>NC_142590.1:92265130-92579027 GCF_965207765.1 Zootoca vivipara | reverse complement strand
AATTTGTATGATTTCTACCATCTAAATCCCTTTCCCTCCTACCCTACTCTCAGTGTCCAAGCAAGGATGCATCATTAAGCAAAGCTTTAGCTGCATTGCCACAGTGGAATGTTTTTTTCCCTTCATCCCTTATTGACGGTTCATAAAGCTGCAGGGCCTGAAGGTCACCAAGTCCCTCATGCTATTCCAGAGCAGGCTCCTTCTTCCCTTCCCCCGTCCCCCACCAGATAGTCTTCTGAGCGTCCTTTGGCAGAAACTGAATCAATTCAAACTGTATTTGCTCACCTTTGTCCCAGCTCTAAGCTTCTTGGGCCAAATGTTTGCCCTTTACCGTTGAGCACTTCATGGCCAGTGGTGGCACCTCTAGTCCCCAGCAACCCAGGCAAGGCAACCAAAGCCACACTTTACAAAGGATGCTGCAAATTCCCCAGTGGCTCAGCTGGTGCTTCTACTATGGCTCTTCCCAACCTTTTTAACACGCTACATCTCCTTGCTCTTTCCTAAGGTAAGCCAGAGCTGAAAGGCTACAGCCTGAAGCCCTTGAGCGCCGAAGAGATGCGGTTCATGAGAAATGTGGTGGATGGTTGAAGCGGCTTCCTGGTGCGGATTTAGCAGCCGCCTCCTGCACAGAAAAAACTCGCTTTTCAAAAGGCAGCTTCACATATGCCTGAAGAAGGGTGTTTCCTGAGCTGTTGAGCATCTGATCCCTGGCATCTTTTGTTGGAGAGGTTTGGGCTTGGGTGAAGCAAAATGCTCAAGCTGGTGTCCTTCTGCAGCTTTGACAATCGGGCTGAAGCACAAGCATTGAAGTTGTAAGAGGTTGCAATGTTGTCATCGTAAGATGGGCTGCTGAGTTCTGACTGCTGGAAAGGAAGCGGCAGGAACAGGACACGAATGCACATGTCTTTGTACTAATAAATTGTATGCTCAAATCCAAAAGCTGTGTGGTGATGGAAAGTGTTCTTTTGTTCAGCTTGCTCGTGTTAAGATTCTTCGCCCAAGCTCATCAATTCCTACGTGTTAAAACTCTGGGCACAAAGCCCAGAAAGCCACACGTGCCCCTTTTGCCCAACAGGCTGTCTCGCTGTGGGAAGGGGGTTGTGAGCCAGGTGTGCGAAAACGCCAAACGGCACAGCTGGGGAATGCTTGCCTCCTCCCTCAGCTCCTGCCAAACACCTGGCACTTCTGCGCAGCTTCTTCCAGCTTAAAATTGGGCATGCTGTCTGGAATTGTAGGCACTGATAATTGGTTTAAGTCAAGGTAATCGAGCCTGGGAATCCTGGCTTTGCCATGACTCCGTATGTCACAGGGGGTGCGTTGCGGCTACTCTAGAGTAACGACTCTCCAGAACGTTGCCTTTTCATGCTTTTATTGTGTGCAAACTATTTACAGTGCTGGAGCTGTACAATGTACATGTTCTCAGTTGGAGTCAGAACCTCGGAATGGCGATTCCCGCGTTCTTTTCCAACAAAGCAGTCTGGGAATCGCAAATCTCCTCCCCCGTTTCTTTCGGCGCAATTCCGGAACTGGAGGGAGAGGTCTTCTTGCCGTGTTTTCCTTCCTCCCCCTTTCCCTCTCCCTTCCTTCCTCTCCCAAGCGGGGCAGTGGCTCTGCGACCCTGCCAGAGCCATGTCCTCTACTTCCTGCTTCCCCGCTGGAGTCTTCCCCCTCTCCGCTGCCGCTTGTACTTGGAGAAGAACTGGTTCTCAGGATGGGAGGGGGTTGTCTGTACCCCCTGTCCCTCACACCGTAGAATAACAAAGTTGTGAGCTCTTGCCTCTTTCAACCTGCACCTTGTGTTACCAGTAGGTGGCAAACTTCTCCACTCCCCGCTTTCCAAAAGAAGCTTCGTCCTGTACATTAAATGACCGCATTAACCAGTACAGTGGTACCTCGGTTTACGAACTTAATCCATTCCGGAAGTCCTTTCTTAAACCGAGGTGCGCTTTCCCTAATGAGGCCTTCCACCGTTCGGGTTCTGTTCTTAGACCGAGGTAAAGTTCGCAAACCGGGACACTATTTCCAGTTCTGCAGAGTTCATAAACTGAATATTTCGTAAACAGGTCTGTTCTTAAACCGAGGTACCACTGTAGTTTCCATTTTTACACGGTGGGGGTGCTGGGTCATCTAGTGGGGACTTGGGTTTAGAGGTAAGATTCTGTGAAGTCACTTGTAATCCTGGCCTGGACATCCACCAATCCACTTCCTGGAAGCCTGCCGTGGCTCCTGCCTTCCCTCTCTCTCATCGTATTTATTTCATGTAAAATCCTTCAGGTACATTTCTGCTTCTTTGATGATGAAATCACCAGAGCTTTATGGAATGGGCATCATGGCAAGCTCACCCACATGTCCATGAACAGTGGGCAGGTCCCTTAAGCTCCAGAGAAGACTAAAGAGCTCGGCAGCAACTCTGTGCAGAGCGGAAGTTACTGCGGTGATTTGTCTTGGCCTAGGGAGCAGCAACTGCAGGTGGCATTGCCTAAGCGGGTAGGGGGTTACTGGTTCTTGTTTTTATTGGGTATTTTGTGTTTTTTATCTTGTGACCCGCCCTGAGATCTACAGATGAAGGGCAGTCACAAATTTAGTAAATACATTTTTAAAAATTAAGAATGTCAAAGGGTTAAGTGACGCAAACCCATGGTGGACCTGTGTAGTTGGACAAAGGTCACTTGTGACCACAAACCCAGGAATGAGGATCCTGTGGCCTTCCAGATGTTGCTAAGACTACAACTCCCATCATCCCTCAGTAGCAGTCATGCTGCCTGGGGCTGATGGGAGTAGCATGTGGAGGCCCACAGACTTCTTATCACTGCTGTCATTTTCCTATGTCTTGAAACTTTCAAAATGCCCATTGAGCCCAAACTTGTAGGCCAGCTGGGCTCTTGGAACATTCACAAGACCAGCCATCAAGTGGCAGTCCGAGATGCGGTGAAAGCTGATTGGTGCTGCCAGCGGACGGTAGCAATGCGCGCCCACCCTCATAAGTGGTGTTGAGATCAGCTTATCTCACTGGAGGGGGTGAATGATGCCCAGTTACATCTGCACTCTGCAAGTGCTATTCCTGGCTCCACCACCCCTGTGTTGCTCCTGCTGCCAGGATCGAAACTATTCTGCTTCCTGAGAAAAGCAGTGGATTCGCTGTACACAATCCAGTTTCTGTTCAGGGTTCTATATATATATCCGACCTTTAAATTGGAACCTGAGCAAACTCATCCACCAAAGCCTTGTGCTTTGGTTATGAGACTTATCTCCAAATAGTTACAGGTAGGTAGCCGTGTTGGTCTGATGCAGTCAAAACAAAATAAAAAAATCCTTCCAGTAGCACCTTAGAGACCAACTAAGTTTGTCATAGGTATGAGCTTTTGTGTGCATGCACACTTCTTCAGAAACTTCTGTTTCAGTGTATCTGAAGAAGTGTGCATGCACACGAAAGCTCATACCGATGACAAACTTAGTTGGTCTCTAAGGTGCTACTGGAAGGATTTTTTTATTTTGTTTTATCACCAAATAGGTACCGTAAATCCTATAACATGGCAGACTTGTTCTAGATCTGTAAGCTTAGATTCAATAGTTTCAACTTCATTCCTTATAGTGGTGAGTGTGCAAAAGGGAAGGAAGGGGTGCACTCACAGGGAAACTGTTATCGAGAACCAGCAGGTGGTTCTGGTGTGCTCTGCCACCCCATAACGTTATTCTCTAGTCAAGAACAAAGGAGGCGTGTTTCTCGATCCTTAGCAGTACTAAGGCATTAATTTTTATTCATGCTTGCAATGCAATGGGACACATCACTCTTTCCAGCCTTGCGTGTGGATGGTGCCAGTTGCTTTGCTGCAATCAGTTGGCGGAGCAACAATTGTATTCCTCCCCTGCCTCTCGCCCCCACGGATGCTGTCCATGTTAAGCACTGCTTGAACCTGGCCAGGTGAGTAGCGCACCATCTGCCTGCCCCAAAACACGGTGCAACAAGACCCGACTTTGCAACATGCCCAGGTTAAAAGCTGTTCTGTGTCCAGTGCTTGGTCAGTCTGCTGGGAACGGGAATCTTCTCAACAGTGCACCCGAAGCTCCCCAAAGTGGAAGAAATCCCCGCAGCCACATACTGAGGCAGCAAAGCCGGCAAGGGCCTTGCTTCAACTCCAGAGCCCGGACGCCCCCCCCCCTGACATCTGACCATTTCTCAGTGCCGCAATGTTTAAGCTTTCTGCTGCGTCTGAAAAGACTTGAAAAGCTGCCTCAGCTGTTTCTTCCTGTCATTGTTGTAGCCTGAAATGAAAGCGATAACAAGGTGTTACATGTGACTTGTCCCCTCCACGGAGCCAGGAGATAATCTGCCTCTCTGGCTGAGCTGTGGTTCAGTCAGTTTGAAAGTGTGCCCCGAGGAAACGGTGCAGGAGCTTCTCAGCCCCCCCCCCCAGTACTACCTGACTGCCTGTGATAGGCGCTGAGACTGATGGAATTGGAGGTGGGAAGAGAGCACAGAGTCTCCTCAAGTCAGCATCGAGCAAAGAAAAAGACCACAACACCGTGATTATGTGCCTTTTGGGAAGCCATTCAAGTGAAATGGGTGGTGAAGTTGAGGGGGTTGTGGTGGCTTAAAGCAGCAATGCATAAGGGAATTATATATATATGTAGAGGACCCAGGTGGCGCTGTGGGTTAAACCACAGAATCTAGGACTTGCTGATCAGAAGGTCGGTGGTTTGAATCCCTGCAACGGGGTGAGCTCCCGTTGCTCGGTCCCAGCTCCTGCCCATCTAGCAGTTCGAAAGCACATCAAAGTGCAAGTAGATAAATAGGGACCGCTCCAGCAGGAAGGTAAACGGCGTTTCCGTGCGCTGCTCTGGTTTGCCAGAAGCAGCTTTGTCATGCTGGCCACATGACCCGGAAGCTGTGCGGACAAACGCTGGCTCCCTCGGCCTATAGAGCGAGATGAGCGCCGCAACCCTAGAGTTGGACACGACTGGACCTGATGGTCAGGGGGCCCTTTACCTTTATGTATGATCTAGTTGAGATGCCTGCATTGCAGGGGATTGGACTAGGTGGCTCTTGGGAAGGGAAGGGACCTTCTAGAGCAGAAGAAAACACACTTGTTCTATGATTCTACGATCCCAGCCACCATCTCCAGTGCTGAGAAGTCTGTATGCCTCATTTGGGTTTGACACCTCTGGGGGACGGGGAAACAGCAACGCCTGCAGCCCCCGCCCACTTATGCCTCCTAAGAGCCACTCGGCTGAATACCTAGGTGGGTGTTTGCAACGAAGCCATTCATGGGGGTGTCCAGATTCCCATCTTCTCTGCTGACGGGACCGTCGTTCCATATCAGGTCAAAGCCCCCGACACGCTTCTCCTTCCCCGTCAACCTGTATGAGCAAAGACTTGAGAGTCAATGGCAGGCCTGTATACTTTGCTGTACATCTCCCTTCCTTGGCTGCTGGATGGATTTGTTCATCCAAGCTCCAACCTTGGAGGGGATGTCGAGGTGGCAGCTTGGGAGGACGGAGGCGAGTTTAGTGCTTATCCATCTCCTGTACAAGGGCTGCATGCCATTGGGAATTCAGAAAACTGCTTCTGATGATCAGAGCGATCAGAGCGATCCACCTGATTTATTGACCCAACCTGGCAAGGTGTGTTTGCATATATCATCTTCCTAATTGCCCCGAGTCTTTTAAAGGGAGTGGATTAGGAAGACAAATAAACTTCACTTCAAGAGGAACCCAGGAAGAAGTTCCTGCAAAAGGAGGTTGGAGAGACAGAAGGCCGAGGAGGACTGGGTGGTTTTGCAGAAAGATGGTTGACACAGGAAAGCAAGCTTTTCGAAACATCTCCAATGAACTTACACTTGGCTTTGACGCACTGCATAAGATTAAGGGTTGCAGAGCTTGAGAATGCAGGAAACCTGTGGGAGTCGTAAGCAGTGCACAGGACTTGTTGCTTATTTCCATAGGGCAAAGACTCCTGCTGCACCCTCGTGTGGATTGACAGTGGGGAAGGCACACTGTGGTCGACCACAGCAAACTATGGCAAGTTCTTAAAGAAATGGGAGTGCCTGATCACCTCATCTGTCTCCTGAGAAATCTCTATGTGGGACAAGAAGCTACAGTTAGAACTGGATATGGAACAACTGATTGGTTCAAAATTGGGAAAGGAGTACGACAAGGTTGTATATTGTCTCCCTGCTTTTTTAACCTATATGCAGAATTCATCATGCGAAAGGCTGGACTAGATGAATCCCAAGCCGGAATTAAGATTGCCGGAAGAAATATCAACAACCTCAGATATGCAGATGACACAACCTTGATGGCAGAAAGTGAGGAGGAACTAAAGAACCTTTTAACGAGGGTGAAAGAGGAGAGAGCAAAATATGGTCTGAAGCTCAACATCAAAAAAACCAAGATCATGGCCACTGGTCCCATCACCTCTTGGCAAATAGAAGGGGAAGAAATGGAGGCAGTGAGAGATTTTACTTTCTTGGGCTCCTTGATCACTGCAGATGGTGACAGCAGTCACGAAATTAAAAGACGCCTGCTTCTTGGGAGAAAAGCAATGACAAACCTAGACAGCATCTTAAAAAGCAGAGACATCACCTTGCCTACAAAGGTCCGTATAGTTAAAGCTATGGTTTTCCCAGTAGTGATGTATGGAAGTGACAGCTGGACCATAAAGAAGGCTGATCGCCGAAGAATTGATGCTTTTGAATTATGGTGCTGGAGGAGACTCTTGAGAGTCCCATGGACTGCAAGAAGATCAAACCTATCCATTCTTAAGGAAATCAGCCCTGAGTGCTCCCTGGAAGGACAGATCGTGAAGCTGAGGCTCCAATACTTTGGCCACCTCATGAGAAGAGAAGAATCCTTGGAAAAGACCCTGATGTTGGGAAAGATTGAGGGCACTAGGAGAACGAGATGGTTGGACAGTGTTCTTGATGCTACGAACATGAGTTTGACCAAACTGCAGGAGGCAGTGGAAGACAGGAGTGCCTGGCGTGCTATGGTCCATGGGGTCACAAAGAGTCGGACACGACTAAACGACTAAACAACAACAAACAACAAGGCACACTAAAAAGGTTAGTAGAGCCAACTGAAATGAGAGGCCCGAGGCACACACGCTAAGTGCTCTACTCACCTGCCCTCCATGTCCACTATGTTCAGGGTGTCCTCTAGAAGACGGGTCTTGAGTTCATAGTCCTCCTGGCTGCTGGCCGTGAGGGAGGGGGAAGCATTAACCTCGAGAAGCCACCTGCCAAGGACAGCAAAAGAGAGCAGTGGGTGCTAGAAGGAGCTGCGCTCTTTGTGTGCTTAATGCACCCGGAGCTAAGGAGATTGGGCTTGTGGCTTGTCTTTTCATCGTGGACCCATGCAGTTTGGTGAAGGGGAGGTGGTTCACCGATGGAAAGCTGCCCCATTGAGGCTGACTGGTTGATATGGGCGTGAGCGGTGCATACGATGAAGCATGCAGAATCCTGCTTCATTCGTCGGCCAGCCTGCTCTCCTTGAGGAAGTGTCCCCATAGGTGAGGAGAAAGAAAAGGGGTGTATCTGAGCACGCTACCAGGCTGTCTCTTAGTGCCATCAGTTGCTTGTAGGAGAAGCAAGTTTGGGGCTTTCCCCAACAACCTTGCCAACTGCTTCATCCCATAGGACTGAATGAGACTACTGAGAATTCAGCCCCTTCTAACCTCCATAGACCCTCCCTGGATTCTTCTGCTTGGTCATAGAAGAAGAGAAGAGTTTGGACTTGATATCCCGCTTTTCACTCCCCTTAAGGAGTCTCAAAGTGACTAACAATCTCCTTTCCCTTCCTCTCCCACAACAAGCACTCTGTGAGGTGAGTGAGGCTGAGAGACTTCAGAGAAGTGTGACTAGCCCAAGGTCACCCAGCAGCTGCATGTGGAGGAGCGGAGAAGCGAACCCGGTTCACCAGATTACGAGTCCACCGCTCTTAACCACTACACCACACTGGCTCTCATACTACAGTGGGCACAATGTACATGATAAAGGGCTGTCGAGATGGGCAGAAAAGACTGGCACGCTCTCCTCAGTTGGCTTCTCCATCTTCCATTGCCCGCCATATCTCTTCCCGCTTCCATCCATCCTTGAGCCTTGTGGAGGAATATTCTGTCTCATGCAATGAGCAGCAGTAAGATCGAAGCCAGGCCCTATCTCAGCCTTCGTCAACCTGGTGCCCTCCAGATGTTTCGGACTACAGCCTCATCAGTGGCAGTCCAAAACATCTGGGTGGGAACAGGTTAGTGAAGGCTGCCCTATCCCAATGGACTTGCCCTGGGTTCCGTTCCCTAGTCTATGCTAACTGCCTTTTGAAGGGGGCTGGCACCCATCTCTCCAGAGAGGCAAGGGAGTGCACCTCCTCTTCTGGGTGCAAGCCTGGGCAGGGTATATATGGAGGTCGTGGGCTGCCCAGACGAGACTCCACTCTCAGCCTCCCTGATGGAAAGCAGAGCAATACGTCTGACACCAGCGTGGCTGCAGTTGCTGCAAGGCGCCATTCAACCACGGGCGTAGTCAGGATTTTTGCGGGGGGAGAACTTTTGTTGGGGGGGGCAGAACAGACCTGATTTGTCAGTTAGTTAAGTATTTCTATTGTTTTACTTGGTCTAGGGGAGGGGTAATAATAATAATAATAATATTAATATTAATAATAATATTGATACCCCACCCATCTGGCTGGGTTTCCCCAGCCACTCTGGGCAGCTCCCAACAGATTCTTAAAAGCACAATAAAACGTCTAACCGTAAAAACTTCCCTAAACAGAGCTACCCCCCTGCCCCCCCTGGCTACGCCCAGGCATCCAACCTTCTGAGGGACTCCACTCTGGATTTGTGTCCCAAAGATTTCCCACAAGGCAGCGGCCGGGTACTGAGTTTTCCTCGGGGTTTACCCCCAAAGCCCTTCTCATGAATGTGTATAGCCACAAGGCAGCAGAGGTTTAGGATGAGAGTCTTCCTTCTCCTAGATGGGTTATCCTTCCTAGGTAGGCAAGCCCCATCTGCGCCAGACTTTTGAAGACCTGGGCACAAATTCCCACCCAAAGGCTCTGGGGAAGAGCCAATCGAATAAAGCAAAGAAGCTGGGCTGTGATCCTCTCTACTGCAAGGGCCTCGGGATTTGCTACTCAGTCTCTGTCAAGTGCCGAGGGAGGCAGGCTCCATGTTCCTCTGAGCGCAGCAGACAATGCAGAGTCGCTGCCCCAGACGGTGGCTGCCTGGCGTCTGCTTATCGGCTCCTTTTAAATAAAGCTGTCCCCAGGGTTGTGGCAGAGGCAGGGGAGCAATGCTGACAAGCCACCCAGGCGCTAATTGAACCAGCAGCCACAGCAGAGGGAGGGAGGGACGGGGAGCAAGGCCAAGAGGGCAGAGCTGGAAAGGAGAGTGGCAGGTCTGAAATTGATTGTGCCAGATTTCCTTGCCAGGGGAGGGGGGGAAATATGGCTGGGCAGGCGAGAGGATGGCTGGAGGCTAGAATGGCGAGAAAAAGCACATTTGTGCCTCGCTGACCTCTTCTCCCTTTGGACAATGCAAGGGAATGGCAAGAAGCAAAGGTTCCCCTTAAACGACATTTGCCCCTGCAAACAAAAATTGGATTTAAACCAGTTTCAATTTCCCCAACCTCCCACCTACCCCCGAGACTTACTGCACTGTGAGAAAACTCTGAATTCTGTTAGAGAGTCCTATTCCCTACGGATCCCTACGCTTTCCCATCGGAGTACAGCAGTTAAGACAGCCAATGGCCATAATTCAATATCCACTCCCCACGAAACCCATTGGGACTTCCTTCTGAGTAGGTATGGATAGGATTGCGCTGTAGGCAAAGACATGCTCTAAATCGGCCTTCCCCAACTTGGTGCCCTCCAATTGTTGTCGGGACTCCCAGCTCCCAGCAGCCGGTGCAGCAAATGGTCAGGCATGATGGGAGTTGTAGTCTAGAGCATCTGGAGGGCACCAGGTCAGAGAAGACTGCTCTTAACCATCCTTCCACATAGTGGTTTTCTGAATCCACTATGTGGCGGCCCCTGTTGTGTGATATTGGAAATAGCCAAATAACTGCATATTGGGAGCAGGCTAGATACCCATGAAGCCTTAAAAAATCTCCTGTTCCCAATGCCTTGCGATGTTTAAATTCCACCTAAACATTAGGAAGAACTTCCTGACAGTAAGAGCTGTTTGGCAGTGGAATTTGCTGCCAAGGAGTGTGGTGGAGTCTCCTTCTTTGGAGGTCTTTAAGCAGAGGCTTGACAGCCATCTGTCAGGAATGCTTTGATGGTGTTTCCTGCTTGGCAGGGGGTTGGACTGGATGGCCCTTGTGGTCTCTATGATTCTATGATTCTATGATTCTATGATTCTTTCTTTCTTCCAGTTCCTGCTGACTCTCCCCTTCTTCTTCCTCCTCCTCCTCTTCTGATCCAGAGCAGCCGCGCTACTTCCCTTCCCTTGGGACGGCCCTCTGCCCCTCTCCCCCTGCCCCCCTTACGGCTTGAGGTTTTGGTCGATCAGGATATCGTAGCCGTAGAGCTCAAAGCAGTGCTTGTCGCTGATGATGACTTTCTGGACGCTCTGCAGGCTCTTGATGAAAATGTTGTCCATCTCGGCGAAGAGGTTCTCCACGGCTTCCGCCCCATGCTTGGCGGTCAGGTAGAGGCGGAACTGCTGGATCATCCACTTGCAGCCCTGCCAACAAAGAGGGGAGCGGAGGGGTGGGCTTGGTCTGGGGAGACTCGAGTTCAAATCCCGCCTCTCAAGATCGCTAAGAGACCAAAGGATGTTGCTCAGAGCTCTGTGGATAAAGGGTGAGCCATAAACGGGATCAATAGAATGGACACAGGCCAAAACAGCCAAGAGCGGCAGTGGCAGCTGCTTATAAAAACCCAACTGGACATCTAGGGTTGTTGGGTTTTTTTAACAGATGAGGTACTCCATTTATATCACAAGAATGTTTCCATGAGCTTGGTTGCCCAGCAGCTGGTGAGACGGCAATAACGTCAAGGGTGTGAGGTACCTTCAGAAAGAGCCCAGTACTCTGGCAATCCCTGACCCCAAAGTATTGCACTCGGCGTGTGGAGAACCTCAGGCCCAGAAGGAGAGTATGGCTCCCCAGAGTATGGCTCTTCAACTAGCCCTGGGTAAAGGTAAAGGTAAAGGGACCCCTGATCATTAGGTCCAGTAGTGACTGACTCTGGGGTTGCGCGCTCATCTTGCATTATTGGCCGAGGGAGCCGGCGTACAGCTTCCAGGTCATGTGGCCAGCATGACAAAGCCGCTTCTGGTGAACCAGAGCAGCACATGGAAGCGCCGTTTACCTTCCTGCTGTAGCGATCCCTATTTATCTACTTGCACTTTGACGCGCTTTTGAACTGCTAGGTTGGCAGGAGCTGGGACCAAGCAACGGGAGCTCACCCCGTTAAAAGGATTTTGAACCGCCGACCTTCTGATCAGCAAGCCCTAGGCTCAGTGGTTTAACCCACAGCGCCACCTGGGTCCCTGTAAAGTTCTACACTTGGGCAAAAAAATAATAATGAAAGGCACAAATACAGGATGGGAGACACCTGGCTTGAGAGCAGTACATGTGAAAAGGATCTAGGAGTCCTGGTAGACCACAAACTACCACAAACTGAGCAACAGGAGCTCACCCTGTCACAGGGATCAGCCCTTCTGATCAGCAAGCCCTAGGCTCTGTGGTTTAACCCACAGTGCCGCCTGCGTACCTGGGTAGGGCTGGGCTATCTCTGGTTTTCAACATTGCGATATATCAACCACCAGCTAAACATTGCAAAATATCGATATGTGACGATGTCTGAAATACGGATGGAGCTGTGTAGCTGGCTTCACGTGTTTTTTCCCCCACAGTGATTTTTGCATGATTCAGAATATATTGCCAGGTCAAAAAGTATGAAACTGATTTCACGAAATGGACTTTGGGCAATAGATTGATGTATCTCCCAGCCCTATCCTCGGGACACTTTCCAAGCCACATCCCTCTCACTGGACCCTCCTTGAGCACTCTTGCCTGGTTGGAAAGTGTCCTTGAACTGGGATAATAATACCTCCTGCTTGCCTGGATGGAAAAGTGAGGGTGTAGAATCTATGACTTTTGCAGGATGGGAATGCGGCCTGCTGCTCAGAGGTAAGAAGTGACTCACGTTTGCCTCTGGCGCCGCCAGCCAGCGGCGAGTGCTCCTCCCGAGGTTTCCCCGGGGGAATGTGGACCTTAAGATTGAAAAAGGTCCCCACTCCTGTATTACACAGAAGACTCCAGCTCCCACTCCTGTATCACTCTTCCTCCGATGCCCCGTGTGGTACCTGTGGGGGCGGAGCGGCCTCGCAGAGCAGGCAGCCGCGGACCCCTTTGCACCCACAGCAGCCCCCGGGCTTGCCTTTCACTCCCTGTCCTCCGGAGGCGGAACCAGCAGCATCGGCGGCCGCCACCACCTCCTCCTCCTCCATCCCAACCCCGATAGCTCTTGCGGCTCCAACCTTGTGGCTAGATCGCCACTGCGGAGCCAGCGGGGAGAGCTCTGGACTGCGGGAAAGCATCCGGAGCCTTCCCGCCGCAGGGATGACCCTGGTGCTGGAGGCGCCCCGCGCGCAATCACTTCCCTCCGGAAGGGAGGAAAGTCCTTCTGACACATCAGCTGTCTGGCGCAGCAGCGCCCCCTGGTGGCCAGGCGCCCTGGCGCATTGCACCACCCAGCCCAGGCCTAGAGACGGCCCTGCTCAATGCTCACCTTTTCGGGGTCGTAGTCAGGGGCTGTCTTCTGCACGGCTACATTTGTCAGGTGAACATCTGGCAGGAGGCGGGAGGTAAGGATCGTATGAAAGGAAAGAGATGCTCCCTGAATCCAAAATATGAACCTGGCTCCCAAAATGGCTTCCCTTTGCCCCGGCTACTCAATTCATCTATCCTCCCGCCCATGGTGTTGCCATGGGGATTAAATGGGGAGGGGGAAGCACCATGCATGCCACCTTGAGCTCCTTGGAGCAAAAGTTAGGACTCCGCTACACCAGCCATGTTGCAACGCTATAACTTCGTTATAAACATGTGACACCAGATGGCGATGTAGAGCAGTTTTCTTTCGTTGTAACAATTTAATTTATGACTTATTTATAGCGGGTTTTTCTTGTGTGTAGTTCCAGTCTTAGTGACTGAATGAGTTAAGGTCACAGAGTTAAATTCCTAGACTCAGCTACCGGTATGTAGGTCATGCCCACTCCTCTCCAATGAGGGAGGAAGTGAAGCCTTCTCTTCCTGTTCCCTCACTCTTTCTGCGTCATGTAACTGACCAAGGAAGACATGCTTAAGCAAGCGTCAAGCTTAGAGCATGTGTTTTGACGCTATATTTCCATTTTCTACCCAAAATTATTCTGCCTATGTTCTCTTTGCTGCTGCTTGGATAAATGCATGAATCTGACCTATGGAATGTTTTGTAAGTAAACATTTTAAACTTACAGTGGATGCTCGGGTTGCAAACGTGATCCGTGCAGGAGGCGCGTCTGCAACCCGCAGCGCTGTGTGCATGCGCGGGTTGTGATTCGGCGCGCATGCGCAAAGCGCGATTTAGTGCTTTTGCGCATGCGCGAGCACCGAAACCTGGAAGTAACCCATTCTGGTACTTCCGGGTTCAGCACAGTGCGCAACCCGAAAACGCGCAACCTGAACCGTCTGTAACCCGAGGTATGACTGTACTGTACTTAACAGTGTGTGTGGTCTGTTCATTGCAAAAGGGGTAGAAAGAGAGGGGCACTGTTCACATGCAGACTTAAAGGTTCTAACAACCTGCCTTCCTAACGCTATACTGCTGCTCGACTTTGGTGTGTTTAAACTCTGCTAGTGAGGTCTCTTCCCTGCTGGAGTGTGAGGTTAGCCTTGCATTTTGAATTCAGGCACTCAGCCAATTCACCCCACACATGTGGGTCGCAGGGATTAATATTTTCCCCCCACATAAAAGGGTGGGGTATAAAGGCAATAAATAGAACATATAGAAACAGGAAAGGCTGTTTCAATGCTTGCAGCTGCCTCGATCTGCCAGGGACTTCAGGCAAGGCTGCTCATCTTGGCTGCCAGACCTGCTCAGCGTGAGCGGGCGCCGCAGTCTTCCTGCACCAAGGACACGGGCACCCTGTTGCAAATGTCCCTCTCTCCCCCCCAACAGCTGACAAAAAGTTGTTCGGTCCTGAAGCAGCTCATGCACTGAGCGGACAGGTCAGGATACAGTGGTCATCGATGGAGCTCAGAGTGAAGCGGGTGTTGGAGAAGCGGGCAAAGCCATCCCGGTAAAGCCAGGCTTTGAGTGGGATATACTGGGAGGAAAAGAAAGCGGTGGTGAGCAGCAAGTCGCTCCTAGCTGGCTATCACATCAATTTAGGGGACGGGCTAGGCATTGCAGGGGCGACGGCCTGTTCACTCACCGACATGACTAGGACGTACACTCTCAAGTCAAACTTCCGCCCTGTGAACCCAAGAGAAATAGCTTTATTAATTACTGTGCTATTTATTCCTTATTCTCAGGACTGAAGAATGGCATTACATTTGCGCTAGTTCCCTCCATGTGTCCTTTCGTTTGGGGCATTCATGGAGATTTGTGCTCCTGGCGGTATCAGAGCGGTTATACACAATCCCACCACGTTCAATACTGTTTGTGTCTGCAAAGGTTTTGGGGGCAAACCAAGCGCTTCACTTCCAATCAGTGCTTGCCCCGTAACTTCCTCCTGAAGTCTCGTAACTTTTATACCACAAATTTTCCGGGGTGGGTGGGTTGTCCACTTTTGCTGTGCTGTATCACAATAGCGCCCCCTCCAGGCAGCAATAGTGCAGCAACACTGGGGAAGCATTGCAGAACAACTGAGAAGGTTCTAGATTCAGGTAGGTAGCTGTGTTGGTTTGACGCAGTCGAAATATATAAATAAATTGTCCAGTAGCACCTTAGAGACCAACTAAGTTTGTTCCTAGTATAAGCTTTCGTGTGCATGCACACTTCTTCAGATACTGAAGAACTAAGAAGGTTGTGTGGGCGGTCTGGTACAAATCATAGAATCATAGAGTTGGAAGAGACCACGAGGGCCATCCAGTCCAACCCCTTGCCAAGCAGGAAACACCATCAAAGCATTCTTGACATATGCCTGTCAAGCCTCTGCTTAAAGACCTCCAAAGAAGGAGACTCCACCACACTCCTTGGTAGCAAATTCCACCACTAGCATACTCTTATTGTATCAATGACATGTTGCAGAATACAACCGTACTCCCAGTCTGGAGGTACTCTTAGGCTGTAAGCTCCTTGGGGCAGCGACCTGTCTTTTCCGCTTATGTAAAGACTATTATGTACATGCAGGTCCCACTTACTGAACACAGTAGTGTGTTCCCTGGATATTATCCGTTAGGTGAGTGTTCACATAACAAGTTGATGATTTTCATTGATTCCCATGGAGAGATTTCTAATGTGTTCCCAAGCACAGAATGTTGAGCTCCAAAAGGCAAAAATAGAGAGAGAAACCCAGAAAAAATTGCTCTCACCCCTCGCTCCTTCTCCTGTTCTTCAGTCAACCAGCAAAAGGCAAACGAGAAGTAAAAAATGCTCTCTGCTTGAATATCTGAATCTGCAGTGTGTATAGCGAGGTTTGGGTACTAACTCATTGTGTTTGGATAAGTGAATTTTCTCATAGCGAGCGTTTTTAAAGCTGGACCTGTGTGAATATTTATAGCATAGAAACATACATAGAATTTTAGGGTTGGAAGGGATCATGATGATGATGATGATGATAGATGAGAGAATTGAAACATGGAAACCCAAAGCCCTGGTGGGATGTTTTAGCCTCATCAGCGAAGCGGCTGAAAGGTAAACAGAGGAACTGAAGGTTTTATCGCTGAAGGCTGTGTAATTGCTACCAAGAGCTGTCACGGTTAAGCAACAAAAACCACAGAAACAGATACTTGTAGAAAAGTCAAAGTCAATCAGAAACAATAGAAGTACCTTCTCCACTACAGAACAAATCACCGGATAGTTTACTGAGCGAGCCGCAAACATCATTCACCTCCAACGGAGCATACAGTATTAATTGCAGGCAGCTGGAACTAGTGGGAATTGGAGCTTCTCTCTGACTTCCAAAGAGAGAAGTTATCTGCTAATCTACATGCAGAGGGCAAGAGTGGGCACTAATCATTCATGACACCCACCCATGTACGTTTAGACTAGTACAAATGGTCATTTTACGTCTGATGTAGGAAATACAATCTCCATTGGGGAGCCTATCGCAGAATATGTGCCCCACCTTATTAACGAGACCGTGGCGGTCAGGGAAATTCACTCCAAATTTGGGACGGAGGTGCAGGATTGTGTTTTTGTGTGTACACACAAATTCTGGGCTGATACAAAGGCTGCAAGCAGGCAACTCACCACCGACTAAATACGGGTTCTCGATGTAGCGCTGCGCTACATAATTCTCTACTGGAATTTCATCTTTCTGGTCATCCACGCGGACGCCGTCCTGTGAAGGAGATCGGGTGACTTGCTTAGGTCAGGAAGAATGGGAGCACTGTTTAACGTTCTCCTAACTTTGCTCTTGTCTACCTGTGGGATCAGGTTGCCATGTATATTGGGGGCCTGGGAAGGAGGTCAGATTCAGCCTTAAATATGGGAAGTGTTTTTGCCTTCGCTCAGGGCTGCTTGCCTGCTCTTGTACAAAGCAGAGAAATACAGAGACACAGGAAGGACCAGAATATTGTTTAGACCAAATTGCCTCTCACACGTCGACCCAGACATCCAGGCCTCAGTGGGCTGTAAAGAGGAGCCAGAAGCTGAATCACCAAAGTCCATTTGTTTCTGTGACATTTCGTTTTTGCATAAAGCAACTAACTGATGCAACAATAAGGAGAACAATGGCAGTAACAGGCTGCCCACAATATGCTTTGGATTACAACTCCAGCCACATCACATTTGGAAAATCTGATATAGCAGGGCGTATATCCCACCTAACGTTGTTAGGTTTCTGGAGCTGGAAGAAAATTAGTTTCAGAAGCCAAATATGGAGATAGCTATGGCCTGAATAAGAGGAAGAGGGAGACCCCCATACACCTAAATCTGGGCTCCCCAATCCAACACACCAGGGCACCCCTAGACACCTCCCTCAGCACCAGCAAGCCCCCTTAACCCTCCCTAATTTTGAATAAAATGTTATTTACCAGGCAGGCAGTTTGTGCTGCTACCTGAAGCCCTGACCCTCAGCTGCCATCTTTGTTTCCCCAGTCTACATCTGGGCATGCCTAGAGGCATTCTCAGGAAACAAAGATGGTTCTACTTGTTTTCCACCATATGAACCTGACCAGTAAGAATGTCTAAGCTGGATGCTCCAAGCTCAGACCGTGGGGCTTTAGTAAGCCATCTTTGTGTTTCTATAAAAATGTTTTAGAAACATTTACCACTTTTTGAAACTACATTGTAATGCCTGTCTTTTCTTGCTGCTGTATGGGAAAACACATGAACCTGACTTTTAAAAAGTTTGTAAGTAAACCATTCTTAACTTACCAAACGCGTGATCTCTTTCAATGCTGAAGGAAGTGGGGAAACTTGGAAGCAGCTTACAAGGGAATGTTTTAAAGGTCTAACAGCCTATATTTCCACGCTTCACTTTGCTGTATGGCTTGTGTTTTTAAATCTCAGCTGCAGCTGTCTCACCAAAGAATATTTGCCCCAAACCTGGATCTAGGCCAGGCATCCCCAAACTTCGGCCCTCCAGATGTTTTGGACTACAATTCCCATCTTCCCCGACCACTGGTCCTGTTAGCTAGGGATCATGGGAGTTGTAGGCCAAAACATCTGGAGGGCCGCAGTTTGGGGATATCTGAACTAGGCATTCAGGGAGTTCTCCTTTTATATTTTAACCAAATTACAAAAACCAACAAAAAGGACCAAAGTGTACAGCTACACATCATGGCAATTAGAAGATTCTGCTTGTCTGGTTGGTTTTAAACTGAAGTAAGATTCTGCGTGTGCTGTCCAGAGTGAATAGTATTCTAGTCAGCCCACTCATCGTACTAGAGCTCCTGTGTTTTTCTGGTGTGAACCAAGTTACACCTGAAAATCTCCCAGGGCTCAAAGAAACCAGAAGCCTCCAGGGTCACCACCTCACCCATGATCTCCATATATAAGCCACCCTAAACAGTAGAGGGCAGGAAGAAGAAACATATGGGGTCCCAACCCCTAAGCAGCTGATGCAAAGTTGCTGCTCACCGAGCAAAACTGTATGGTAGGCTGTTCCCAACTAATCCCTTCCTCAGAGGTGAGAAGAAGGAGGCATCTCACCTTCCTCCAGTCAATTACATCCTTGAGCTTCCGGAAGAGAAAAATGCCTCTCCCTTGAGACCGGGCAACCTGCAAAAAAGAGGAAAACCGTTACTAGCCCGTCGTCCGCCCGGCGTTTTCCTCTCTCCGCCTGCAAGAAAAGGAAGCGGTGAAGGGACTGTTTTGCACGATGTCCTTTGCAGAGAAGTAAAACGACAACTTTCTTAACAAATTCTACTCCAAAGCAATCCACACGACATACAAAGAGGAAATGGATTCTGAAAACCTGCACCAGTTAAGCAAATATTGACAGCTGATCATTTTGCATCTTTTTTTATCCTACAATTATTTGGCTGACTTGGCTGTTCAGAGTTCAGAATCCAAAGCCACTTGCTGGGTGATCCTTGCCCAGTCACCATCCCTCAGCGTTTACAAGTTTCTTGTTAATGAAAAAATGGCATAACGCAGTGATGGCGAACCTATGACACGCGTGTCAGACGTGACACGCAGAGCCCTCACTGCTGGCACGCCCATTCGCGCTGTTGTTGTTGTTGTTGTTTCCCCCCATTTGTTCTCCCGCTCCTCCTACAGCTTCTCTCCATGTCTCCGCTGTTGTTGGTAGCCAGAGATTGGTTTTTTAACCCTTTCTGTGCTGTTTTTTTTTTCTGGCGCTTTGGCGTAACAATGTTCTTTTTTAACCCGTTCTGTGCTGGGTTTTTTTGGCGCTTTGGCAGACTATGTCGGTGCTGCGTGTTAGTTCCAGCGAAGATATTGTTCGTCATTTATTTCTGTTCTCTTTCCCCCCAAAAAAGTGCAGCAGCTTTGGGGCACCCGCCCCAAAAAAGCAAAGCAACTTTTGCACACACACACCCCCCAAAAAACCTCCAAAACTTTGGTTAGGAGCTCCCTCCAAAAAGCTCAACAACTCTGGGCACTTTGTGATAAATAAGGGTTTTTTTTGTTTGGTTTGGTTAAATAATTAGTTTTTGGTTTATTAAATACAGTTATATATTACAATTACACATTTTTGTTATTTAAACTATAAATATCGCGAAATTATGCTTTTTTTCTTGAAGTGACACACCACCCGCTCAGTTTTTTGGCGAACTTTGACACACCAAGCTCAAAAGGTTGCCCATCACTGGCATAACACATGCACTTTGCCTTGAGCTCCTTGGAGGAAAAATGGAATGCGGATGTGATAAATATTACTATGGTCCCTTTGCTAACACTGCCCATGAAAAACTGTAAACGTTGCCTGTGGGAGAAAACGAAACATTCAACACTATAAAGTTATTTTCTGCAAAATAAGTGTGTGGATATGCATGACTGAATTGAAACATTTGAACAGGAGGTTTTTCGTTTGTTTTTTAGTGCAGAATATGAATCCATTTCTTGCTGTGGGGAGGGAATCACACTTCAGCTTAGGGGCCCCCGTGTCCCTTATCACATAACAGGCACTTTCTAGGCCCCAACAATTAAGACATTGTGAAAAGCCTTAAGGTGTTTGGGAGGAAGGCTACAAAGAGGCGCCCGATTTGCCTTAAAACCAGCCACCCACAAATTTTCCAGCTGCAGCTCAGCGCTTCTCCTCCCTGCTGTGTTTCTAAAGCTGACGATGCTATTTTATTTAGCAATATAAAAGGGAATGCTTGATGGTGTGCCATGATATAAAGGTTTTACGGGCACAGATTTGGGATGGTGGCATTACTCATGAGTGGCGGTGCCACGGGTGAGTTATGCGGGCCATCCCAGAGGAGAGCTGGTAAAATCTTTATGGCTCCGCATGTTGCTATGCAGCCTGTCTCTCCCGCAGCGAAGGCAAAAAGTTTCCCTTGCTCCTGCACGTATTGGGGGGAAGTTTTAAATGGGACTGCTTTCACCCCCCACAGATGTTTCGGTTGTAAATCAAGGGCTCTTAAAGTTACCCCTGCAGTCAATGCTGGTGAGAAAACCACCTTGGAGGCAGGAATTGATTCTGTACATTGAAGTCCCATCCTATCACAGCTGTGAGCCACCCATCGATTTGTCTACTCGTATTGTAAAGCTATCTAAGCTAGTGGCCATCACCACAGCTGTGGGCCACCTCTCAGGGACGTTGTAGCTGTGTCCTTGGGAGGAGGCTGGACCAGATCTATGGTTTTGTAGGTGCCATTGATCATTTGCTTCAAAGAATCAAAGTATCATGGGCTTGGGAGGGGTCCTGAGGATCATCTAGTCCAACCCCCTGCAATGCAGGAATACGTAGCTGTCCTTTACAGACATCAAACCTGCAACCTTGGCTCTATCAGCACCGCACTCATGGCCTGTTTTTCACTATTTGTCTCAAAGTAGGGTTACAGAGAGGAGGGACGCAGGTGGCGCTGTGGGTTAAACCACAGAGCCTAGGGCTTGCTGATCAGAAGGTCGGCGGTTTGAATCCCCACGACAGGGTGAGCTCCCATTGCTCGGTCCCAGCTCCTGCCAACCTAGCAGTTCGAAAGCACGTCAAAGTGCAAGTAGATAAATAGGTACCGCTACAGTGGGAAGGTAAATGGCGTTTCCGTGTGCTGCTCTGGTTTGCCAGAAGCAGCTTTGTCATGCTGGCCACATGACCTGGAAGCTGTACGCCAGCTCCCTCAGCCAATAACGCGAGATGAGCACCGCAACCCCAGAGTCGGGGCCTAATGGTCAGGGGACCCTTTACCTTTACCTTTAGGGTTACGGAAAAAAGAGAGAGAAACATACAATATACAGAATTTAAAGCATGAAGTTAAAACTTAAGCTGTGTAAAGAGGGACTTCCTCAGGGCCGGCTCGTCGTAGACCCCCGGTGGCGCAGGGCACCATGGCGCCGTCCCGCCAGGAGGGCGCCGCGAGCTGCACCCGCCCGCTGGCCGGCCGGTCCGCCGGTCCGCTGCGCAGCTGCGCGCGGCGCCCACCTGCCCACCATACATCACTACTGGGAAAACCATAGCTTTAACTATACGGACCTTTGTTGGCAAGGTGATGTCTCTGCTTTTTAAGATGCTGTCTAGGTTTGTCATTGCTTTTCTCCCAAGAAGCAGGCGTCTTTTAATTTCGTGACTGCTGTCACCATCTGCAGTGATCAAGGAGCCCAAGAAAGTAAAATCTCTCACTGCCTCCATTTCTTCCCCTTCTATTTGCCAGGAGGTGATGGGACCAGTGGCCATGATCTTGGTTTTTTTGATGTTGAGCTTCAGACCATATTTTGCACTCTCCTCTTTCACCCTCATTAAAAGGTTCTTTAATTCCTCCTTACTCCGCATATAGATTTATTTTTGTTATTATCATGAGCACCACCCTCATCCTCAGCCACAGGAGATCCAATCACAGATCTCACAGTTTCTTGCCTAATCTGACTCTCCATCTTGGAAAAGAAATGTGTAGTAAGGCCAGAATGGAAGTTGTGGGCTGGCATTTGCCCACCGCTCTCAAACTCTTTTTTGCAACAAACATTCCTACCCAAAGACCGTGGAATCACCTGGGAAGACATGCAGCTCTCAGGCTCCTTGCATGTCAGCGGCCAACCCTGTAGGTGGCCGGCCTGACGCTTATCACCTGAGCCTCTGGCTGTGTACAGAATCAGCTAAAGCCACACACAGCCCCCCCCCCCTTGAATTTCCGGGGCCGTGCCTCAGCAGCCCTCCTCGAAACCAGCTCTGAAATCCCGGAATCCCAGCTCCCCCAGGTGATAAAGCAAGCTTTCTGAGCCTCGCAGAAAGTGAGATATTGCGCTGTTAAAACGTCCCTGTCTCAGTCTCATATATTACCTTCCTAGTTTTAAGGCCCGCTTATTCCACCACCCCCCACCCCAGCAGAACATTTTGTAAGGCAAAGAAAGAAATCTTTTTATTGCCGGCTCTTTTCATGAGATTCTCCCCACCTCGTTTAAGCGGCAGCTGCTTAAATCAGCACAGAGCCAAGCATGGCATGGAGCCTTCCGTGCCGAGATGGTCAGACTTCGGGGGCCTGGGAGAGGATTGACAGGTGCTAGCCAAGAAAGGAAGGTGGCTCATGTGCTCTGGGCTAGGCTGACACTGCAGAGCACTGTGCTATCTACCGCAGTATCCATTACTGGAGCCTACAAAGCATTTGTATCTGCCCACCCCCCACCCCCCATCCTAGAGATCGCAAGTGTCATGGGCCAGTTGGATGCTGAGGAATGGTGGGAGGAATAGCTGGGGAAACCCCAGGGGAAGAAAGCTCAGAGTCCGGGGAGTCTTGGTGGGACGAAGGAGGAGGAGGAGACTGGGAGAAGGAGGTGTCAGAAGCTGAAGAGGTAACAGGGCTTAGTGAGCGGGGAGAGTCTGTGGTAGAGAGAAGTCCAGATTCCAGAACCAGAGGCAGAAGCTGAAGCTGGAGGGAGAGTCAAGAGACAGAGATGGGTCAGGCTGGTGAAGAAGCATGGGTGGGTGTCTCCCAATCTTGCTGCAACAAGCCCCCCACAGGTCACCCAGACAGGGCCGCCTTACCCATAGGCACTAGGGGTGCCGGGCACCCGGGCGCCGGGCTCTCAGGAACACCAGGCCAAGAGCCCAGGGCCCGAGAGTTGAGCCCGCCTGTCTGTCGAAGTGCCGCAGTGGGCTCTTCTGCTGCGGGCAGCTCTGCGCCGCAGGTTCGGGGGCAACCAATCCAGCAAGATGATGAGGCAGCCGGCTGGCTCCGCCCTCCTGCATGCCTGGGGCGGGGCAACCTGGGGTGGGGCGCCGGGCGGATCTTTGCATCTCGGCGCCACATATGCAGCCCTGCACCCAGAACCAGAAGAGGCATGAAGAGGGCGAAGGAGAAGTTAGCTTCCTACAGGCGCAGTCTCAGATTGCTTGGGGGAAACCCTGGAGAGGAGGGGACTTGGGGAGGCAGGGACCTTCAGTCTCCGCATGTCACGGTCCGGTCGGCGGGCGTCAGGACCAGAGAAAAGATGGTGGTGAAGAAGCAGGGTCGAGGAGCAAGGCAGAAGGTCCACGGGGCACGAAGCAAGGCGAAGGCGAAGCAAGGGTCCAAGGAGCAAGGAGCAAGGTGAAGGATCCAGGAACAAGAAGCAAGGCAAAGGTCCACGGGGCAAGAGCAAGGCGAAGGCGAAGCAAGGGTCCAAGGAGCAAGGAGCAAGGCGAAGGATCCAGGAACAAGAAGCAAGGCGAAGGTCCATGGGGCAGGAGCGGAGCAAGGCGAAGGCGAGGCAGGGGTCCAAGAAGCACGGCGGCAACAAGGCAAGGGTCCAAGGAACAGGAGGCCAGATGCAACCAGGCAGGGATAGCGTTGCTGTGGCAAAGAGCTGAAGGGAAATGCTGGGCTTTTATCCCTCCCAGCTCCTGCCACCAGGTGCAGTGAGATCTCAAGTGGCCTCACCTGGGTGACTACTCCTTGCCTCTCCAGCACAAGCTGAGGTCTTCACCTGTGTGGCCATGCCTTGCTTCTCCAGCACAAGCTGAGGCAGGCCCCAGTCCTGCAAGGCACTACAGGCCCCAGAGCCTGACTCCTGCCCATACTCCTGACACCGCAACTTCATGGGGGCAAGACCTATTGGAGTGAGTTGCTGTGCTCATTAGGCCTGGCACTCCTGTGTTGATTGCGTTTTCGCTAATTAAGAGTTAACTCCAACTTGCAGGGTGTGAGTCACCGCTGGCTCGCTCCTGACACCAGATAAGCAGGCCGCTGGGTTAGCAACCAGGTTGGCTAGCGAAGGGAGCAGGTTGGCTGCTCCTTCTTTTCCAGACCCTCTTCCTGTTCCAGACCCTTTGCCTAATTCTTTCCTAGATCCCAGGGCTGCCAACACTACAAAAGCCCTATTTTGCATCTCCATCTGCCCTGCTCTTCTGCATCCCCTTCTCTAATGACGAAGCGACAGTGAGATATCCCGGCTTGATATATCGCAGGCATAAAACGCAGGGTTTCAGCTCGCAGAATCCGCAGCGCAGAACTCACAGCTCCTTCTCATTAGGCACCACTCCATCCCAACCCTGCTGAGAAAGCACCAACTTTACCTGCTATTCCAAGGCCTTTCTAGAATACGCAGCGTGAACGAGGTATTTAAGCGAATATTGACTTTTAACTTAATTTTCCTCTCCCCCTTTGAAAGGGAGAGGATAGTAAAAAACCGGATCTATTAACCAGAACCTGAGGAGAACTGAACTCCTGCCTCCACCTCCAGAGCCTTCTTCAACCCGCGTTCTTCCACTTGTTGGTAATTGCAACCTTTTTAATACAGTCTCGTTGAGCAGATCCTGCTTTTTCCTCCCCAATGTTAATTGAGGATGTGGGCCCAAATCAGCTTAATGCAAGGTTTCTTGCTGGCAATTAACACAAATTATCATTTGTAGACTTAGATAATCGCTGGCTGTTATCCTCCTGGCAGTAATTCACACGCTCGTTTGCATAATTGCCTCCCATTCCCCCACTCGGATGCCTGCCCCTCATTTGCAGGCGGGAGGCAAGAAGCGGCTGGTGCCAGCTTTTATCTGCCCGGCAAACGACCTGCCCCACTGCGAGCCTCGCAGATGGGTGTGGAGGTAATTATGCATGGTGGTGCCGTATTCATGATGCTAAAACGTCTCTCATCATCTGGCAGCAACAGCCTGCCTTGCCTTGCCTTGCCTCCTCTCGACTGCTTTGCTAGCCTCCCAAAGAGGCAGATTTTCACCCCCACCCCCTGCTCCCTTGGGGAAGCGAGTGAGCAGAATCAATTATTACATACAGGAAAAGCTTGTTTCTCTTAAGGTCTCCGAAAGGGGCAATCGGAGCTCTGGGGGATGGAAGGAAACAGTGACCCGTTGAAGAAAATTCGGAGTGTTTCATTTATTATATATATCTACGCACAAACACACACACACACACAGTGACAGACAGAGAGAGAGAGAGAGATTCAAGTCAGCTCTCATTTAAAAGCCACCTGGTTTTTACTTTCCGAAACAATATTCAAACCTAAACGCAGCCATCCCTCGGAATTGAAATTCTGCAGTGCCGGATAATGCATGCAAACGTTCAAAAAGTGGGCAAAGTGCCAGTAAAAATGCAGATACTAGCAAAAATAACATAGAAAAAAGATTTGCATATGGGGAAACTGCTTTCTAAAACTGAATGTTGGGTAAAATGATTACATGCAAAACTGTGTGTATTAGGAGAAATTAGGTTTGCATGGGTGGGCCCTACTTGGGTGCAACGTTCCTGAGCTAAGAGCAGCGGTGGAGGAGGTCTCTCGGGCACCTGGGGTGGGGTGAACCACCCACAGGGAGAGACAGGGTGGGGCACACGGCACCCATAGGGGCAGCCCGGCCCACCTGCTGTCCGCCCACTGTCTCCCCCCCAGCTGCAGGATGGCTGAGGCCCTGTCCCTAAGGGCGTCCCTATCGGCGCAGCGTCAATCCGCCCACGGGGGATTTCGTCACCCCCCTCAGGGATGACACCTGGGGCAGACCACCCCCACTGCACCGCCCTTTCTCTGCCACTGGCTAAGAGAACTCAGCAAAGTCAGCTCCCCTCCCTTGTACACATCCAGAGTTGAAAACACGGCCCCACCTGTTTGTTTAAGACGCATGCAGATAAGCACCACGCGCCCCTCCCTTGCTGAGATCCTCTCCCTAAATCGGAGGCTGTAACCTTCCTCGCCATGGCCGCCTTTTCTCGCCTGTCTGCCTGGAGCTGGGGAGCAGCAGTGTGGTAGACCCCCGCTATCTTCTCCTCCGGAAAAGGTGTCTGCTTAATTTGTGCTAAAGCAATGGTGGAGCCGCCTCGTCCCGCTTCCCCTCGGCCAGCAGCCCTCTTACCGGCTTCATAATCCAGGTGATGCCGGGGTTCTTGCGGAACTCCTCCACAAACAAGTGGTACTCGGAGGGCATCTCAAAGGTCTTGGGGAAGAAGTCGCACTTCATGGCTTCCAGCTTCCCAGAGTCCCTCTCCAGCTGCTTCCGAAACCGCTTCAGGTTCTTCACAATGTAGTTCTTCCGAGTCAGCTGCAAGGGCACGAAGGATGAGAAAAACAGCCTCAATAAATGCTCAGGTGAAACGGGAGCTGCTTTTATCTAGCTGTTCATCTTGCCCAGGGGTTCCCAAACCTTTTTTGGTCCCTGCCCTCTTGGTTCCGTAAACTCATCCCCAGTTCCCGCCACCCTGCCCTATAAAGAGCATCGTCCAGAACAGCCGTTTGCACAACCTGCCGAGGAAGATAGCAACACAACACAGTTCAAAACAGTAACAATTAGCTGCACATTTATTCAAAATCAAATTAAAACCACTTAGTTTAATTAATTCAGCAAAACTGATGATTCATTGAGCACAGACACTGCATGAAAAATATTTTTATGCCTTCTTACTAATGAAAACAGAAGGGCGAGAGAAATTTGTAGCCTATTTATATAGAACGACTTACCAAACATGCACAGACCCTCGGCTATCACAGTTGTACTGTAAGTAATTTATAAGAAAAGAAATAGCTGTTACTAATAACTGGCTATCTTGCGGCTTGTGACAACTCAGGATATTAAATGGAAAAAAATTGCCAAAGGAACTAGCTTTGAAATTAATGAGAGCTGAAAATGTGAAGTAAAGAAGAGGTGTTGCTCTAACCTTGTCAATTGCAAATAAGTGATCAATGTTCTTGGAGGGGCCCACCCACAGTGCTCCCATACCAGCCTCTTGCCTCTTCCCCACCCCTCGCCCACCGTCTTGAGGAGATGCATGTGGCGCTGTGGTCTAAACCACCAAGCCTCTGGTGCTTGCCGATCGTGAGGTCAGCAGTTCGAATCACACGAGGGGGTGAGCTCCCGTTGCTTTGCGTGCTTCCCACTGGGGCAACTGGTTGGTCACCAAGAGACAAAGTGGAATGATGGCCTGATCCAGCAGGCTCTTCTTATGAAGATGCACAGTTCAAGGCTGTTTGCATAAGATGTATAATTGACACAGTAGACACTGCCCCCATCTCTACAACCGTGAAGGCCAGACTCACAGCAGAGGGCCTTCTCGGTAGTGGCGCCCGCCCTGTAGAACGCCCTCCCATCAGATGTCAAGGAAATAAACAACTATCTGACTTTTAGAAGACATCTGAAGGCAGCCCTGTCTGGGGATGTTTTTAAATGTTTGGTGGTTTATTGTGCTTTTAATTCTGTTGAGAGCCACCCAGAGCGGCTGGGAAAACCCAGCCAGATGGGCGGGGTATAAATTGATGATGATGATGATGATGACTCTTGTTTTTAAGACACTCTTATTCTCAGAACGATGGGTGGGTTTTGATGAAGAGGTTGTGAGCTGAGCCCCAAACCTGGTGATTCCATGTGGGATTATGTTATCCAAGTTGCTTTCAATTCAAACCAGGGCTGGGTGATATATCGATACGTCAACCCAAACCGGTCTGAAGTCCGTATTGTGATATTGGTTTCATCATTTTTGACCTGGCGATATATTGTGAATTGTGGTCCGTGTGTGCTATGCAAACAAAATCACAATGTGGGGGAAACCGTGAAGCCAGCCAATACCTTTGCACAGGTCCATCCTTATTTCGTGATGTATACCGCGATGTTTAAAGGTAAAGGTAAAGGGACCCCTGACCATTAGGTCCAGTCGTGACCGACTCTGGGGTTGCGCGCTCATCTCGCATTATTGGCCGAGGGAGCCGGCGTATAGCTTCCAGGTCATGTGGCCAGCATGACAAAGCCGCTTCTGGCAAACCAGAGCAGCACATGGAAATGCCATTTACCTTCCTTCCTATTTATCTACTTGCATTTTGATGTGCTTTTGAACTGCTAGGTTGGCAGGAGCTGGGACCAAGCAACGGGAGCTCACCCTGTCACAGGGATTCAAACCGCCGACCTTCTGATCAGCAAGCCCTAGGCTCAGTGGTTTAGCCCACAGCGCCACCTGGGTCCCTGGTGATGTTTAGCTGGTGATATATTGCGATGTTGAAAACCGGGTATCGCCCAGCCCTACTCTGTGCTAGTGTGACCCGGCTGGCAACCAAGGCACCAAATTCCTCTCACCTCGTAGTGATTGCGGAAGTGGCTGATGCGCACGTGCTCATCCATGTAAGTGTGGTCAAAGTTCTCCTGGAGCCAGCGGACGTCGCACCAGTAGAAGTCCCACTCCCCTTCGCTGTCGGGAAAAGGTCAAACAACATCCAGTTGGGCACAAAAAACCCAGCACATCAAGGTCCCTTTCGCTCCTTCGCTGCACCGCTTTTATGGATCTGTTAATTGGCTGGCTTAAAATGCCATAAACATCCTGGACCTTTAATTTAAGCGCATATGTTGCTCCCAGGACTGCTTTCATCCAAGCATATCCATTTTCCAGAACTATGAATAAAGAGGCATTTTATGTCAGTGTGTTTATTGCAAACTGTCACAGGAGAGCCTATCAGCCACCCTTGGAACAAAATCATTTCAGTCAAAGGTGCAACCGGAGCCATTTTAATATATGTTAAATAAAGATTTGACACGGTTTCCTTGACTGCCAAATGAGGCCGCGGCTATCAGGTAACATGTTGCGTTTCTGATATTCCACACTGTTTCATCTCCCAGGAATTACAATGGAAACAAAGGAATCCCAGAAAACGTCTCATCTTCCTGCCCAGAAAAAGCACATCCAAGGAGCTCTGTTAGAGCCACTCTCCTCATTTTTAACTGGCAGCAACAGCATATTATTGAATGGCGCTCTGAAGATTGTTCTTAGGGGACATCTCACTGACAGTAACAATTTTAGCAAAAGCTTTGCCAATTCTCATCTCATTTTATAAGAACTATAACTTTGAAGAACTGATGTCTGAGCTTGCTTTCCCCCCCTCTTCCCTCTCATCTGCTTTTCCTCATGTGTCATGTATTTTTAGATTGTATGCCTGCGGGCAGGGAACTATCTTAACTATGGATGTTAAGCTGCTAGGGGAGCCTTTTCCACTGAAGAGCGGGGTATAAATATTTCAAATAAATAACAAGAAAATGTCAATGCAATATGCAGCGTAGGATTCACATGGAGAGCAGCACTAGAAATCAACGGGAGGGCTTCAAAGTGGTCTGACCCCAGAGCTGACTTTTATCACCTCAGAGACCAACAGGAAATGGTCCCCTGCAGAAACAGAGCACCCACCCTCAACAGGGCGGCAAAGGAAGATCAGCTGTCAGCTTCCTGCGCTACATTCTATGGCCGCGCTTCACAAGACGAAGCGGCGGCCATAGAAAACCTCGCCGTCTTGCAAATGCCTCGCGCAATGCAAAACTCTTTCATCTTGCGAGTTTTTCGTTGCGCGAGGCATTCGTCTTGCGAGGTACCACTGTATGTATTTCTTAAGTTCTTGCCAGAAGAGCAGGGGGAAGGCGTGTTCAGCAAAGCAAAAGGCAGAAACCACTGTTGAGATAAGAGGTTTGGGGAGTGGGATTCTTGCACCAGGAAATAAATTCTGCGGTTGTTTGCCGTGGCTTGGATTACGAGAGAAGAAGACACCCCCCCACACACACATACACACCCTTAAGAAGAAAAATGCAAGCCTTACTCTTTCACTTCAACCCATCCTGGTCGCTGCCGAAGGACGTCTATAATGGTGTTTGTAAGGGCACACTTGAACCGGATGGAAGCTCGGGGTTCTCTGTATATAAGCAAGACACATGGATCCCGTTAGATGGAGGGTAGCAGGGCATTGCATTGCAAATAAGTCATCTGCTAATCTCTCTCTCTCTCTCTAACCTAGCAAATGACACAACAAATGCAATTAAGATGCGTTTAAAGGGCGATGGGGGCTCTGGCAGGGAGGAAGATGTAAAATGCCCACTCTCCAGACCTTAGAGCAGCCTTCTCCAGCCTGAAGCTCTGCGGATTTTTTGGACTACAGTTTTGTTTCGTAAGTTGCTTAGTGGTTCCATGACTATTAAGCAGTATATAAATGCCATGAAATAAAAAAATTAAATAAAATACACTACTAGCCTGTAGCAATAGCAACTTACCTGTCACAGCCTTCCGCCAAAGAATGATCGGACCCCTACAAAAGCCTGCTACGTATTGTTTATGTACCACTTCTTATTTCTTTTTATTTATTTTAATTTTTATTCACAATTTTCAATAGTTTTACAATCATTCTAACATATCAAAGCTCAACTTTCTTCCTCCTCTTTCTGCGGTCCCTTAAATTTATTTTTTACATTTCCTGCATATTCTAAATTAACCTAACTTATTGTTGTATCTTTAGTTTTAGATCTTATGATTTATGTGGAAATTGTTTCCATTAGGTTGCGTAATTTTTGATGTGTATTATTTATTGTTTATGACTTCTGTTATGTTTGCAATTATGTAAATCTTGTCATGTTGTAAGCCTCCTTGAGCATAGTTTCAACTTTGGAAGGCAGCATACAAATAAAATGATGGTGATGATATTCCACAAGTTTTGCATCCATTCTTCTTTTGCTGGTTCTTCCCATTTCTCAGACGCCATCCTGAACTTACTCGGCCACACCTTTGGGGTTTGTTTGCAAGGCACATGAGACCCAAATGGAAAGAGGAAAGGTGAGTTTTCCACTCCATGTGGCAGAAAATGGGCTTGTGTGATATGCACTAGGCTCAGGAGCCAAAGCAGGGACACAGCCAAGAGACTGGGCATTCCTGGAGGTGGGGCAGTGAATTGAAAGCCCCCACCCTGACCCCCGCTTTTAAGTCACCTCTCTGTCTTGAATGCAGATTAGAACATTTGATGAACGCCACAGCCATGGGAACAGGAAAGCTCTTTGGATCATAGAATCATACAATCATAGAATCATAGAGTTGGAAGAGACCACAAGGGCCATCCAGTCCAACCGCCTGCCGAGCAGGAAACACCATCAAAGCATTCTTGACATATGCCTGTCAAGCCTCTGCTTAAAGACCTCCAAAGAAGGAGACTCCACCACACTCCTTGGTAGCAAATTCCACTGCCCAACAGCTCTTACTGTCAGGAACTTCTTCCTAATGTTTAGGTAGAATCTTCTTTCTTGTAGCTTGAATCCATTGCTCCGTGTCCACTTCTCTGGAGCAGCAGAAAACAATCTTTCTCCCTCCTCTATATGACATCCTTTTATATCCAGGCAATATCTGCTAATTATAAGGCATCTCCTTCCATTTGCTTAACCATCCTTTCATTTTGAACATGACAAACGATCCTTGGCAGGAGGGACTTTCACAATTGTTATCAAAATAATGCGAAACAACTGAGCCTCATCATATGGGGAATGTTTGGCTCAAAGTATACGCCGCCTACCTGAAACGCATTTCAATGCAGATCCCAGCTGCCTGGGTTTGAGGCAGTGAATGGCAAGTAGGCAGCGATAATCGAGAGGCAGCAATGGCCCGACTTGGCTTAAGGCAGATTCCTATGCCCAGTTTTTCATTATCTGCCGGCCTTCTATTGACATGTCCTTCGTTTTACTGCTAGACCTGTCGGAACATTGTGAAAACTGTCTCCAGTTTTCCCCCTCTCGCTTTTAGGAAACACAACTTGCCAGGGTAGGTTTGCGTACGCAGCGGCAACTGGTGCACCTTGGGTCTGGAAGAGGCGGAAGGCAGGGAGGCCAACAGTAGGTGGCGCCAGAGCCAACGAGAGGAGGAGCTAACTAATTCTGGTTTCCTTCCCATCCTCCTCCCTGTTGACTTCTACAAAGACAAAAAAACAGAAACTAAAGAGGAGGATGCTGACAGCTCCCTGGAATTAGCTGTAAGTAAGAAGAAAAGGGACGCGGGTGGTGCTGTGCGAAGCAGGTTCCTATGTCTTAAGGGAAGGGTCGCAGCGCAGAGGTACGGTAGAACACCAGGTGGCTTTGCATGCAGAAGGTGCCAGCTTAGAACCCTGGCAGTATGTCCAGGTAGGACCCAGGTGGCGCTGTGGGTTAAACCACTGAGCCTAGGGCTTGCCGATCAGATGGTCAGCGGTTCGAATCCCTGCAACGGGGTGAGCTCCCGTTGCTCGACCCCAGCTCCTGCCAACCTAGCAGTTTGAAAGCACGTCAAAGTGCAATTAGATAAATAGGTACCGCTACAGCAGGAAGGTAAATGGCGTTTCCGTGTGCTGCTCTGGTTCGCTCTGGCCACATGACCCGGAAGCTGTACGCCGGCTCCCTCGGCCAATAATACGAGATGAGGGCCGCAACCCCAGAGTCGGTCACGACTGGACCTAATGGTCAGGGGTCCCTTTACCTTTACCTTTAAGAAGAAAGCAGGCAGGTAGGGGCTGACTGAGAGCAGGCCGAGGTTGGTGGGGCAGGACCCCCTTCGCCCTAGTGAACCAGCCTCCACTGTGTGTGCAGGAAGATGGAATCATAGAATAGTAGAGTTGAAGGGACCCCCAAGGGTCATCCAGTCCAACTCCCTGCAATGCAGGAATCCTTCCCACAGCCGTCCCTGAGTGGGCTCAAACCACCAACCTTCTGGTTAACATAGAGATCTCCACAGGCACGATAGGCAAGTCATAATTTTGTGGGATTATAACTTTAGTGGAGTTTGTTGCATGCGAGTTTGCGGTTTACCCCTGAGAAATACCTGACATTGTGGAGAAATGCCTAAAAATCACCCCACCATGCGTTTCGGCTTTTCAAAGCGATGGGGAAATCTACACTTTTCTTGCATCAAAAGTATTACACCGGTTTCTGTTTGGAATACAACTCTGCCCATTTCAGCAGAGAGTCCATGAAAATACAGTGGTACCTCAGGTTACAGATGCTTCAGGTTACAGACGCTTCAGGTTACAGACTCCACCAACCTCAGGTTAAGAACTTTGCTTCAGGATGAGAACAGGGGGGCGGCAGCAGCAGTGGGAGGCCCCATTAGCTAAAGTGGTTCCACAGATTAAGAACAGTTTCAGGTTAAGAATGGACCTCCAGAATGAATTAAGTTCTTAATCCGAGGTACCACTGTATTCACGCAGAAAGAGGAAATTAATTTTAAATGATTTGATCAGCTGTGGGAGAGGGGGGACAACCAAGCACTCACCGTTCTTTCAGTTTTTGGTAACCGTAAGGCCCTTTGTAGTTTACGTTCTGCAACAAGATAAAAAGAAAAGCAAATGCAAATGGAATGTTAAATATATCCTTTTAAAAAAACCACCACTCCTCTGTTATGATGAGGTACCATCAAATGTAATGTAAGACATCAGAGATATATTTTTTCTTCAGTTCTATGTGGAACTGGCGACTAAAAATGAGATGCTAGCTCCTAAAAACATGATAGCATGATGACCCAGAAATTTGAAATATTCTATTTGGCCCTGTCTCTTATATCACTCAGTCTATAAAAGAAAGTATACTAGTGATACAATATTTTACACTTTCTCTCTCCTTCCTAAAGGAGCCAGGGGTCTAGCAAGCCCAGCTGCAAATTATTGCAAAACTCACGGCTTGTTTTTGCTTTTCTCTCTCTCTATCCCTTGTGAAGATAAAATGGTGCTGGGGTGGGGAGGGGACATGGAGTGAAGGGATAAATTGTTTTATAGTAAATTGTAAATTATGACATACATATTGCCATGTGCATTTGGGTGGCCTCAAAAAAGCAGTCAATAACTTTAATCGGTTAATTTACCGATTAGCTAGAAGTCAGTTAATTGGCTGAAAATATCCGTAATATGTTGCCAGCGTGGTTTGGTCTATCTATGCCAATAAAATGGCGCCTTTATGATACCTCCAGAATCAGAGGCACCACGCCTTCTTTGAGTACCAGTCACTGGGGCACAAAAGTGGGCTGGGCTCTAGCTTGTGGGATTCCCATAAGGCATCGGGTTGGCCACTGTGGGGGTATGGGATACTAGATGAGACATGCCAAGGAGAAATAAGAAAAAGGGGAAAGTCCCACCACCTCTACATTCTGCCCTTGGCACACACGTAATTTTACCAGGCCCTTAAGAACTGGGATATTCCACTCCAGCAGAGCTGAACAAGACACCGTCATTTTAATAGTGGGAACCTCAAGCATTGTGTATCATGAACATCAACAGGAGTCTTCTTGCAGGACCACTTTTGCACAATAAGCACCCAATGCTTGCCCCCAGCACCAGCATGGGCTGCTAATGGTCTGAGCAGTCAATGTCTCGTCTGGGAAGAAGGAACAGGGCACTGCTCCTAGTGACTGCAAGGCCTCTGGATCACAAGGTAGCAATCCAGCTCCAGGTATGCCTTGAAAGATTCCATCAACGGTGTCTCCAATAATGTTTGCACATCACTTGGGAAGACAGGTGAACTAACGCCAGTGTACTGGAAGAAGCAAAGATCACCAGTGTCGAAGCAACGGTTCTTCAACATAACTTCATTGAACTGGTCGTGTTGTGCGGATGCCTGATGATCGTCTTCCAAAGCAACTACTCTATGCTGAACTTCAAAATGGAAAGCGTAAAGCTGGGTGGTCAACAAAAGAGGTTTGAAGACTGTCTCAAGGCAAATCTTTAAAAATGTAGTATAAACACCAACAACTGGGAAAGACTGGCCTGCGGGCGCTCCAATTGGAGAACAGTCTTTACCAAAGGTGTCATGGGCTTTGAAGACACTCAAACTCAGGACAAAAGGAAGGAACGTGCTAAGAGGAAGGCATGTTTGGCAAACCCTCACTTTGATCAACTCCTGTCTGAAAAACCTATGTCCCCACTGTGGAAGGACATGTGGATCTAGAATTGGCCACCACAGTCGCTTATGGACACACTGTTAAGACCGTGTTCATGGAAGACAATCTTATTTGGCTATGAGCGATCGCCAAAGAAGAAGAAAATGCCTGGAGTTGTCGGGCACCTGACTGCCTTAACTGGCATGTGGGGCAGGGTGTCGCATCACATCAAGGCAACTGAGCGCATCTCTAAGATCACATTCTGAACACGTATTTGTCTTCCTGTTTGTCATGCACAGCCCATACTTCTCTTCCCTCCTGGTAGTGTTTTCGTCGTGCCGATGATACCACATTCTCTGAGCACTGAAGCTGCGATACTCTGTGGTTGGGGAACATATGATACATCTTTCTCCGCCAGATCACGCATTCACTGCAGTTGCGGCTGCTGAATGAGACGTGATTGTCACAGATACCCACTCAGTGTTTGTTTGCTCATATGGGCAGAATTTTGAAATATTGTACTGAATAATTCTGAGGCTGACAAAAAAGATGCAATGAGACGTATGACATTCACAGACGCCCCAGCTGTCCTTGTTTACCAGCGACAGTTCTTGGTCAAATCACTGCTCCTGTTTTTTTTTAAGGGTGGGTGGGATGCCATGGTAAAAGTGTCTTTGCACAAGTTGCTAAGAGCTGCTGCCATGTTTCAGGGTTAAGCTCCCTCCCCAGGGTTTCCGGTGGAGAAATCACAGAGTGCGATAAATCTTGGCTCTAGCGAAGGTAAATGGCTGCATGCGAACAATTAAGGGCCAAACCAGACACAGAAAGTCTTTGCTGTGCATTGCCACAAGTTTTGAAATATTAACAGAAGTCATGGGGATCGTATGGATCATAGAATGGTAGAGTTGGAAGGCACTCAGAGGGACCCCCAGAGCCTCAAAGCCTCAACTTTCCCCACTAAACCATTTTCCGGATGCAAACTACCCTCCCCCCTCAGATATGCTGTCTGGCTTGTGGGGGAGAAACTTGCAGGAATATTTTGGGGCAAACAGCAGGTTGGGGGTGGTAGTGTAATCTGAGCTGAGAAAAGAGCATAGGAGAACCGTGGTTCCTCGCCCCCCCGCCCCCCCACCCTCTGCTCTGCGTGGCTGCCATTAATATTTTAAGGAAAACTGCAGGAGGTCCTGACCGCCAGCTTCCCATGGCTTGTCTGATTTGATGCTCGGAAGGCGCCACGCAGCATGCAGCCTGCTGTTTTGGACACGTCACTACAGCTGCTAAGGCATATTCCCAACCCCTGAGAACACATTATTATGGGATATTGTAGGACACTCCTGCTTTTCCCAGGAGGGCTTTCTCTTGTAGCTGTTAGAGAAGTGGACTAAAGGGTATTTGCACTAAAAGAATCGTGCAGCAGGAGAGCCTACAGCGAAGTGTTGGGCTCCACAATATCCTCTTACATGTGACAACTGGGGTGTCAGAATCATGTCCCGATTTACACCTGTGCAAATCTGGAGGGCACATACCTAACTGCGAAAAGTTACTTCCTTGGTTGGAAATGTCACAAGACCATATGGCGGTCCCTCATCCATCTGGCTTGATCGCTAGTGTCCCCCTCCCCCACTCATCTACTCCCCTCCCCCACCCTAATGCCCCCTCCCACCCAGTGTCCCCCTCCCCCACCTAGTGTCCCCCTCCCCTTGCACCTCCCCGCCCACCTTGTTCTTGGCCATGGCGCTCCTCTTTCTGCTCCGGAGGGGGATCAGCCCAGAGCCGCCTCCGCCGCCATCCGGCGCGTCCCGTTTCCACGACAACAGGGGCGGGGGCGAGGCTGGTGGGCGGGGCCTGAGAGGAGGGGGAGGCGCGGAGTCCTTGCTTTGTGGGTGGGGGCGGGGGGGGACTAATCGCAGGCAGGGCTGAGCCCCGGAACGTGCCTTAAAACTGGGCAGAGCTCGGCACCTGGTGGAGAGCGCAGGGGGGGGGCGAGAGGGTCTCTGAGCATGCCTGGAGTGCTTTTCGCCTCGGCGCTGCGGCCACCCCGGCCGCCTACGCGGCATACCTGGGGGAGATCAGAGAGGCGACGGGATGGAGGCAGGATTGAGTCCCGAGCAAGGCATCTGTTTCTCCTCCTCCTCATTGTTTTTGGGTTATTGCTATTGTTTTGCATATTGCTGAGCTGGAAATAAATTCCCTATGCGGTTTGCCGAAACACAAGGTGTTTGCATTGAAACAGTGTCTAAAAGCCAACGCTGAAAACAAGGTGCCTTAGTCGCCATTTCTCAGATGAACCCGACTGACTGGGTCATCGTAGGGACAAAATAGGACGTACTCTCCGAGATAATATATGCAATGAATAAATGCCAAGCAAGTTGGGCACCTTTAGGCTCCTAGAAGTCTACACGAACTCACCTGAGAGGAAGCTCTGCTTCCATGGTAGGGCTGCTTCTGAGTAAACAGGCGGAGCGTCAGGTTGCACTCTTAGAATCCCAGAGTTGGAAGGGACCATGACGATCATCTAGTCCAACCCCCTGCAAGGCAGGAATCTTTTGCCCAACATGGGGCTCAATCCTAGGAGGACCCTGAGACTAGGAGTCTCCTGCTGGCTGAGCTATGAGGAAAAGTTAAAGGTAAAGGTAAAGGGACCCCTGACCATTAGGTCCAGTCGTGACCGACTCTGGGGTTGCGCGCTCATCTCGCATTATTGGCCGAGGGAGCCGGCGTTTGTCCAAAGACAGCTTCCAGGTCATGTGGCCAGCATGACAAAGCTGCTTCTGGCGAACCAGAGCAGCACATGGAAATGCCGTTTTCCTTCCCGCTGTAGCGGTTCCTATTTATCTACTTGCATTTTGATGTGCTTTCGAACTGCTAGGTTGGCAGGAGCTGGGACCGAGCAACGGGAGCTCACCCCGTCACAGGGATTCGAACCGCCGACCTTCTGATCAGCAAGCCCTAGGCTCAGTGGTTTAACCACAGCGCCACCTGGGTCCCATGAGGAAAAGTTAAGGAGCGCTTAATTTGGATGCTTGTGCGCCAAGTATCTGAAAACCCACAAATAGTAATAGCACTTCTTTGAGCGCTGACAACCACAACCTTGGCAACTCCTTAAAATAGCCCTGTAAGGTAGGCCAGTATTGTCAGCTGCATATGAGATGGCAGTTCATGACTGATGTAATAATAATAGTTACAGGTAGGTAGCCGTGTTGGTCTGAGTCGAAACAAAATAAAAAAAATTCCTTCAGTAGCACCTTAAAGACCAACTAAGTTTTTATTTTGGTAAAAATAAAAACCAAAATAAAAACTTAGTTGGTCTTTAAGATGCTACTGAAGGAATTTTTTTATTTTGTAATAATAATAGTAATAATAACAATAATTTTATTTATACCCCGCCCAGATGGGCGGCTTCGAACACAGATAATAATAAAAAATAAAAACTTCACACATTAATAGTAACAATCTAATCCAATATGAAAAGTCACAATAATTTTAAAATAAACGATTTATATCAAATAAAGCAATATTCAACAATCCATTAGAATCCAATAAAGGTAAAGGTAAAGGGACCCCTGACCATTAGGTCCAGTTGTGACCGACTCTGGGGTTGTGCGCTCATCTCAACAGTAAAATTAAACACCAGCATATAACCAAACACTTATCATTACAATAAAGAATTGTTAATCTATAATCAATAAAAATAACAACAAATCACAATGCATAAAATACCACAAAACATACAAAACCATGTAAAAGGATCAGATTGAGAAACAAGGACACGCAACTTATAAAATTATTATTTTTTAAAAAAGTTTTGACTCAGCAAGGCCTTCCAAGTGAACCACTGGGGTTTTTAGCCTTTGCATGCCTACAAAACCAAGGATGATCAAGCAAACGTAGAAACCAAAAGATGGGTTCTGGAGAGAGGCACTTAGGAATGGCAAATGGCAGAGTTATCCAACAATCCAACTGGAAAAGCAGGAAAGGACAAGGCTTGGCTGGGCCAGGCAGCCAGACAAAGGAAAGAACCGGTCTCCAGGACCGCTGACAGTGAAGGTGGTGAGGACAGTGAAGAAGTTCCTTGCATGGCTCCTTGGTGAGGCAATTGCCAAGGGAGGCACCCAGGTAAACACCCGGTCAGCAAGATCCAGATTTCTTGGTTAGGGCACAGGAGAAGCCACACCCTGTCATCTTCAGACAGATACGCAAACTTTCAGCTTGTCCACAAACCAGAGCAGATTGTGGATTTGCACTGACTTGCCTCCCCATTAATGCAGAGGTGTCCACACTGCGTCCTCCCAGCCCCAGTTGTGTCCAGGGCCTTTTTTCATGGTTTCCCCATCCTTGGATAATCCAAAATAATCAGTATTTTTAAAGAGCATGCATTTAAAGGGGTAGGGGGCAGGTAGGGAAGTTCAGAATGACATTCGGAAGAGATCTACATTTTGCTCCAGTGTGGACAAGCCCTTTTGTGGTGTTTTTATTTTATTTTAAATATTGTGTTGTTTTATGGATTTGCCTGTTGTGAACTGCCCTGTGGCTCGTGCAAGGGGTAGTATGTACATTATCTAAATAAATAAGTAAATGAAGAGTGAGACGGAAGCATAGCCAGCAGAGAATTGGCTCCTCTTTAACCAGGCCTTTGGCTGATTAACATCTTTATAGAATCATGGAATCTTGGAGTTGGAAGCCACCCTGAGGGTCATCTAGTCCAACCCCATGTGATGCAGGAATCTCAGCAAAAACATCAATGGCGGATAGCCATCTGACCTCTGTTTAAAAACCTCCAAAGAACATATAAATTACGGGCCTTCGCCGATGATTTAATGATTACGACTGAAAACCCGAAAGAAAGCATAATCAAGATATTAGAAATTATAAATGAATTCGGAAAGGTGGCGGGATTTAAATTAAATAGTGCAAAAACCAAAATGCTGGCCAAAAATTTATCCGTGGAAGAAAAATTAGAAATTGAAAGAACAACCCAATTAATTTTTTTCCCAAAAATCAAGTATCTAGGAATTTGGCTAACCCCAAAAAATATAAATTTATATCAGGATAATTACATAAAAACATGGGAAGAAATTAAAAGGAATTTGGTGTGTTGGAGTAAATTAAAACTATCATTTTTAGGGAGAATTTCTGGTTTTGGCCACTGTGAGAATAGGTAAAGGGGCCCCTGACCATCAGGTCCAGTCGTGTCCGACTCTGGGGTTGCGCGCTCATCTCGCTCTATAGGCCGAGGGAGCCCGCGTTTGTCCGCAGACAGCTTCCGGGTCATGACAAAGCTGCTTCTGGCAAACCAGCATGGCGAACCAGAGCAGTGCACGGAAACGCTGTTTACCTTCTCGCCGGAGCGGTCCCTATTTATCTACTTGCACTTTGAAGTGCTTTCAAACTGCTAGGTGGGCAGAAGCTGGGACCGAGCAACGGAAGCTCACCCCGTTGCAGGGATTCAAACCGCCGACCTTCTGATCAGCAAGCCCTAGGCTCAGTGGTTTAACCCACAGCGCCACCCGGGTCCCTAGTCTGTGAGAATAGAATCATACAATTGTAGAGTTGGAAGGGACCCGGAGGGTCATCCAGGCAGGAATATGCAGGTGGCCCGCATAGGAATTGACCCCTGGACCTAGGAATTGACCCCTGGACCTTGGCATTATCAGCACCACGCTCTAACCACCTGAGCTAACTTTTGGGCGGCAGGCTCTTCTGATGTGCTTACATACTAAAGGTAAAGGGGTAAAGGGACCCCTGACCATTAGGTCCAGTCGTGACCGACTCTGGGGTTGCGCGCTCATCTCGCATTATTGGCCGAGGGAGCCGGCGTATAGCTTCCAGGTCATGTGGCCAGCATGACAAAGCCGCTTCTGGCAAACCAGAGCAGCACATGGAAACGCCGTTTACCTTTCCGCTGTAGCGGTTCCTATTCATCTACTTGCATTTTGACGTGCTTTCGAACTGCTAGGTTGGCAGGAGCTGGGACCAAGCAACGGGAGCTCACCCCGTCACAGGGATTCGAACCGCCGACCTTCTGATCAGCAAGCCCTAGGCTCTGTGGTTTAACCACAGCGCCACCTGGGCTTACATACTAGCTCCCATCAATAAGATTCGTGAGGATGCAGCTTTAAAGGCAGAGCGATCCCATTTTACTCCGCTGCTCCTCCTCAACCAATAGGAAGCACCGGCGGTCGCTCCGGAGAGGTCTCTCTCTCTCCCCTCCCAACTAAGGTGGCCTCGTGCTTTGCCGATTCTATTTTCGTAAAGCGACATCCAAGGATGTAACTCGATCTGCGGCAGGCAGGCGGCCCTTCGCTCGTACATTCCACGCCGGGAACATTGCATTCTGCCGGCCTCCCACTCTCTCCTGCTGGAGTGAATCACAGATTTCGAGTTGCAGATCCCAAGCAGCCTTCTGCCTGCCTTACTGCGCAACAATACACTAAAGGAGGCCTGCCATGTTCACCCATGATCCAGAGACCTGTGTGCTGCTGGGACAGCTCCCCAGAAAGCGTTTTTGTTTTGTTTTTTTGCAGGGAGGGCGGGGGGATGTCCCGGGAACTGAGCAGAGAAGTGACAGGCTGCTGCGTAATTGCGCACCCGCCACCGTTCTTCCGAGGCAGGGAGGCGCATCTCCCCTGCTTGCCCCGACAGCCCTGACTTGTCACCGAGCCAGGAAGACTAAAGGTTTTATTCTCTCTGAACACTGAAGCTTTGTCCCGGCGGTGGAGCAGCAGCAGCAGCACCGCCTGCCCTTGGCACACACACACACCCCCACGATTACGAAAGAGGTGGAGTTTATCCTCTCCTGTCAGCGTGCCAGCCACAGGAGGCGGCCAGGAAAAGGGCATTTCCAGGAGTAGCGCCTTTGCCATCTTGGAGGAAAGGAGCTTTCTCCAGAGCAGGAGAAAGAGGCCGGGCGTCTGCAGCAGGCCCCTGCAGCAGCTGATTTATTGTCTCCCCAAGAGGCAAGCAGAGCTGCCACCTTGGAGATCTCCTTTCCACCTCCTGCCTGGTCCTAAGAAGTGAAGGGAGGCAGTGGGAAAACTCTGCCAGGCCTAGGGACAGAAACCTTGCCCTGTGACCCCGCTCCGTACCTCTTGCTGGGGATTTTGTGGAAGAGAATCACACACACAGAGAGAGGACAACTTCTGTTCTCTGCCCAGAGAGTGTGCTTTGGACCATGGGCAATGGCATGAACAAGGTATGACTAATGCTGTTGATGCGTAGAGGAAACTTTATCTGTGACTGCGATTGGGCAAAGCTGCTACAGAGTGTACCTTTGTGGCTGGCAAGGCCTGGTGGGAGTTCTAGGCTCTGGAGGGCACCAGCCTGGGGAGAAAGCTGAGAAAGAGGGTTTGTTTCAAGCAGGGGTGGGTGGGTGGGTGGAAAACAGGGGGTGTCCAAGTTTTTATTTATTTATTTGAATGTTTTAAATTGTTGTTTTCAAGTGGGATTTTTGAACGGATAATTTTATGGTTTTATTATTTCTGTAAACCGCTTTGGTATTTTGTATGTTTCACAAAGCTTTTAATATTTCTGTTGGAAGCAGCCTAGATGGGCAGGGTACAAATAATTAATAATAATAATAATAATAATAATAATAATAATAATAATAATAATAATAATATTTGTTGGAAGCCCCCCAGAGTGGCAGGGGTAACCCAGTCAGATGAGCGGCATATAAATATATTATTATTATTATTATTATTATTATTATTATTATTATTATTATTGCCACAATGAACCTCCTCTGATTTAAGGGACACACCTCAGCCATCAGAGTGGGATCCAGACATTTTTGCCACTTGAGAGGGAGGACAAAATGGTGTCCCCCCTCCCCACTGCTGACACAGATGCCAACTTGGCTAGCAGTTGGATCTTTGAATTTGACACACCTAGTGATGGTACATCTCTCTCCCACCGCATGATTAGAAGGGGAAATGCTCAAAGCGGTTTACAAAGAGAATGAAACAATAAGCTTATCAGTAGAAACAATCAAAAGATAAAAACAGCAGTAAACTAAAAATAGATGCAAAATAAAAAAAATCCTTCAGTAGCACCTGAAGCAAGGTATCTGAAGAAGTGTGCATGCACACGAAAGCTCATACCAAAATAAAAACTTAGTTGGTCTTCTAGGTGCTACTGAATGATTTATTTATTTTTTGCTTCGACTCGGACCAACACGGCTACCTACCTGTAACTAAAAATAGATGAAAACACACCTTCATGTCTGCGTAGGCTTACCTAAGCAAGAATGTGTTTAGCAGGCACTGGAAAGCATGCAGGGTAGGTGCCTGCCTCATGAGGCAGGGAGTTCCAAAGTGCAGGCAGAATCAATTTCTTACACATGCGATACGGGTCTTAGGTGGCGGCTATAATAGTGCCTGTTTGCAGGTTAGTTTGGGGGAGGGCACAGTAGGTTGTGTCGCCTGCACGGCTCTGTCCCCCACAGAGGACAATGGCCAGGGGGCTTAGGAGTGACAGCTAGGGGCTGCAGCTGTGGTCCCCTCACATTGTCCAATGGTAGGGCCGGGACCAGCAACTGCTCTACTGGTCCAAAGTTACCAGTGCACAGGTGATGGTAGCAAGGATGTGGCTTGAAAGGAAAGGATACAGGCAGCTCACAAGCCCAAGCTGCTCACAAAGTATATTTTGCCACTGTTTCCTTCAGGCAGCAATGCCTCTGAATGCCAGCTGCTGAAAACTGCAGGAGGAGAAAGTTGCTCTTGTGCCCGAATCCTGCATGCCAGTTTCCCACAGGCAACTGCTCAGCCAGCCACCGTGAGAACAGGATGCTGGACTAGATGGGCCATTGGCCTGATCCAGCGGGCTCTTCTTATATTCCCCTGGGAATCCAACAGCAAGGAGAGGTCAAAGAGCACTCCCAACACACAGAGGTTCTTTTTTTGTGTGCTTCTGTCTAAAGCAGGCGACCACCTTAACCCCCAACCACCCAGCTTGCCAACCATCTCTGTCTTGAGAATGTGACAGAATTCTGCCTCCGTTGCAGAACTAAACTGGTTCAACAGATATGCCTTCCTACTCCCCAGGGAGCTGCCATCCCACAAGGAGCCTCAGTGGGGTGATTCGACAGCCCTTCCTCCCAGGATCCATTGAGAAGCTGTAGCCCTAAATGGGTATGAAACCAATATAGCTTTGAGGTTTCCCTATTCATTTTCCCTTAATGCCATTATTGGGCACACATTCCCAAGAGGAATAGATGGTGTTATGGATGACTTATCTTCAAAGAGGTGCTGGAGCTTACAGAATAGGGGGGCACATGGTGCCTATTTTGTATTCTGTAGTGCAGGGATGGGAAACCTTTTTTGTTTCTGTAAGCTAGATCCTATCCTCCTGGACCTGATCTGAAAGGTGGGCGAGGCTGCTCATTTACCAACCACCTGCTGTCACAATGTCAAGTTACTTTGTGCTTTGACGTCCTTAAATTGGGACGTCAAAGGGCCGCCCAGAGCTTGCAAAGGACCCTGCAGGGTGCTTCAGCGTTTGCTGCCCATCAATGGTGGTCTTGGTCTGTGGTCAATGGTCAATGGCGGTAGCAACTGTGGCAGGTTTGCAAAGGGGCATTGGCCAAACCCACCAACAGCCCTGGAGAGGCCAGGTGCCTTTGAACCACAGAGAAAGGAAAAGGAAGAGTCATGTGTGCTTGTGTTTCAGGGCACTCACATGCTGAATGAAGCCCTACAGAGCCTGAATGTTGTCAGAGTGGCCAGATCCAGAGCACCCCAGGCACTGAAATTTCAGGGCTCAAACCTGAGACCTAAGGGCGGGCCCTGGCGATGTCATGGGGGTGGCCCCTCGAGACTGAAGTTATTTGAGACAGGGAGGGGAGGAACTCAGGACCCCCCACCCAAGTGTCTATGCTATATTTAGCAGCTAGCTCCTGCTAGGCTAAAGCTTCAAAGTTGCATGCAAAAGTCTTCTTAATAAGTTTCTTTTTAAATTAAAAACACACTTGCTGACTCGGATATTCAAGTCCTCCACCTGCCACCTGGAGAGGGCCAGGTTAACCTGAACTTCAGGTCAGGCCCGGAGGTCTGGCAACCCTAGTCAGAATTCAGAGAAACCTCCAACTGCCTGGGGAGAGCCTTTGTACCCAAGGGTGTAGCGAGGCGCCACGACACCCGGGGCGGCAAATTGCCATGCACCCGGGGGGGGCGTCGCCGCTACGTAACGGCGCATGTGTTGCTATGTAACAATGCATGCGTGTTACATAACAACGCATGCATCATTACGTGGCGGGGTATCACCGCCCCCCCGCGCCTCCAAAGCTGCACGCCTCCAGCTACAAACTCCAGGTAGAAAGCCCGCTCAGCGCGACGCGGGGGGCAGCGATACCCTGTCATATAACGACGCATGCGCAGCATCCCGCTGTGCATGCGTGTTACGTTGCGGGGTATCGCCGCCACCCCAGCGACTCCAATCTGCGCGGTGTGGCGGGGGGAGGGGTGCCACCACCCCCGCAACTCCCAAGCCGAGCCTCCAGCCTCCCGGTAAAAATTCTGCGCCTGGGGCGGACCGCCCCCATCGCCCCCCCCCATTGCGACGCCCCCGTCTGTACCATGCAAATAAATAAAAATAATAATATGATGATGAAGAAGAAGTTGTTTTGTGTTTGCATCGCTTCACTTTGTCTCTGGGCACTGTACTTTACCCCTCACAGAGAGCTACAATTCCCAGCACCCTTAACAAACTATCGCCCCCAGGAGTCTATAGGGGAAGTCACGTGCTTTATGGTGTGCACTCAGAGCATTTCCCTTGCAAGCAGAAGGTCTCCGGTTCCCTCCCCTCCAGGTAGGGTTGGGAGAAACTCCTGCTAGCAATCCTGCAGAGCTGCTGCAACTGACAGTGACTTTTCTTTTTGTGTCCAACAGATTCTCCCTGGGCTCTTCCTCGGCAACTTCATAGGTGAGTCGTCTGAGAAATGGGCATGCTGCAGAACCTGGGAAGAATAGCAGAGGCCTGTGTTTCTTTTGGATTCTGCTGTAAACCTTGGCGGGGATCCTGTGCTTGTCTTAGCCCAATGCCTGGCAGGCCCAAAGAGGCCAGCTGCAGCTTTCCCTGCGGCTGCATTTTCAGGGCAGGGAAGACCATTTGCACCTCTGCCTGTTGTCCTGGCCTTTAAAGCACTGGAAACATGCTGGGACAGTGGGGAGAGAAGCAAATACTTCTTCTAGATTGGTGTTTTCTTTAGCGCGTCAGCAGGAAAAACTGCTGAATAAAATCTTAGACAGGTAATAGAATCACGGGATTTTTGAGTTGGAATGGACACCATGGGTCATCTAGTCCAACCCCCTGCAATGTAGGAATCTCAGCTCAAGCCTCCATGACAGATGGCTCCGATGGTTAGAGTGTGGTGGCCATACCGCCAAGGTTGCAGGTTCGATCCTCGTAAGGGACAGCTGCATATTCCTGCATTGCAGGGGGTTGGACTAGATGACCCCCAGTGTCCCTTTCAACTCTATGATTTTCTGATTCTGTGATACAGAGGTAGAGAATCTTGAGTCTGTGGGCCAAATGCACCCCACCCCCAGGCCTCTCTGCCAGGTGAGGACTTTCCTGGCCCTGTTCAGTGCAACCCTTGGGTGCTTTTGCTTGACTTGAATTCATCCTCCAAAACTTTAATAAGGCTTCCCGGGCGTTGGAGAGAAGGGAGATTGGGTACAGAGCCCTTTTGGTAGGGCTGGGTTGTAACTTAGGGTCCCACCTCTTGTTCCGGCTGCTGTTGCCTCCCGCCCCCGCTCACTTCCCCCATTGCTCCTCCCACCCCTTGGATGTGGTGGCCCCCAGGAAGCTGCCTGTGGGGAGATGCGGCCCCCAAACCAAAAAATGTCCTGCCTGCCCTGCCTTTCGTGATCTGCTAGGCTCAGCATTTGCTTCGGAAGGAATGTCAAGTGTGTGTGTCATGAAGGAGGGGGAGGAAAAGGAGGCCAGGCATATTGCCAGTTTGCTCCTACCCTGCCTGTAACAAGACCTGAGCATTTCGAGACCTGAGCATTTCTCATCCATTTGGAATTCCAGGAACTTCTAGAGAAAGTTGCATTTTCCTGTTTGCATTGTCCAAAGCAGCCAGCTGGGAATGCGCAGGCAGACAGGCGTGGGTCCTTGGGTGTGCTAGTTCAAAACCTATAAGCCACATGGCGCCCAAGGACTGTGCTTGACTGCCTGTTCACTTATAGATTCCTAGAACTGGAGCGTTAGAAGGGGTTCCCCCAGGGTCATCTAGTCCAACCCCCTGCAATGCAGGAATCTCAGCTGAAGAGCTCCCTCTCTGACAGAGGGCCACCCAACCTCTGCTTCAAAGTCCGTCACCTTCCGAGAGAGTCCTTTCCACTGTCAAACCGCTCTGACCATTAGAAAGTTCTTCCTGGTGTTTAGTTGAAATCTCCTTCCTTGTCCTTTGAATCCACTGGTTCAGGTCCTCCCCTTTAGAGCAGCAGAAAAACAAGCTTGCTCCATCTTCCATGCAACACCCTTTCAGATATCTGAAGATGTCTATCATATCAGCTCTCGGTCTTCAGATGGCCAATCATCATGGATGCCTTAGTTGAGATTCCTGTGTTGCAGGGGTTGGACTACACGACCCTTGGGGATCCCTTCCAATTCGATGATTCTATGATTCTCTTCTGCAGGCTAAACATACCCAGCTCCCTCAACCGTTCCTCCTAAAGCTTGTTTTCCTTGATCATCTTGGTCACCCTCCTCTGCCCACCTTTCAGCTTTTCAATATCCTTATTGTCTCGTGTTATCCACACTTACATTTTGCTCTTTCCAGCAAATGTCTGTGCTTTTTAAGGCTCCGTGTCCAAGCTTTTGCCTGAAACTTCTCCACGGAACCCGCTCTTTAAAGCTGAATCGGAGCAAACGTCAGTTCAGGTTTTCCACAGACTGGTGTTTGCACCAATTGGGCCTTAAAGAACAGGTTTTTGTGGGGAAAGTTCCAGAGCCAAAAAAAAGAGCACTCAGACTGTGCCTGGAAAGAGTGGAGGAAAGCAAAGTTTGGATAAGCCCTTAAACACAGTGCTGTTTTTCTAGAAAAAGAGGTGGTGGAGCTCACCATGAATATCTCCCTTGTTCTCTTAGAATGGCAATGGCGTCCACTTGAGAGGCCTGCTTAAACATAACTGCATGTTTAATGCTCTGAGTCATTATTTCCGGCGAAAGCATTAGATGGCCATTGTTCAGAGGAGGTGTGGGGATATTTGGACTTCCAGTTGGAAGGGACCCCGAGGGTCATCTAGTCCAACCCCCTGCAATGCAGGAATCTTTTGCCCAACGTGGGGCTCAAACCAACGACCCTGATCTCTTTTTCTTTATTGTTATCATTCACTTTAACACACCATACAGAAAAAGAAAACAAATACCCACCACCACAAAACAACAGAGAAAAAATTTGATACATCAACTTCTTCTTCTTGTTGTTGTTTAGTCGTTTAGTGTCGTGTCCGACTCTTCTTTTTTTATTTTTTATTTTTTTTTAAACATAATTTTTATTGATTTTACAAGTTACAAAAGACGGTACATACATGAACACCTTTTCCACCTTCTTCCCACCCCCCTCCATGGGTCCTCCCCTGCCACAGAAGTATCCCACGTAGGTGAACAGTCAGAAATGGTCCATTTTATGATTGGATTTCTGTCCTCCTCCCCCTCCCCTGCCCCCAAAGCCCCCCCCTGCCACCAGGGAGCTCCAGTAAACCAGGGCAGTACGCAGGAGGTCATCCATCCAACCATCTATTGTCATACCAAAAAAAGAATAAAAAAAGAGAGAAGAGAAAAAAGAGAAGAAAAAAGTGACAAAAAAGAAAAAAGACAATACAAAACAAAACAAAACAAAAAAAATCTTTCTTCCATTCATAATTGTTAAACCATATTTTGTGGGCTTCCCCACCCTCCCCCCTTCCCCGGTTTTCCTCCCTTTTTTATCATCTTCAACAGTTTCTTATTTTATAAAATACACCTTTATACCTTATACTACTTTTAAATTAGCTATTATCATTTTCACCTAATGTCCAATCACTGAAAAATCAAACTCCCATTTTTTCTTCCCGTGCCTAATTTTTACCCCCTCTATAAGCCTCCATATTTTCACCTTTTTCCAAAATCAATTCACTTTTAAAACTATAACTATTCCCAATCTAACCTTACATCCCCGATTACCGGCTCCACCCCCCCAATCCAGCAAGTTCCGTAGTCAGCAGTCCAGTTATAATCCTGTTAATCCATCCTTATAATCACAACTTCACTTTCCCTTCACCCCACCCCCTGTTTACAGCCTTTTGCCATCCAGGCCTCCATACAAGACCCCTGAGCTTCTTCTCTTCTCTGCTTATTTTTTCCCTCTTCCCTGTGGGCATTCTGGAGTTCCAGTAAATCCAATCGTGCCCCCCTCGAAGGGGAGGCACTCCATCCGACTTTTTGTAGAGTAAAATCATCATTTTTTTCCTGGTGGGCTTCATTTTGTGTTATATTATCACAGTCCTCATCTTCATCTTTTCCTTCCAAATCACAGTCCCCATCATTGTCATTCTCACACTCGTCTTCTTCAGTTTCAATAGCTTCATCCTCTAAGAAGTCATATTCTGCCATCACCATCTGGAATTGTTGCTGTAACTCTTGCTGTTGTGTCTCCTCTTGACATAGTTCTATTCTTACTTCCCACATTAAGGTCAAAACAGTCCGCTGGAACTCAGGCGAATACCTTTTTGTTGACATAGTTCAATCCTGTCAAGGTCAAAACTTGTCACATGGGGTGGAATATGGTCACAGTTTATTTTCTCGACTCCATTTTAACAAGCTGGCTGCATTCTTAAAGTCTTATTAAAAATAAAGTTCGAACTCACATTTCAAAAGCATATAAACCAAAAAGGAATTTCCAAAAAGTCCAGAAATAAAGATAGAAATAAAATTTGACTTATAAATCCTGATCAGCTCACTGGGTTGTCTGGGCTGCCGGCTCCCGAGGAAAAGAAAGGTCTTTCTTGGTCTTAACCTCTTTCTGCAGGGCACTCACAACCACAGTCTCTCTCCCCTTTTACCCTGCATTTAGGGGAGATTCTCTTTGATGCCTTTGAGGGATCCTTTTAAGTTGAGATCTTCTATTTACGGCTTCGGGTTTCTATTTACTGTCTCTTATGTTGCCGTGGGGGGGGTGTGTGGCTTCCTCTTTTCCCCCCTCTCTCCCAGGTCCAAATTGTTTTATAATCCAAATCGTGAGGTTACTTACAGTCTTATTTCCAATCGTTTTATTTTCAGAAGAATCCAGCGCTCTCCGCCTTCGGCTTGAAGCTTCTCACCGCTAGGATAACGTTACCGCTCAAAATGGCCCCCGCGACTTCTACCCTCCTCGCTCCGGAGCTCTTATTAGAGCTTGCCGGAGAGTTGGGGAGTCCGGATTGGGGCTCTGCCGAGCAAAATTCGCCCCCGGGACGCCCTTCCCGAAGTTCTAAGGGGCGCAGCGTCGCTCTCGCTGCCCTCGTGTCCGACTCTTCTTGACCCCATGGATCATAGTACGCCAGGCACTCCTGTCTTCCACTGCCTCCCGCAGTTTGGTCAGACTCATGTTTGTAGCTTCAAGAACACTGTCCAACCATCTCGTCCTCTGTCGTCCCCTTCTCCTAGTGCCCTCAATCTTTCCCAACATCAGGGTCTTTTCCAGGGAGTCTTCTCTTCTCATGAGGTGGCCAAAGTATTGGAGCCTCAGCTTCACGATCTGTCCTCCCAGTGTGCACTCAGGGCTGATTTCCTTCAGAATGGATAGGTTTGATCTTGCAGTCCATGGGATCCTCAAGAGTCTCCTCCAGCACCATAATTCAAAAGCATCAATTCTTTGGCGATCGGCCTTCTTTATGGTCCAGCTCTCACTTCCATACATCACTACTGGGAAAACCATAGCTTTAACTATACAGACCTTTGTTGGCAAAGTATCGATACATCAACGAGTAGTCCCTAAACCTTAAAATAAAAATGGGATTTTTCTATCGACCATACTTCCCGTCTATTCCTTTCTTCAAATTCTCATGAGAGATGAATAATCGCATGCTCTACAAACTGTACTACGGTATCCCTCAGGTGTTGCTGGGCTGCAGCTCACATCGTCCCTGAGCATGAATGGGTTTAGAGGTTGCCCTGAATGTTCTCCTTGTTTCAGGATTCAAGAATTTGTTAGATCGAGCCATTTGTTCTTTCGCTGTCGTCTGGCACTGAAGCGGGGGCTTCGTGCGTATGCCCGCACATGATTTCAGCATGCGATTCTACATATTCTGGTTTGCCAGGCAGTCAGCAGTTTGAGCATGCACATCTGTAAGTTGCTTGGTGGGTAATAAATAAGGACGACTGAAACAATCGCACTGTGTTACTCCTCCACCTCTTTCTCCTAGATGCCAAAGACCTGGACCAGCTGAGCAGGCACAATATCACCCACATCGTCTCCATCCATGAATCCGCACAACCATTTATTCCGGTATGAGTGGGTTGGATTTATTATTGGGGGCAAGGAGGGGGTTTCAGTGTGCTACTCTGAGACAATGCGAGGCAATGGCCTCCGACAGTTGATTTTGGACATCACTGGGGGTGGTAAAGCAGGAGACAGATCTAATCCTTGGGTCCCAATCCACTGGAAAGTTCTCCTCCTAGAGCAGCACACTATTGAGATCAGGCAGGCATGTTCCCTGTACTCTTTTCGGAACCTGCTAAAATCATTCTTATTTAGACAAGTCTCAAGTTTAGAAAGTTGGTGCAAGTTTTAATCTGTTTTTCAAGGGAAGAGAGCCCACAACCTCCTGAGGGAGACCGTCCCACTGTTGAGCAGCCCTTACCATCAGAAAGTTCTTCCTGCTGTTTAGCCGGAATCTCTTTTCTTGTCAGGTTTTAACCTCGAGAGCAGAAAACAAGCTTGTTCCCTCTTCCATGTGACAGCCCTTAATATTTGCAGATGGCTATCATATCTCCTCTTATCCAGGCTCAATCCAGGTGCTAGGGCTGGAGTTATGGCATGGTGGTAACGCTTCTGCCTTGAAAGCAGAAAGGTCCCAAATTCAATCCCCGCCATCTCCTGACAGATTCCCTGCCTGAAATCCTAGAGAGCTGCTGCCAGTCAGTGTAGACAATATAGAGCTAAATGATCTGACTTTGTATAACTCAACTTCTGCTGTTCCTGTGTTCCTCCTACCATGGATCCATGCCCCCTCTCAATCAGCCTTATAAGAAAAAAGAAAGAACAGTTAAATTGGGCAGAAGGAGATCTGGGGTGCAATGCAAAAGACCCAAAGTTTAACCCGCCTTGGATCGCCTCCTGCTCCGCAGAGCGAGATATAAAGCAAATGTTTGGAATTCCTCCTGAACTCAGCCCAGATACAAGGGAACATAGGAAAGTGTCTTTTAATGAGTCAAGTCATTGGTCTATTCAGGTCAGTATTGTCTGCACTGACTGGCAGCAGCTCCCCAGACTTTCAGGGAGGGGGCTTTCCCAGTCCTACCTGGAGATGCCTTGGGGGATTGAACCTGGGACTTTATGGCAGGCGCTGCATCTCAGTCATTGGGTGTTTGTTTTTCCAGGGAATCATCTACCTCCGCATTGCTCTGCCAGACACACCAGAGGCCAACATGTAAGTAGTAATAATAATAATAATAATAATAATAATAATAATAATAATAATAATAATGGTACTATTTATACCCCACCCACCTGGCTGGGTTGTCAGTGTCTAGCACATGTAAAACAGAACATCAGACATTTAAAAACTTCACTGCCTTCAGATGTATTCTAAATGTTGTATAGTTACTTATCTCCTTGACATCTGATGGGAGGGTGTTCCTCAGCCACTGCTGAGAAAAGAAGGGGAGAAATAGTGTTTCAGCAAACGAATGAATAAACTGAAACTGAATCCTGACGAGACAGAAGTCGGAGATGTTGGGAATCTGGGTTGGGGTCCGCCAGATGTTTTGGACAATCGCGGCCATGCTAGTGTTGTCTCCTCCACCACCAATTGCAAAATTGAAACTGATGCTTTGGGGAACGCCCATGTAACACACCACAGACCTGTTGCTCAGCGACGTGCAGAGTCCCAGTAAACACGATCGCTTATATAATCCCATGGCCTGGAGGAAGATCTCGACAGTATCACTTCACTCCAGTTCTGCAACTTTTGAGTTTGCGCAAGAAGCAAAAAACAGGTCAGGAAGTTTTGGTTCTGTTTTGACTGAAAGTGGGGCTTCAAGCTGAAACACTTCAGCTCCAAACCCTGAGGGGAGGGGAAGGGGTGGAGAAGAAGTTCCACGTGGGGTGTTGGGGCATAGTAAGAGTTATTTTCAAGAGCTAATCAGAGTTATTGCTGCATTGCAGGGGGTTGGACTAGATTATCTTTGGGGTCCCTTCCAACCCTACAATTCCCTGATTCTATTCCATCCCATGGCCTTTTGGGACTAAGGTTGTGCAGATATCTGCTCTTGAAATCTGGCACTTAACATCCTGTTTTGGCTTCGTTTTCGTCCTTCCAGCAAGAAGCACTTCAAAAAATGCATCCATTTCATCCATTCCTGTCGCCTGCGTGGAGGGAACTGCCTCGTTCACTGGTGGGTTCACTTTGGGGGGGGGCTGTTTCACTTGCCTCGTAGGCTTTCCGGGGGGCACCTGGTCCCTGGGAGAAACAGGATGCCCGCAGAGCCTCCTATGGCCTGCCAGGTGTTGCTGGACTACAACTCCCATCATCCCTGGGCACTGGGTTATGTTGGCTGGGGCTGATGGGAGTTGGAGTCCAACACCAGCTGGAGGGAGGGCTGGCAGAGAAGTTTGACTCAGCACTTTCTGCACTTTTTGAAACATTTGGCAAATGGAAAAACAAACGGGCACTTCTCCGGATTTTGCAGATTTCAGTGATGTGTACTAAAATGCACACAGTAAATTGTGCCTATAACTGCATATATTAGTGAAAATAATATAATACAAGAATGCATATTGGGGAAAGTTTATTTGCAACAAAAAAAATGCATGTTGGGAGAAATTGCATTTAAAAACTGCATATGAGAAGAATTTGCGTTAAAATGCTGGAGAATTTCCATGAGGATTTTAAAAAATAATTAAAGAAAGAATTACAAACCAGTATGGAAATGTGGGAATGTAACTTGTCCCAAAAGATGAGAAAGCAAAATTGATGTATTTGCTCACCTGAAGGGCACCAGGAAGGTGAAGGCTGGTGTGGGGGGGGGGGAACAGAGCCATTCTGCCTTGCCCCCCTGCAGTACATGTTCAGGTCCTTGCCCTTCTGCTCCCCTGCCCCCCCCTCTGTCCCACTGGGTCTCTTCTTATGTCCTTCAGGAAGGGTGTCCCTCACCCTTTGCCTTCCTGTCCCACTGAGCCATATCCCTGCCAGGGATCCTGTTCCCTGCTGTCTCGAGGTCCAGGACTTTTCTAGAAGTGAGGGCCATGCTCCATCATTTTTGGTTGGCAAGGAAAAACAGGTTTAAAAAGCCTGGACGCCAAGATCCAGGCTTTAGGGAAGTACTCTTTGGCCAGAGATCCCCAGCAGAGATTTAAAATCACAAATCATGCAGCAAGTAAAGTGTGGAAATCTAGGCTGGCAGACTTTCAAAATATGCGACTTCCAAAACAGTCCCCTCTTCCCCCATCTTAGGAAAAGACCACACGTTTGGTAAGTAAAAATGGTTTACTTACAAACTCTCCAAAGGTCAGGTTCATGTGCTTTCCCACACAGCAGTCAGAAAACACAGGTGGTGAAACTTGGCTTTGTTACAGTGGTGAAAGTCCCTAAATTATTGGTATAGGAACGCAAGACGGCTTGTAAGAGCCATGCGGCTAAACTGCAGCAACCAGCTTAGTCTCTTCACATGCTGAGCTTCTCAGGTAGACTGGACAGGGAACAACAGGCTTGATTACTTTCCTCCCAAGGAGAGGAGGAGTGACCTAGCTAAGCCTGGCAGGACAGCTGACTCTATGGCTTTAACCCCTTCATGCATTGATCAGACTTAAGCATGTTGGTTCTAGGAGGCTGGTTGTCCCCCAATAACAACCCCACGAGAAGGTCCCAAACATGGCTTTGCGTTCGTTGGTGGGAATGTAGGCAGGAGGCCTTGCGACAGGCCAGGAGGGAAGGCAGAGGTTTCTGATGGCTTCTCCGTCTGCCTCCAGCCTCGCAGGCATCTCCCGCAGCAGCACCATCGTCCTCGCGTACGTCATGGCCGTAACACAGCTGAACTGGCACGATGCCCTGGAGGCCGTCAAGGCAGCCCGGCCGGTCGCCAACCCCAACCCAGGTTTCCGTCGGCAGCTGGAGGAGTACGGGGGCAGCCGGTCTGTGAAGAAGGTGAGAGCAGGAGACGCATGTGATGTGGTGTACCTGCAAAGGGTTTAACACTTGGGTGCTGTATTAATCTTAATATTTTGATGATTTGGCACCTGCCATTTGCACATACCCTGGGATCCTATAGAATGAAGGGTGGTCCAAACATGCCATCAATCCTTCAGATGCAGTTTGCTGTTTTGTCTTGGCGCTGTCTGTGCTGATTGGCAGGTGGCGGTGATGGGAGGAAGGAGAATACTGTACAGTGGTCCCTTGGTTCTCAAACTTAATCCGTTCCAGAAGTCCGTTCCAAAACCAAAGCGTTCCAAAACCAAGGCACGCTTTCCCATAGAAAGTAATGCAAAATGGATTATTCCGTTCCAGACTTCTAAAAACAACCCCTAAAACAGCAATTTAACATGAATTTTACTATCTAACGAGACCATTGATCCATCAAATGAAAGCAATAATCAATGTACTGTACTATAAAATAAATAAAATAGTATTGTAGATGATAATTTTTTTTAAAAAAAATTCTTATCTGCACTGATGATAGTTATTGTTTGGATGGGGGGCTTTTATCCATTTCCGCAGTCACACAATCAATCATAGAATCATAGAATCATAGAGTTGGAAGAGACCACAAGGGCCATCCAGTCCAACCCCCTGCCAAGCAGGAAACACCATCAAAGCATTCCTGACAGATGGCTGTCAAGCCTCTGCTTAAAGACCTCCAAAGAAGGAGACTCCACCACACTCCTTGGCAGTAAATTCCACTGCTGAACAGCTCTTACTGTCAGGAAGTTCTTCCTAATGTTTAGGTGGAATCTTCTTTCTTTTAGTTTGAATCCATTGCTCCGTGTCCGCTTCTCTGGAGCAGCAGAAAACAACCTTTCACCCTCCTCTATATGACATCCTTTTATATATTTGAACATGGCTATCATATCACCCCTGAACCTTCTCCTCTCCAGGCTAAACATACCCAGCTCCCTAAGCCGTTCCTCATAAGGCATTGTTTCCAGGCCTTTGACCATTTTGGTTGCCCTCCTCTGGACACGTTCCAGCTTGTCAATATCCTTCTTGAACTGTGGTGCCCAGAACTGGACACAGTACTCCAGGTGAGGTCTGACCAGAGCAGAATACAGTGGTACTATTACTTCCCTAGATCTAGACGCTATACTCCTATTGATGCAGCCCAGAATTGCATTGGCTTTTTTAGCTGCTACATCACACTGTTGACTCATGTCAAGTTTGTGGTCTACTAGGACTCCTAGATCCTTTTCACATGTACTGCTCTCAAGCCAGGTGTCTCCCATCCTGTATTTGTGCCTTTCATTTTTTTTGCTCAATCAATCAATCAATCAGTAGCTGAACTGAGATCCACACAGTCACAAAAACAAATTAACTGAAAAAGCCTCAAAACAAAAAATACTAAATAAACAGCAAAAACCAAATCACCAAATATAACCTTAGAACACTGCAATCGGAAACTGAAGGCTTAAATTACAATGGGGGGATGCAAATTAGCAGCGCAACAGGAAACACGTGGGGGACGCAAAATGGAGTGCATTTGGCTTTCAAAAAAAGTTCAAAAACCAGAACTCCTACTCCCGGTTTCACAGTGTCTGGGTTCCAAGTTGTTCGTGAACTAAGCTGTTCAAAAACCAAGGTACCATTGTACAGAGCGCAGCGAATAGGAGCCAAACATTTGAGTGCAGCAGCTCTCAAGGAGGCCAGGCCAGGGGTTTCTCCCAGGTGTACCTGGACATACTGCCAGGGTTTTAAGCTGGCACCTTCTGCATGCAAAGCCACCTGGTGTTCTACCTCTGCGCTGCGACCCTTCCCTTAAGACATAGGAACCTGCTTCGTACTGAGTCAGATCATTGCTCCCTCCAGCTGACTGGCTCCCTGGGCACTCAGGTGGTCTGTCTCTTCCCTCCATGCCGGGGATTTGAACCTGGAACCTTGTGTGTGCCAAGCAGGTGCCATACCACCAGCCCGCATCCCACTGAACGGGCAAGGACAGCCTTATGCTGGGGAAGGGCATATTTGAAATAAAGGATTCTGATCAGGAGACGGAAATAAGATGCTTGTAATCATCTGCTTTTTCTCTTCTGTTCTGGAGACAGAGAAAGACAGGTCATGAATTGTAAGGGGTGGACAGTGGCCCTGTTCACGCTTGTTTACAAGGGACCCAGGTGGTGCTGTGGGTTAAACCACAGAGTCTAGGACTTGCTGATCAGAAGGTCGGCGGTTCGAATCCCTGCAACGGGGTGAGCTCCCGTTGTTCGGTCCCAGCTCCTGCCCACCTAGCAGTTCGAAAGCACATCAAAGTGCAAGTAGATAAATAGGGACCGCTCCGGCGGGAAGGTAAACGGCGTTTCTGTGCGCTGCTCTGGTTCGCCAGAAGCAGCTTTGTCATGCTGCCCATATGACCTGGAAGCTGTCTGCGGACAAACACCGGCTCCCTCGTCCTATAGAGCGAGGTGAGCGCCGTAACCCCAGAGTCGGACACAACTGGACCTTATGGTCAGGGGCCCCTTTACCTTTACCTTTAATCATCTGCTTTTTCTCTTGTGTTCTGGAGACAGAGTAGGGGGTGGACAGTGGCCCAGTTCACGCTTGTTTACAACAGCGTTTCTCAACCGCTGTTCCGCGGCACACTAGTGTGCCGCGAGACGCTGCCTGGTGTGCCGCGACGTGCGGAGACGAGAAGGACGATTTGCATTGTCATGTGCCTGGCGGCCGCCAATAGACAACACTGACCCGCCGGAAAGGAAGCCGGCCGGGTCACGACGCGGGGCGAGCGCAGCTCTCAACAGCCACCACCACGGGAGGGTGGTTTTAGACAAACTTAAAGAAGCTGGCTGGATGAGCTCAACCTGAAACTTGCTGAGCAAAGGATTGTGCTGGCTGGCAGAGAAATCAGCGGCTTGTGAAGCCTTATTACAGGAGATTGCAACCAACACAGCAATTGGCAAGTGTTTCTTACAGTCATAATTATATAGTCAATATAGGGCGGCACAGAGTTAAATTTTTTAACTTTTTTAATGGTGGTGTGCCTCGTGATTTTTTTCATGGAACAAGTGTGCCTTGGCCCAAAAAAGGTTGAGAAACACTGGTTTACAAGTTCACATGATGATGGCATGTCTTCTCCCCTCCCCCTGTTTGTAATAAAATGCAGTGGCATTTTGGTGACTTGGCATTACGCAAAGCCCTCACCTCTCAGTCTCTGCAATGTTGGTGGCTGTTGCTGATGGTGTTGTCATTCCAGCTTTTATTATAGAGCCATGACTGATGGGCCTGCTTATTTATTGTCAATAGTTGTTGTTGTTATTATTATTATTATTATTATTATTATTATTTATTTACCGGTATTTATTTTCATATTCCGCCCATCTGACTGGGCTGCCCCAGCCACTCTGGGCAGCTTCCATCAAAATATAAAAACATAATAAAACACCAAACATTTTAAAATTCCTTATACGGGGCTGTCTAAAGTCAGATACAGTAGTTGTTTATTTCCTTGACATCTGAAGGGATGTTGGTCTTAGATTTAGTTGGTCTCTAAGGTGCTCTAGACAATTTTTTTAATTTTTTAAATATATTTCTACTGCATCAGACCAACACAGCTCCCTACCTGAATCTGAAGGGAGGGCGTTCAACAGGGAGAGTGCCACCACTGAGAAGGCCCTCTGCCGGGTTCCCTGTAGCTTCACTTCTTGCAATGAGGGAACCGCCAGAAAGCCCTCAGAGTTGAACTGCTTGCCTTTATAACCCCACCTTTCTTCTGTCAAGGTGGCATAGATGGAGTTCCCTGGTGGTCACCTATACAACGCCAGGATATCCCCAGGGATTACTGGTAATTGGCACGTGTCCCAAGCTTATCTTTGTGGTCATAAGGACTAGTAACTTGCTGGGCTTTTTTGAAAGGCAAATTCTGTGTTTGCATTGTGTGATTGTAATTGCAAGGATCCTCACTGCCCCCTTTGCATTTGCGAGACATGCAGCTGTGGCCTGAATGGCAAAGGGACTCTTGCGAAGTGTCCTGTTTTTAAACAGGTTTTTTGTTTTATTTTTTTATTGGTATTGTTTTGCTACTCTGCTGTTTGCTGGCCCTGGTTCCTTTGGGAGGAACGCTCACCACCCCCGCCCCTTTTTCTCCTTGACAGATCCACCGGAGACTTGAGCGCAAGTACGGAGCATCGCCTTTCAGTGACGAAGAGGACATCAGAGCCCTGCTCCCACCTGGAAAAAGGCACCTGGTCCCCAGGGGAGATGGGACTCCACAGACCCTGGTGCCAAAGGGCAGAGGAGCCAAGCACACGGACCCCTTTCTGCTGCGGATGAAGCAGACCTTCTCCTGCCTCCCTGGGTGCTTGAAATGACCCCTTCTCCAGGAAAGCACAGAAGCTTAGCACATCGGACTGGTTGGAGTCTAAACCTGGCAAGGGCTGTTCCATCTCCTGGCATCACGAAATGCGCTGGGCTGAGAAACTGGCAGTGCCCACGAGTAGCCACCCAGATCCATGTGGTCCCCCCACCTCAGTCCCTTTCACTCACTGAAACGGAGGTAACTGTTAGGAGAGCCAGCCCCAAAGGACTTCTCTGCAGGTTCAGATGGTAAAAAACGCCAGGCACGAAGGTCGCCAGCTTCAGTGTGCGGCTGAGGAGTGGGAGCCAGGGCTTCCCAGAAACAGGTGGTTCTTTGGGGGATTTTTATTTTTTGCATTGCACAGGGTTGGACTAGATGACCCTTTAGGAGCTCTTCCAACCCTACATTTCTATGACTCTATTCTTTCAAGGAAGAACAATTCAGGGACTTGAGCCGTTCAAGAAATGACAACCAAGTGGATGCCTTTTTATTTTATTCATTTTTAGCCAAATGGAGATGGCTCTTGCACAACAAATGGCTTCCTCACCCAGATGGTGCGATCAGGTCTCTCAGCTGCGAGTGTAGGTGTGTGCGATTGGGAGAAGTGAAAATAGCAGGATGGAGTGGAACAAAGCAGTCATTAGGAGATGAGCAGCAGAGACTCCCAACAGTTGGACTGAAGGAAGAATTTTGGCCGGTGCAGTTTGTCCCGTTACTCCCAGGCGACGACCAGAGAAGCTGCGCTTTGCCAAAATTCTCTTCTGCACAACTACGTTATTGCAGGAGGAGCCCAGAGGGGCTTTCCAAGCACTTCCTTTACCGAATGAACCGTTACACCCAGTGGCCTCTTTCCCAACAGCGCAGGAAGCTGGCTGCCAGCAATAAACAGAGCTGGGTGGGTTCCCTCCACCACCACTCTGGCCTAACCCTGCCCTCTGCTGTGCTCTTAGACCAAGCAGCTTTCCAGGCTGAGGAGGAGAGTCAGAGCCTGGTGCAATTCCCCAGGCCAGAGAGCTGGTGCGCTCTGATTATTTCCTGCCGGCCTGCCTGCTGTGGGAATGTGAGCTTTTAAAATGCTTCTTAGCAAAAGGTCCTTCTGTTTGGCAGAATGCAAAAAGGCAGGCATCATCATCATCACCGCCATCATCATCACCGCCACCCCAGTGGGACAAAAATGATGAATTTGCCAGCGACTCAGCAGTCCAAATTGCACTTCCCAAAGGAGCGATCATAAAGGATATGCCATGCTAATGATCAGGGTAAAAAATGACACTGTGCAAGACTTGCAACGCAGCCCCACATACTCCACCCCACCAGCCTGCGAAGCCCCATTCTCTCGGGCTGTTAAACCCCTTCCTGTGCACTGGGGGCTGGGGCCCCCTCTGGAGGAGATCTGGCTGGGCAGGAGGGCTGCAAGGGGGGGGCAGAGGAAGGAGAAGCCACATTAGCATGCAGGTAGAAGTTTGCTTGCTCAGCATCAGATATTTCTGTGGCCACAACATCAAGACAGCTTTTTTTCTGTGCTCAACCAGACCTCCTCCTCCTCCTTTTTAACATTGCAACTTAGGAAAAGTTCTGGGAAACTTGAAGGCTTGCTTCGTATTGTGAAACTTCACTGGGTCCTAATAAAGGTGAGGCCCAGTTGTGGATGTTGGAATTTTTCTTAGGGGCTGGCAAACTTCCTTTAATTTTTGTTTAACAGAGAGATTGATATTGTGTACACACATACACACACACACACACACACACACACACACACATGGATGAGTATGGGTAGAGTTAGGGAACAGTTCTTTCTGGCATTTTTTATCTCAGGGATAACCAAACAGTTATACCATTTTTAAAATAATAATAATAAATTAAATTAAATTAAACATACATAAGTACTATAAAAACAATGTTCTGTGTTTGTTTATATGAAGTGGAGGGGGACGACATTGTGTTATATGTGTGCATATATGACAGACCTCACCCTAGAAACCCTCATGTTCTCTTTGCATGTGTGCACACAAACACACTATTATTATTATTATTATTATTATTATTATTATTATTATTATTATTATTAAAATTGATATATTGCCCTTCATTCAAAGGGCAGTTTACAACATTTGTTTAGTCGTTTAGTCGTGTCCGACTCTTCATGACCCCATGGACCAGAGCACGCCAGGCACTCCTGTCTTGCACTGCCTCCCGCAGTTTGGTCAGACTCATGTTGGTAGCTTCGAGAACACTGTCCAACCATCTCGTCCTCTGTCTTCCCCTTCTCCTAGTGCCCTCAATCTTTCCCAACATCAGGGTCTTTTCCAACATAGAAACACAAAATACCCAACATAATACTATTACTAATAAAATAACCCTGCCAGACACATTCAAAAGGGCACCAATTGTTTAATCAGTCAAAGGCCTGGGAGAAGAGGAATGTTTTTGCCTGGTGGAGCCTAATGATGGAGCCATGTGAGCCTCCCTGGGGAGAGCATTCTACAAACGGGGAGCCACCGCTGAAAAGGCCCATTCCTGTGTCCCCACCCTCCAGAGCTCTCATGGAGGAGGCACACGAAGGAGGGCCTCATAAGATGATCTCCAGCACTTTGAGTTGCGCCCAGAAAGCAATTGGAAACCTGGCTGCCAAATTCTGTACCAGCTGAAGTTTCCGAACCACCTTCAGAGGCAGCCCCACATATAATGCACTGCGGTAATCTAGCCTAAAGGTTAGATTACCCTGTTAACAACCAACTGCAGTCATTAACAGTCATCAACAGGTTTACCACCCCTATCAGCCAATCACCCATTCCCACCCCCCTTCTGAGTAATACCCCTCCCCACCCTCTCACTATACATAGGGTCTGGTGACTTCTGTTTCAGTGTATCTGAAGAAATGTGTTTGCACACGAAAGCTCATACCAATGACAAACTTAGTCGGTCTCTAAGGTGCTACTAGAAGGGATTTTTTTATTTAGTTTCGACTAAAGGTTATAGATACACTCTTTCACACACATGTAATTGTTTTTTAAAAAAACAAGGTTAGGCATATATATTAGTCCACCTTTTAAGCAAACACAGGGGCCCTGGGCTTCCTATAATATTTGAGTGTTTGGCCACAGCAAAATAAGAGGCAACCAAGTGACAATGGACATGTCTGCACATAATAAGTCCAGCCACAGAAATTTGCTGGCTTCTTTCTGGAGAGGAGAGCACAGTGGCTTTTGCTCCCGTCTGGCCCTTTTAGCTAAGTGTGGCATGACAGCCAAGCCAAGGTTTGTCTCGGCATGTCGTCCAAATTGGAGCTGTGCTTAAACTCCTTCCTCAGTCAGTCAGTCAGTAGTCAACCTGTGAGGCAGAGCTCAGAAGATGGTGAGGATTCGGGGAGAGTCACCATCTTTCTACCTAAGTCTGGCTCCCCGAGATGAGACTTGAGGTTATGGTTTGATGCTCCTACCTCAAACCCCGGAAGGGAAGCAACGCATTCATCTCCCAGAGGCCTCTTGGGCTTTTCTTGTGCAGCACCAAGCCTTTCTGATCTGCTGCAGCAAAGCGGTTGAACTGATACATAGCAAAAAAGCAAGGGGGGCAGGTGTGTTTTATTTCAAATACTCTGGGATAGCTCAGTCGGTAGAGCATGAGACTCTTAATCTTAATCTCAGATCAGGGTTGTTGTGGGTTCAAGACCTATGTTGGGAAAAAGATTCCTGCACTAGATGACCCTCGGGGTCCCTTCCAACTCTAGGATCCTGTGGTTTTTTCTTCAAAGGTAAAGGGACCCCTGACCATTAGGTCCAGTCGTGACTCATTTCGCGTTATGGCACTCATTTCGCGTTATTGGGGTTGCGGCACTCATTTCACATTATTGGCCGAGGGAGCCGGCGTACAGCTTCCAGATCATGTGGCCAGCATGACAAAGCCGCTTCTGGTGAACCAGAGCAGCGCACGGTTCTTCCCGCTGTAGCAGTACCTATTTATCTACTTGCACTCTGACGTGCTTTCGAACTGCTAGGTTGGCAGGAGCTGGGACCGAGCAACAGGAGCTCACCCTGTCGCAGGGATTCGAACCACCGACCTTCTGATCGACAAGCCCTAGGCTCAGTGGTTTAACCCACAGCGCCACCTGTGTCCTGTTTTTTCTTAAAGGTAAAGGGACCCCTGACCATTAGGTCCAGTCGTGACCGACTCTGGGGTTGCGCGCTCATCTCGCATTATTGGCCGAGGGAGCCGGCGTATAGCTTCCAGGTAATGTGGCCAGCATGACAAAGCCGCTTCTGGCAAACCAGAGCAGCACATGGAAACGCTGTTTACCTTCCCGCTGTAGCGGTTCCTATTTATCTACTTGCATTTTTGACGTGCTTTCGAACTGCTAGGTTGGCAGGAGCTGGGACCAAGCAACGGGAGCTCACCCCGTCACAGGGATTCGAACCGCCGACCTTCTGATCAGCAAGCCCTAGGCTCAGTGGTTTAAAAGCCTACAATGACATGGGCACCCCCTAGTGGGAAATTCTGTCCTCATTGGCAAATGCTCCCCTAAGGAGATATGCATGGGAGTTTCAGCTATCACTCTCTGAGCACTGATTTCAGGCTCATTATTATCCTGCTACCTTTGGAAGGCATGCCCAGAAGGACAGCGTGTACAGCAAAGAGGTAAGTGATTGCATGGGAGGTTTTCAATGGGAAACTGGAATGGGTCCCCTGATCCAAATTGAAGCCCCACTGTCTCCCTTAAGAAAAGAAAGGAGGTAGGGAGATGGTGCAAAATTAGATACTTGTGTGTAATCAAAATAAATTGTGCTTTGCTCAAGGGTACACAACTTTGATGAGAACCAGCCCTCCGTATGAATTTATTGCAATGGCTTGTACACCACCTATCTACGAAATGTAGTCAAGGCATCTTAAGAAAGAGCACAACGCCATGGTTTAAAATTTGTCCGTTTGCAAATTTTTCTATACCGCTCCATGAAATGTTCTCTCTGTTGAAGAAGAGCATAGAATCAGATCGTTGTAGCGTTGGAAGGGACCCAGAGAGTCATCTAGTCCAACCCCCGGCAAGGCAGGAATCACAGCCCTGTGTGTGCATGTGCGCCCCCCCCCCCCCGCTGTCCAGCAATAAATGAAGGTAAGGGATATAAAAAAGGTCCCGTATCAGAGGCCACATGTATCGGAGCACCAACTTGTGGGAATCACTAGAGGGAAGAGTGCTGTTGCGTTTGGATCCTGCTTCAGGCTTCCTGGGGGCATTGGGCTGGCCACACTGAGAACAGGATTTGGGGCTAGATCAGATGGGCAATTGGCCTGTTCAAACAGATAAAAAAAAGGTAAAGGTAAAGGACCCCTGGATCATTACGTCCAGTCAAAGGCGACTATGGGGTTGTGGCACTCATCTCGCTTTCAGGCCAAGGGAGCTGACGTTTGTCCACAGACAGCTTTCCGGGTCATGTGGCCAGCAGGACTCAACCACTTCTGGCGCAACGGGACACCGTGACAGATGCCAGAACGCACAGAAATGCCATTTTGTACCTTCCTGATACAGCAGTACCTATTTATCTACTTCAGGGGTCAGCAAGGTTTATCTTGCCTGGGCCAGATCAGTCCCATGGAGATCCCTCCATCGGCTGCATGTCCGCGATTTTCGGTGTCTGCGCAGAGGCAGTTTCCGGCGGCACAGAAGCAAGTCCCTGCGCAGCGCTGCACCAGTTTAGCGCAGCACTCGAACGGGCAGCTCAGTTCGGGGGTGGCTCGTGGGCCGGTCAAACGACCTCTGGGGGCCGCTTCTGGCCCATGGGCCTTAGGTTGCTGACCCCCTGATCTACTTGCACTGCCATGCTTTTGAACTGCTAGGTTGACAGGAGCTGGGACAGAGCAACGGGAGCTCACCCTATTGTGCGGATTCGAACTGCCGACCTTCTGATCGGCAAGCCCAGGAGGCTGAGTGGTTTTAGACCTCAGCGCCACCCATGTCTTTTTGTTCAAACAGGGTCTGGGTACTGGCAACACTATTGGTCTGTCTTATTTCAAATATGTAAGCACAAACTTTGGTTCTGTAATGACGACGCTTTAGCTGCGATTCCTGCATTGCAGGGCGTTGAACTAGATAACCCTTGGGGGTATCTTCCAGCACTACAGTTCTATGAGTCTATGAATGTACAAATCTGTTCCTTTTAATATTTTCAAAAAGGCAGATCAGTCAAAAGTACAGACTTATCTAATGCACAGTGTGGTTTTCACCCACTGGCAGATGGATAACTGACAAAGTACTTTGATTGCACTGAAAGTCACAGAGCGTTCCTTATTTTGAAACACTGAAATATAATATTTGAACACACACACGCCTGCAAAATGTGGGATGAACGAATGATTGCCAGGACGACGTGTCAACGTGCAAGCAAATTGGGATGAACGCACAGCGCCCCGCGGGGCTCAAAGAAAGCCCCACAAAGACTGGGCATGATTTAGCCTCCATGTCAGATTTGTGCAAGCCAGTCAGGATGGCTGATCAATACACAGGCTGTCCCATAGCCTAAGGCAGGAATCTGACCACCAGGCCACTACGACAAGGCCCACATCAACAGCCCTGCAATGTATCCCCCCCCCCAAGCCCAGAGGGGCCTCTTGCCTCCCCGCGATCCGGGCGGAGAGTCGGAGGCATTTGTATTCCAAAGTCATCATGCAAAAAGTGTTCAATTATTCATTCCGGCTAATTGCGGCAGGGAGCCTGAAATGCACATTAATCGCCTCATCAGCCTGAGAGCCGTTAGATGAGGTCATCCCTTTGACGAGGCTCGGCAAATTGGTTCTTCCCTCACCTGTCCTGATCTTGTAGCAGCTGAGCTTCTACCTCAGCAAATTGGTTCTTCCCTCACCTGTCCTGATCTTGTAGCAGCTGAGCTTCTACCTCTGAGATCCACGCAAATGAACCCAAGGAGGCTTAGGAGAGCAGGCAGTGCTTTTAAGGGCGCTTCCCAAAGTATCTGCACAATGGAGGTAGCACAGCTAGTACATGATTTGCCTGTTGGATTAGGACCTGGGAGAGCAGGGTTCGAATTCCCATGCAGCCATGAAGCTCACTGCGTGACCTTGGGCCAGCCACTATCCACAGGAGCCAAGTCCTAGGGTGCGAGGTCCCCTCACCCTGCAATAAAATATTTGAGGAGGTTGGGGCTCCCCAAAGTAGATGGGCAACTCATTTTCTACAGGGCTTGTGCATGAGAACTGCTTGCTGGATCATGCCCCTCCCTGGAGATCATTTCCACAGCAGCAAATGAGACACTTTAGGGACCGTCCTTAGACTTCCACGCACTGCTTGCAGCACCCCCAGCGCATGGCCACACACCATGCTGCATTTTGCCACTCCTGATGGATTCCCTTCACAGTGGCACGGCTCTGCCTCAACCGTTGGAGGGAGCAATGCTTCTGAGTATCTGTTGGTTGAAAACACAGGAGGGGGGAGTTGCTCTTGCGCTCGGATCCTGCCTGCAGGTTTCCTCCTGGGACATCTGGTTGCCCCTGTGAGAACAGGATGCTGGACTGGATGGGCCACGGGCTTCATCCAGCCAGCTCTCTCGTTATGTTCGTCAGCAAAGGAAAGTCCAGGTGCTTTTGCTGAAGGAATGGTTGCAATGCACTCCTCCTTTTACTTGGGGACGGTGAGTGTGAGTGGGAGAATTGTCTGACTTCATTGCTTTAATAAGCGCAAACCGAAATAAAAAGGGGTTGATTTGCTTCCAGACAGCTGCTATTTTAGGGTGGGGTGCAATCCCAAATTAAGTTTGCACATTTCCTGTTGATTCGGAACAGGGCTGGATTGAGGTTTGATGAGGCCCTAACCTACTGAAGGTAATGAGGCCCTTTATATGTCCAGCTGTCTTTGTGAACAACAAATTGTCACTGTTTTTTGTGTTGAATATACTCTATGCTATATGGTAACTTATGGACCTAATAGGTATCTAAAGCCATTTGCACGTGCAGAATGTAGAACCCTATACAGTATATAGAAAGGAGCAACCCAGTGATATTTTAGGGAGCAGGCTAGCAGGCGGGGCCCATGACTTACATCATAGGAGCCCACACAACACAAAACACTGTTGCTGTATGTAGGTTTTATTTTATTTGTTTTTTATCTTATATTTTGGAAATGTACACTCAGGTTTTTCCCCCTTTAATTTTTTTGGGGGACCCCAAGAGAGTGGGGCCCTAAGCTATAGCTTGTTTAACTTATATGCAAATCCGGCACTGATTCGGAAGCCTTTTCAGGTTTGCGGTAAGGAAAGCAAAGAGAGAATGCGCATGGTCCACGTTTGCTCGACGACGCAGCGCCATCTAACCTCCCGGATGAAGCCGGATACTCGTGTAATAGGGGCCCCTGGAAGCGCCCCGCGTGGCTTACCACGAATCCGAACCCATTTAGGGGGGCCTGGAAATGTTTTTCCCCGTGGGGATCTGTACAGAAAAGGAATATGGGGAAGGCCATCGCTTTCGGCGCACCCAAATTCTAGGTCGACGACACCCCAAGCCCACTCCGCTTGGCCACCCAGTCTAACTCCTCCTCTGCCTCCCCGAGGGAGAGGCCGCTCCCTTTTGGCGCCCGGGCCGGACCGAAAGTGAAACCGACGCGGCACAGTTTCGCTTTCCCGTCCCCCGCGCAGGTCGGTGCGGCGCAGCAGTCGCCCAGCGCAGATCCCTTCGCGACTCCGGCGCGGGGCTCTCTGTCCACCGGCCCTGGGGGGGGGGAAGGAATCGGGGAGCAGGGGCGAGGGGGGATCGGGGTGAGCATTCTGGGGTCGGGGCTGAGCTCCGACGGTGCGGTGGATCTTGCGGGGAGGAGCGCACGAGCGGCGTCGCAGGAGGCGCGCATGGTGAGGAGAGCGCGGCTCCCCGGAGCCCGGGCGCAGCAGCACATGGCGGAGCCGGAGCCGAGGCCGCCCCCGATGCGCCTGAAAGAGTGGCTCGTCGCGCAGGTGGACAGCGGCCGCTACCCGGGGCTGCGCTGGGAGAACGGCGAGAAGACGCTGTTCCGCATCCCCTGGAAGCACGCGGCCAAGCAGGACTACCGGCAGCAGGAAGACGCGGCGCTCTTCAAGGTATCGGCGCCCTCGAGGGGCAGCCCCCCGCGGGGGCGACTTTCCAAGCATCGCTTTACCCCATTCCCAAATGCTTGCGGGACCCTGGCCGGCTCCTGCCTCCTGCAGCTCACTTTGCGCCCTCCACGTCACCCCGAGTTCTTTGCGCATCCCGCCCAGTTCCAACGCACTCCTGGCAAGTGGGGTCTGCGCCCTGCGATGATAGGGAGTTTCTTGGGACACGGCTCCAGGGGGGCGCCCTTCGACGCCCTTGGAAATCCCGGGCCCTCGTTAGTTTCATGCTGACCCGTCCCCCCCCCTCTCCGTTCGTTGTAGGCATGGGCCGTCTACAAAGGCAAGTACCACGAAGGGCTGGACAAAGCCGACCCCTCCGTCTGGAAGACCCGCCTGCGCTGTGCCTTGAACAAAAGCACCGACTTCAAGGAGGTCCCTGAGAGGAGCCACCTGGACATCTCGGAGCCCTACAAGGTGTACCAAATCCTCTCGGATGTGTCCCAAGAAACAGGTGTGTCTGGCGGCCTTGAGCCCCAGGAGAGCGTTGGTGGAGAGGTGGTCCTCTCTTGCTGTGAAAAACAGACCCCCCCCCCAACCCTTGTCACCAGCCCTGGACCAAATCCTACCAGCCAGAGGGCTAGGGAAACGTTCCCAGTGGTTCCATTGCATTTCATGAAGTCAAGTCGCTTCCATAGGCTGCCCCTGATTTTAAGCCTCTCCTGATCTCCTCTGTCTTCGCAAACACTCCAGGTTCGTATACAAAGCAGCTTTGCACGAAATCAAACCGCTGGTCCATAAAGCTCAGTATTATCTACATCAGGGTGGTCCAATGCTCAGCCCTGGGCAACATTTGGCGCCTTCCTAACCTCACAGTTCTTGTGCTGCCTTCCCAAAGCCCAGCGCCTCGCTCAGCGGGCTTTGGGAAGGCAGCATGAGGGCTGCAGGGTGCGTGTCCCCCATTCCCCACCCCAGTCCTGTGCAACAAGGCAGTAGGGCCTGTGGGTTCCATGTCAAAGTACTCTTGCGGCCCACGTGGTATGAAAAGGTAGACTGCCCTGGTCCACAGTGGATCTCCAGTGGCTCAGGCAGGGGACTATCTCAGTCCTACCTGGTGATGCCGGCGAAGATTGAACCTGGGATTTTCAGCATGCGACGCACATGCTCTGCTATGGAGCCACAGTCCCTTCCTTTTAGTTTCTCCTGCTTTCATCAGCTGATAGAATCATAAAATCGTAGAGATGGAAGGGACCCTAAGGGTCATTTCATCCAACCCTCTGCAATGCAGGAATCTCAACTTGTGGTGCAGGGAGAGGGCTCCAGCAAGGTCTGGGTGGGGCTCCTCATTCCTCTCCCTAAACCTTGCCAATATTTTCCATGCAGGTGGCTTTGCCTTTCCCGATCCTTTCTCCCAGCACCTGAATTTGGTTCTTGGGTTCCATTCCTTAAAGCCCAAAGAAGGAACCTAACATTGGCCCTCGCCAGGCAAATTTAGAGACACCCGTGGGCGTAGGCGGGGGGGGGGGGAGAGATAGTTGTGCCCCAAATCGAGTAAATAAACACAAATACTTAACTACAAGTAGAAATTGTAGAAAGGTTTCGACAGGTTTTTCTGAGCCCTTGGAGTCAAAAGGAAGTAATTTAAAGCAACTGTTGTTGAGACATTTCGTTCTGAATCTGCTGGACCAGTGCCGGACGGAGGATGATGACAGTTGCGTGTACGGCCCCCACTAACATAAATCCTGCCTATGCCCATGGGGGCACCCCAGCTATCTCACACCCCCCCCAGCTGTCCAGAAGCTGATCTCTGCAAGATTCCTCCACCTGGTCAAAAGACTCTTTTCTGTGCAAGGCAACATGACCGCATGCTAAACATCTGATTTACCACCTCTCCTGATTTTCTCCTGGTGACTATGGGTGCATCTGAGCCAGGACTTGCTTCGTGGAGAAGCGAGGTGCAGAGGATTCAGGCTTGTCAGGCAGCCTCCCCTCAATTCCCCTTTGGACTGCAACACTCCTTAGTCCCTGTCAAACCATCTGGGGGGCAAGGTAGGGAGAGTAATAATCGAAGCCCCAGTTGATTTGCTTGCGAAACCTCCCGGGCTCCGTCCTTTGCAACCGCATTTTAAAAGGTAGCAGGTGCTGGTGTGGACTTTGCTCTCCGGAGAGCTGCTCCTGCTGCCAGCCAAGATAACACTGTTAGGCTAGATCAGGGGTCAGCAATGTTTTTGGACCTGGGGCGACAGCAGCTCATGAAGAAATGGGACAGAGCACTCTCCTCAAAGGGGAGGTGGTTACTCTTTTTACACTGTAAAAGTGAATGCTTTGCGCCTCCAGTTTTAATTCAAGAATGAAAGTGTGCCTTGGCGATCAGCCATTGGGGGGGAAATTGCCCTGGAGACAGAACCTAAGCAGTGCTCTGCTGGATCAGGCCCATCCAGCATCCTGTTCTCCCAGTGGCCAACCAGATGCCAGTGGGAAACCTACGAGCAGGATCCGAGCACGAGAGCCCTCTCCCCTCCTGGGGTTTCCTGCAACTGGGATTCTCAAGATTGAGTTTCCTTAAGAAAGGTTTCTGTCCCTCTGTAGCCTCGCCTGAATACATATTGGTATTGGGTCCCCCTTTGGTCAGCCTTCGCTGGATCTGTCTATATCTGTTCACACAGATCGATCAGTGACATCTGTGTAGGTGGCACAAAAAAAGAAGAGAGACTAGGTCCCTGCCCTGAGGACCGTACAATCTTAAGTAGTGACACAGCAGAGAGAAATGGAAGCCTCGAGGCGATTTGCAAAGGTATGGCACAGTTTCCACAATCTGTGCTGTAATAATTCCAAAAATAATCCAGTAGACCAGGCACTGAGATCTATGTTAGAGCTATGTCAACGATTTTCCGAGCACAGCTATTAACCGGCAGAAAGGAAAGTGAAACTAAAGCAACTGCTCTGCCTTATAGAGGCCGAGTCAGAATTGCCAACTGATCAAGGAACAGATATATAAGTGGCAATGCTAACATGAGTAGTGCATAAGGGGCAGCTGGTACTCAGATAAATGTTATCTGGGATTAAACAGATTTTCTCTCTCTGCGCCTTTCAGATAAGGAAAATAGCAAAGAGCCCCTCCTGCAGGCAAGGCAGCCCCCAACGTTGGCACACCAAGAGACCAGAGAAAATGGAAAACCAAACAAGGTAAGGGTGTTGCTGGCACAATCCCGGGGCTTGGACACTGTCAGGCATATAAACCCAGCTAATTTGACACCACTCAGGAATCCAACCGCTGAGCATTGGCATGGGGAGGAGGAATAAGCCTTAGCTTTCGAGCTGCATGCCACTGTGGTTGCCAACCCAGATGGATCCATTTTTGCAGCAGAAATTGGTAGCTGTGTTTTGTAAATGTTTCCCTTTTCTTTCTTAAATATAATTTTCAGGTTTGTTTTCGGTTACTTTTAACATTGCAGGCTAGGCTTCCCTAAACCTGACGCCGTCCAGCTGTTTTGGCCAGGGCTGATGAGAGTTGTGGTCCAAAACAGCTGGAGGGCACCAGGTTGGGAAATCCTCTTGTAGGCAACACAGTGCATCTAAAGTGTTCTGTGACTCCTTACCTGTCATCTTGCTGCTGCTCCATTGGAAATTCATCCCAGTGATTTCCTTCATTCATATAATCAATATATAGATGTCTTAATGTATTGAAACAATACCTCTAAGCCAGGGGTCAGCAAACTTTTTCAGCAGGGGGCCGGTCCACTGTCCCTCAGACCTTGTGGGGGGCCGGACTATATTTTGAAAAAAAATATGAACGAATTCCTATGCCCCACAAATAACTCAGAGACACATTTTAAATAAAAGGACACATTCTACTCATGTAAAAACACCAGACAGGCCCCACAAATAACCCAGAGATGCTTTTAAATAAAAGGACACTTTCTACTCATGTAAAAACATGCTGATTCCCGGACCGTCCGGGGGCCGGATTTAGAAGGTGATTGGGCCGCATCCGGCCCCCGGGCCGGAGTTTGGGGGACCGCTGCTCTAAGCTGTTTGCAAAGTGAAAACCAAAGAATCAGAATGAGAAATGTGAATAAAATGCATGCTATCAATCAAAATCCAGGCTGCAAATACTAAAATACTATTTATGTGAGGGTTTGGGTGTTGGCAGTAGTAATTATAATAATTAGATCTGCAATGTGGTGTGGGTTTTTTTATAAAAAGAAGAAGAAGAAGAGGGAAGAATGGGTTTATGAAGCAGCAATAATTTAAGAAGAGCCTGCTGGATCAGGCCAGGGCCTGTCTATGCCAGCGTCCTGTTCTCACAGGGGCCAACCAGACGTCCGTGGGAAAGCGCACAAACAGGATGCAAGCACAAGAGCACTTTCCCCTCTTGTGGTTTTCAGCAACTGGTACTCAGAAGCATTGCGGCCTTCAACCCTGGAATCACAGACTTGCAGAGTTGGAAGGGATCCCAAGGGTCATCTAGTCCAACCCCCTGCAATGCAGGAATCTCAGCTAAAGCATCCATGGCAGATGGCCATCCAATCTCTGCTAAGAAACCTCCAAGGAAGGAGGGTTCACTGCCTCCTGAGGGAGACTGTTCCACTGTCAAACAGCTCTGGAGGCAAAGCATTGCCATCATGTGGGGATGTTAAGGAAGGTAGGAGAGGATATACAGTGGGACCTCTGGTTGTGGACATGATCCGTTCCGGGGTGCCGTTTGCACCCCGAAGAAAAGTCCGCAAGTAGAGTGCCTCTTCCGCGCATGTGTGTGGCGCAATCGAGTGCTTCTGCGCATGCGCGCACGGCGAAACCCAGAAGTATACGCGGATTGCCGCATTCACAAGCTGAAAAGACACAACATTAACCTAACACAACACGAGGTATGACTGTATTGTTTTGATCCCTCCTCACGCTAGAGAGTAAAGAGCAGAGCACATTCCCTTTGCAACTTCATTGGAAGCAAGTTGATGATTTGCTAGAATCCTTTAATTAAGCAATCCAGTCTGGCATTTCCAGTCTGGCTTGTTCCTGCTAAGTTTCCCCTTTATTTCCTTCTTATGCTAACAACACAACATAGTCTTCTTTAAAATCAAAGAATAAAGTTTTGCTCGCATTCAGTTCACAGGCAGTAATCTGGAGGCAGCAGGCTTTATCTTGTGGTTACATTTGTAGAGAAGTTTGAACTCTGCCTCAGACTTTCTACCTGTGGCTTCCATCCTCTGTAAGGATGAGAGCCAGGTGCTGGTTAAGAGCCAGAAGAGGAGGTCCCAAGAGAGAAGTCCGAAAACGGAAGGTGGCTGCGAGGCTAGCCCTTTTCAGGGTCATCTAGGGTCACACTCATCTACCTGGTCAAACACAAGGGGAGGAGGCTCCAGAGCAGGTGTGACAGGAAGTCCTCCCTGTCTGGAGCCCCATTCCCCTGGGTGTCTATAAGCTAAACAAGCTATAGCTTAGGGCCCCACTCTCTTTGGGGCCCCCAAAAAAATTTAAAGGAAAAAAACCTGGATGTCTTATTTCCAAAATCTAAGCTAAAAAAACAAATAAACTTTGATAAAATACATATTTTGTTACGTGCAAATTACCATATAACATATATTCAACACAAAAAACAGCGACAATTTGTTGCTGACAAAAGACAGCTGGACATATAAAGGGCCCCATTACCTTCAGTAGCTTAGGGCCTCATCAAACTTAAATATGGTCCTGACACTAGGCAACAGGAAAATGTTGTACCTGACTGCTCTAGCCATACATCCTGCACATTGTAGAATCATAGAGTTGGAAGAGACCACAAGGGCCATCCAGTCCAACCCCCTGCCAAGCAGGAAACACCATCAAAGCATTCTTGACATATGGCTGTCAAGCCTCTGCTTAAAGACCTCCAAAGAAGAAGACTCCACCACACTCCTTGGTAGCAAATTCCACTGCCGAACAGCTCTTACTGTCAGGAAGTTCTTCCTAATGTTGAGGTGGAATCTTCTTTCTTGTAGTTTGAATCCATTGCTCCGTGTCCGCTTCTCTGGAGCAGCAGAAAACAACCTCTCTCCCTCCTCTACATGACATCCTTTTATATATTTGAACATGGCTATCATATCACCCCTTAACCTTCTCTTCTCCAGGCTAAACATGCCCAGCTCCCTAAGCCGTTCCTCATAAGGCATCGTTTCCAGGCCTTTGACCATTTTGGTTGCTCTCCTCTGGACACGTTCCAGCTTATCAGTATCCTTCTTGAACTGTGATGCCCAGAAATGGACACAGTACTCCATTGACATCATATGACATCATTGCAAGCGCTACAGTCCTCTCCTCCAGGATGAACTTTCCTAAGAACTGGTGACTGCCTTGGGGCCACCCAACGTCTCTGTGCTGAGCTGGTTCAGGCACACACACCACCCAACCCACCGAATTTCTACAGTTCCAAAGATGCCAGCCATATCAGGGGCAGCTTGCAGCTGACCCGGCTTACAATGTGACTGGCATCCTGGGCACATGCTCTCGGTTTGTGGTGCCAGACCCCGGTGCCACCCGAGCCAGCTTTCCTGGTGTTGCCTGAAGCAGACATCTTTGAAAACTCGCTTCTAGCGGTCAGAACAGCCACGCGGCTGCCAATTGCACACATACCTCTTGCATTGCTCAGATGGGAGGCTTGTGAAGCAAGAGATGTCACGATGGAAAAGTTTTCTGCTGAGATGCACTGAGCCTACCTTTAGGGTTTGAAGGTCAGGATGTGGTAAATCTGCCAACGCTTAGAAATTCCCTCCTTTTCCTCCTTCTGAGCAGTTTGAACTTGATCTGGCTTTGTGCCTTGAGGCCACTTTATCTTCTGGCTGCAATGCCTGAACTATTAATCAGTTAGAGTGATTAATTGGAAACATTTAATCAACTCAAAGGATGCTCCTTGTTCATCATGTTTAAAAGAGGCGTTTTCCCTTTTCTCGTGCGCAGGAGGAAATGCATGCTCCTAGAACGATTCCTGCTATGACAAATTTGTGCGTCTGTCTAAAAACTAGGAAACTAATACCAGGTTTCTTGCTTCAGGGATACAGTTGGAGGGAGTAATGTTTCTGAATGCCAGTTGCTGGAAACCACGAGAAGGCAGAGAGGGCTCTTGTGCTCGAATCCTGCTTGTGGGTTTCCCATTGGGGCATCTGGTTGGCTGCTGTGAGAACAGGATGCATGACATGATGGGCCATTGGCCTGATCCTGCAGGTTCTTCCTATGTTCTTACAATGTTGTTGTTGTTTAGTCATTTAGTCGTGTCCGACTCTTCGTGACCCCATGGACCAGAGCACGCCAGGCACTCCTGTCTTGCACTGCCTCCCGCAGTTTGGTCAAACTCATGTTCGTAGCTTCGAGAACACTGTCCAACCATCTCATCCTCTGTCGTCCCCTTCTCCTTGTGCCCTCAACCTTTCCCAACATCAGGGTCTTTTCCAAGGATTCTTCTCATGAGGTGGCCAAAGTCTTGGAGCCTCAGCTTCAGGATCTGTCCTTCCAGTGAGCACTCAGGGCTGATTTCCTTCAGAATGGATAGGTTTGATCTTCTTGCAGTCCATGGGACTCTCAAGAGTCTCCTCCAGCACCATAATTCAAAAGCATCCATTCTTCGGCGATCAGCCTTCTTTATGGTCCAGCTCTCACTTCCATACATCACTACTGGGAAAACCATAGCTTTAACTATACGGACCTTTGTCGGCAAGGTGATGTCTTACAATGTTAGGGGCCACTATAAACTCAAATGCAGCCACACTCCTAGTCTAGTTCCCATCCTTAGCCCTGGGCGATGGTGCCTCGTTCCGAATTACACCTGCCATGTTTTCTTTCTTCCCAGGTCAGAACACCGTCAGAGTCGGGCCAGGCCAGCAAGGATGAACCACTGGTGACCCTACAGAGCGCCCCAGGGACACCCCAGGCCCCCCAGCAGCCAAGCCACGGAGAGCACCAGGGTAAAGAGGGAGGGGGAGCTTCCCTAGAGTCCAAACTCTGCAAATCTTTGGATCCGTTTTGAGTCACTGTTTCCCCTTGACAATTGGATCTATTTCATCTGCTACCTGGGAGAAATCGCTAGGGACCTGACCCGACATCCTAGCCAGCCTCTTGGAAGGGAGCCTGTTTGCTGTGCCTCTGAAAGGTTCTACAAGACGAAAAGTCTGCCGCCCGGCCAGATGGGCGGGGTATAGATAATAAGATGATGATGATTAAAGTGTCAATGCCCATCCCCAATGCTTTGTTGGCCGTATCCTTCCAGTGGCCCACGTGGACACAGGAAGTTTCCTTCTCTGAGTCAGACCATTGGTCCATCAAGGGGCCACGTAATAATCACCCTGCAATTGTAAGAATAGCAGCACCTGCCTTTGGGGACCTGCTCCCTACTGACAACCAGGCAGCCGCCGTCCACTTAACTGTTCTTGGTGCCTGAAGAGAACCTTTTTGTTTAGGCAATCCTATCCAGAAACAAAGAATATACGCCAGCTTGTTAGCCTATCGCTATCCTTCTTGGATGTTTTAAATAGTTGTTCTAAACTGGAGTTTCACTGCTTCCTTCTTTTTGTAAACCACTTTGAGGTGAGAGAGAGAGAGAGAGAGAGAAAATGTGTGTTTTACAACCTAGTGGTATCTTCTTCTTCTTTGGCGATCCCTTGTAGCCGAGTAAGATTGTCTTCCAATCTTACTCGGTTTTAACAGTGAGTCCGTAAGTGACTGTGGAGGCCAATTCTGGATCCACACGTCCTTCCACAGTGGGGACATAGGTTTCTGGGCGGGAGTTGATCACGGTGTGGATTTACCAAGAGTGCCTTCCTCTTAGCACATTTCTCCCTTGCGTCCTGAGTTCAAGTGTCTTCAAAGCCCATGACACCTTTGGTAAAGGCTGTTCTCCAACTGGAGCGCTCGCAGGCCAGTGTTTCCCAGTTGTCAGTGTTTGTACTACTTTTTTTTAAAAAAAGATTTGCCTTGAGACAGTCTTTAAACCTCTTTTGTTGACCACCAGCTTTACACTTTCCATTTTTAAGTTCTGAAATAAATAGACACATAGAATTGTAGAGTTGGAAGGGACCCCTAGAGTCATCTAGTCCAACTCCCTGCAATGACACCTTGTCCACACTGCTTGGCAGCTGCTCTCCAGAGGTTCACGCAGGGAGTCTTTCCCAGCCCTACCTGGAGATGCCAGGAATCGAACGTGTGACCTTCTGCATGCAAGGTGGATGCCCTTTCCATGAGCCACGGCCCTTGCTTCAGGAGAACCGCCATATGTGTAGGCTGGGGCTCTTAAGAGTTGCAGCGTGAAGCCTCTGGAGAATATGTACCTGGGGAAAGAGATGGCTTTGTCCAAGCTGCTGTTTCACATCTCGCAGGGGCAAATGAACCAATTTTAAAGCTCTCCTGTGTTGCTGACCTTTAAAGCCCTAAACGGCCTCGGGCCAGTATACCTGAAGGAGCGCCTCCACCCCCATCGTTCTGCCCGGACACTGAGATCCAGCTCCGATGGCCTTCTGGTGGTTCCCTCGTTGCGAGAAGCCAAGTTACAGGGTACCAGGCAGAGGGCCTTCTCGGTAGTGGCGCCCGCCCTGTGGAATGCCCTCCCATCAGATGTCAAAGAGAAAAACAACTACAGTGGTGCCTCGCTAGACAAATTTAATTCGTTCCACGGGTCTTTTCTTATAACAAAAAATGCGTCTAGCGAATCCCATAGGAATGCATTGAAAATTTTTTGAATTTTTTTTGCCCATAGGAACGCATTAATTGAATTTCAATGCATTCCTATGGGAAACCGCGATTCGCTAGACAAATTTTTCATAAAATGAATTTGTCTAGTGAGGCAACCTCCGCTCGAAAAATCCTTTCATTAAGCGGAAATTTTGTTAAGCAGGGCATTCGTTAAGCGAGGCACCACTGTACCTGACATTTAGAAAACATCTGAAGGCAGCCCTCTTTAGGGAAGTTTTAATGTTTAATAGATTATTGTATTTTAATATTCTGTTGTAAACTGCCCAGAGTGGCTGGGGAAACCCAGCCAGATGGGCGGGGTATAAATAATTTATTATTATTATTATTATTATTATTATTATTATGCTTTTTTTTCCAGGATACCAGGTGAAAGGCTTGTTCTACAGCTGGAACCTGGCATACTCCCAATGCCACCCAAGTCCCTCTGCTGCCGGTCCCAACCCCCAGTACTCTGACAATCAAAACATCAACTCGGGTAAGGAGAGGAAGAAAGGGTCTCTGCTCGAAGACAGCCAGTGCTGAATAGCGGTTAGAGCATTGGGACTGGGACCTGGGAGAGACCAGGGTTCAAATCCCCACTTGGCCACGAAGCTCTTGCTGGGGGTAAGCAGGGTCCAGTCACAGCCTCCTTCTGCCTGGCCTACCTCACAAGGTTGTTGTGGGGGGATGTTGTGAGGAGGCGGAGGAGACCCGTGAGCTCCTTGGAGAAAAGCGCTGGGATAGAAATGCTGTAAATAATTTAAAAAATAATGAGCGCTGGCAAAGGAATGGGAGAAGACAGCAAAGGTCTAGTTCTGAGGTTCCTTTTTCCCACAGAGACCAACCAGATTTCTCTTCTGGGAAGAGAAAGCCGCCTCCTGCTCTTGTGTTCATGGAGCTAGAGAGTTAAGTTGGAAGGGATTCCGAGGGTCATCTAGTCCAACCCGCTGCAATGCAAGAGTCCTGCTCACAGCTGTCCCTAGGTGGGCTCAAGCCAGACGCACTAACCCATTGTGCCACAGTGGGATGGTGCCTTTGATTCCGGAAGCAGAGAAGGGCTTTGTACATGGCTATTAGCCAGTACAGTGGTACCTCGGTTTAAGTACACAATTGGTTCCTGAAGTCTGTACTTAACCTGAAGCGAACTTTCCCATTGAAAGTAATGGAAAGTGGATTAACCCGTTCCTGACGGGTCCGCGGAGGAGTACTTAAACTGAAAGTACTCAAACCGAAGCGTACCTAAACCGAGGTATGACTGTACAGGGAAACGAAACCTCCATGGTCAGGGGCAGTCGGAGGTTTTGGAAATCTTTTTTCCCCCCACCACACTTTTCAAGAGGCAGAAAATCTCATTGCATTGTGCCCACCCAGAGGTCAATTCAGTGCAGAAAGTGAGAAGGAAATGAAAAAGAGGAAAGGCTGGCCATGTTGCTCCGCGGAGGAATGCCAAAATCTGTAACTGGGCTAGAACCTTTTGAACCCAAATTTCACTCACTGCAGGCCAAATACTACACAAAGCAGGGAGAAGGGGAGACCTTAGGTTGAAGGGCAAATAATAATAATAATAATAATAATAATAATAATAATAATAAAAACATACATACATACATCTTATGCCAAGCCTAGAGGAAGATGAAATTAAAAGCAGGCTTTGCACTGAAACGGGTTTCTCTCACATACCTAAGGAAGTTGTGATTAATTGTCAAGAGCCTTTCCTTTTCCATTCTTCAATTCCCCTTTTCAGCTTCCTCTCTTTTAGGGCATGAATGTAAGGGCCTTTCCAACATGGCCATTCTGCAATTTGTATGATCCTTCTTCTCTGCCTCCATTGCAGCATAGAATTGTAGTGTTGGAAGGGACCTGAAGGATCTTCTTGTCCAACCCCCTATAACGCAGAAATAAGACACAGCGATATTTTAACTGGATAGCTCGGTTGCAGAGGGCTGGACTAGATGAACCTCAGGTTCCCTTGCAAAGCCTGCTCTTTGCAAACTAGGCAAGATTTAACCCCCTGCTCAGCTGCTGTCAGGTGAAGGTTAAATTCTGCAGTGTTTGCTGGGAGCAGGCACATGCAGCCGGTGCAGAATTGAACCCTGCTCAACAGCCCTCCAGCTGTTTCGTGACCCCTCTTGCGATTAATCTTGTTTACATCAGTTGATGCGTGTTATTTCCTGATTCCAGTATGTGTTCAGTCCTTGTTTAATGTCACTTTGCAATGTGGGGATTGTGGGTGAAACAGGGGTTTCCCTGACTCCGTCTTCCCAAGCTGTGCAAAGTTCAGCAGCAGAATTGCAGGGTTTGGCTTTGTGGAAACTCCCAGTCCAGCTCAAACCACGTGATGCTCGGACGCAACTCCTACAGAATTCAGCCCCTTGTAAGCAGGTTAGGATCGCGCTTTTGCTTTATTTGCAAACACAGTCTTTTGGTCGCTTTTGCTTTATTTGCAAACACAGTCTTTTGGAAGAAACCTGGCTTCTAAGAACAGCCACCAGTTTCCCAAAGAACAACAGTTTCAGCCAGTTCCAAACTTTCTCTGCATTACAGGTAGGTAGCCGTGTTGGTCTGGGTCGAAGTAAAATAAAAAAATTCCTTCAGTAGCACCTTAAAGACCAACTAAGTTTTTATTTTGGTATGAGCTTTCGTGTGCATGCACACTTCTTCAGATACCTGAATCGTATCTGAAGAAGTGTGCATGCACACGAAAGCTCATACCAAAATAAAAACTTAGTTGGTCTTTAAGGTGCTACTGAAGGAATTTTTTTATTTTTCTCTGCATTGCTCTTTTGGGGCTTCTCCGAGCAACCTGTTCCTTGAGCATTCGTCCTGATTTGCTGATATAAAGCTTATGCAAGTGTTTGCAGAGCAGTTCTCTGTCAGTGAGCATTCCTCCTGCTGTGTCTTCAGCTACATAATGAAGGTGCCCGACATACCTCTGTGGGGAGTGGGTTTCCCAGCTTAGAGGCCACCACTTAGAAGGCCCTGTTCTGGGCCACCACCTCTGATGGTGGAGGTGGTGGATTGGTTGCCAGTTCATTTCTGAATCCAATTCAATGGATTCAAACTACAAGAAAGAAGATTCCACCTCAACATTAGGAAGAACTTCCTGACAGTAAGAGCTGTTCGGCAGTGGAATTTGCTACCAAGGAGTGTGGTGGAGTCTCCTCCTTTGGAGGTCTTTAAGCAGAGGCTTGACAGGCATATGTCAAGAATGCTTTGATGGTGTTTTCTGCTTGTCAGGGGGTTGGACTGGATGGCCCTTGTGGTCTCTTCCAACTCTATGATTCTATGATTCTAAGTTGTCTTCAAGGCCTGCCCCGTGTAGAGCGCATTGCAGTAGCCCAGTCTGGAAGTTCCCAGAGCGTGGAGACACTTAACTGCGTCCTGCCTCCTTTTGCTCCCCAGACTGCTGGCTCCACGTCCGCCTCTACTACTGTGACACCTTGGTGAAGGAGGTTGTCACCAAAACGGCGGAGGGCTGCCGGATCACCTATCGCCCGGTGCCGGCTGACAACGTGTGCCTTTACGGTTCGAGTGGCCTGGAACAGGTGCTGTTCCCTTCTCCGGACACCTCAGCCGGGAGCAGCCAGGGCGGCAGAGCAACTGGGGTCTTGCAGAGGCTGCTTCCCCACCTGCACCGGGGAATCCTGCTCTGGGTGGCTCCCGAAGGAGTCTTCATGAAACGGCAGTGCCAGGGCAGAGTGTACTGGAAAGGGCCGCTGGCCCTCCACGAAAACCAGCCCAACAAACTGGAGAGGGAGAAAACCTACAAGCTCCTCGACACCCAGCAGTTCCTGCAGCGTGAGTATTGTTGCTGTTTATTACATTTATTTCCCCGCAGGTCTCGGGCCGGTTCGCAAGATAAAACCACAGTATAAAAACGCCAAATGCTGATGAGGTATAATCAGTTATGCCGTAGCAGCCGCTAGATTGCTAGTTGCAAAAAATGGGAAAGCCCCAGAAGCCCCTAGTAAAGAGGAGTGGCAAACTAAGTTATTCCATTATTACAATTTAGCAATGAGATGTGAAGAAGCCAAAGGAACAAGTTTAGAAGAAGCATTTAAAATGTGGAAACCATTTAACAATTATATTAAAGACAAAATAGAAAAACCGAATCTTATCTCAGATAGCTAACGATTCTATGATGAAAAATAAATAAATTGTAGACTAATTATATATATAGTTTATTATAGTATGTTTAGTAAGAAATTATAGTACCTGTAACCCATATTTGGAAAAAAGGGATAAGCTCAGAACAGGATGAGAAGTAAGCGGGGGGGGGGAGGGAAACGAGGGAGGGAATTGAGGGAGGGAATGGGGGGGGAGACAATGTCATACTTGTACCACAACTGTATTTGTTTTATTCATATGTAAATATTTTTATTTCCTTTTTGAAATCAATAAAATCTATTTTAATTTTTTTAAAAAAACCAAAGCCAAATGCACAATCAAAAGAAAAACAGAAGTAACTCAATAACTTCCCCTCCCCCATTTTAAAAGGGCATTGGATGATAATTAGCCGAAGGCCTGGTTAAAGAGGAACGTTTTTGCCTGGCGCCTAAAGGTGTATAATGAAGGTGCCAGGTGAGCCTTGCTGGGGAGAGCATCTCACAAAAGGGGAGCCACCATAGAGAAGGCCCCGTTCTCATGTTGCCACCCTCTGGACTGTCATTGGAATTCTACTCAATATTGATCCAGAGCAGACCTCCAGCGTATTGTCAGCAGAGTAAAAACTTAAACACGTTGCAGGATTCCCCAAAAAATAGACCAGAGGCAATGAATATTTCATCCAGCAGAGCTTTATATACAGAACACCACACCAGAAGGAAAAGAGATAGCAAGTGAAAGTGAAACCCAGGCTCCTTCTGGTCTCTTATAGTTAGCATGACCTTGGCAGAAGAGATAAGAGAACCAGTTTACTGCTCTGAAGGAATAACCCAAACATCATGAACCTTCCCCCACCCCTAGGAAGACTTGCCTGTGAGGGAATCAGGGCTTTGGCCTGCAAATGGCTGGTTCAGAGAGCCTTGGGTCCTGGCATGCAAAAGAGGAACAGGTTAAATCTGTAATGATACGCTGGGCAAACTCTTTGGGGCATAACATTCAGATGGCAGATTGGGAAAGGTTATAGAAATCGAATCTGAAACGGGCATGTTGTACGCTAAAAGAGAATTATATGAAAATGATGTACCGGTGGTATTTGGCTCCTAGTAAACTAGCAAAAATGTATAGAACAAGTACAAATACCTACTGGAAATGTAAGGAAAAATATGTGGTCGTGTAAAGTACCTGAGGCTTTTTGGGGAAATGATATATAATGAACTGAAAAAAATGTTCGGAATTTCCCAAAGAAAATACTTTTTATGTATGCGACAACAGCAGCACAGATCCTACTAGCCCAGAGATGGAAAGAAGGAAGAGTCCTTGCCAGAGAGGAATGGCAAGCCAAGCTGTTAGACTACGCCGAAATGACAAAACTGTCCGGAAAGCTCAGGGACCAAGAAGACAAGAAAGAATTGGGGGGGGGATTAAAATTTACTTAGGAGACCGCTGTAAGCAGAAGAAAACATTAGCAGGATTTTAACCTCACTTGTAATGTAACAAATACTATGGGCAATATGGATAGTTTTAAAATACAAATTATGATATAATATGCAGTTGAAAATGTGGATGTTAGGACCCATGGAGGGGATGGGGGGGGAAGTCTCGCGATTCAGAGAAATCTCTTTATAGGGATATGTACCTGGCTTTGTTATAAATTTATATCTGTAAAATCAAATAAAAACGATTTTCTTTTTTTAAAATAAAGAGAGAGCCTCAGATCCTAACTGCAATCTTCTGTGTGCCATTCAGAATTACGGGGCTTCCTGGTTGACGGACACGCGCCACCTCAGTATCAGATCTGCTTCTGCTTTGGGGAGGAATATCCTCCTGCTCCCACCCAGAAACTCCACAAACTCATCATGGCGCAGGTAGGTATAGGCCAGCTGCCGCAGAGTGGCAAGCTCAGGATTTGGACCAAATAGGGATGGGCGATGTATCGTGATATTGGTTTCATAATTTTTGATTTGGCTGTATATTGCAAATCATGATGTGTGTGTTTGGGCTGGGGGATATATTGTCTAAAACCAGCTTGAAGTCCATATTGTGATCCCGGTTTCATAATGTGGCAGTATCTCACGAATCCTGAGTTGGGAGGGTGTGCCAAAATCACGATGCAGGAAAAAGCGGCCGGTGCGATCTTCAGCTGGTGATCTATCGCAATGTCAAAAACCAGGGGCGTAGCCAGGATGAAAATTAGGGGGGCAAGGGGCGGGGCCAAGGGGCGGGGGAGGGGTCACAGTGGGGCAAGGAAAGCTCCCTTCTCCCTTGCTGGCTGTGGGGCGGGCGGAGGGAAAGCCAGGCAACCGCTTTGCGCGGCTCTGGGGCTTTCCCTCCTCCCCCGCCTCGACCGGCAGGGGCGAGGGGGCGCCAGGATCAGCCCAAAATCGGGCTGCTCCGATCCCCTCCTCCCCCTCTGCGATCGCCGGGGCGGGTGGAGGGAAAGCCCCAGAGCCACGCAAAGCGTTTGGCTGGCTTTCCCTCTACCCGCCCCACAGCCAGCAAGGGAGAAGGGAGATGTCCCTTCTAGCCGGCTGGCTGTGGGGTGGGCGGAGGGAAAGCCAGGCAACCGCTTTGCACGGCTCTGGGGCTTTCCCTCCACCCGCCCCACAGCCAGCCAGGGAGAAGGGAGACGGCAGCGGGGCAGGCTGGCCAGCGGCCCTGCTTCTAGGGGGGGCAACTGCCCCCCTGCCTACGCACATGTCAAAAACCAGATATCGCCCAGTCAAAAACGTGCTGGTCGTGAAACTAGAAGATGGATGTCAGGATGAGGACAGAGGCCTGTCTCATTTCCTGTACCCAAGATAGCATTGGTTTGGGGACTGGAGAGAGAAGGTGCATTGGTGGAAGAGCAGGGACTAAGTATCTCGAGGTGGAGGGGGCAGTGGAGTTTGCCTGACCTCCTGCCCACAGTGTCTCCTCTGCTCGCCAGAGGGGCAAAGACGCAGTGAGGCCAGCGTGGTACAAATATTCCGAGGGAGCCAATCCAGTGCTCCAACTGGTGTGTTTGCCCCATGCCAACCTCACCACTGCCGCCGCCTCCTCCTCCCTTGCAGCCCCTTGCCCAATAAAAAGCATTATTCAAAATCCAGTTAAAACTGTTTTAGTTCAATTCAACAAAAAACGATGAACTACGGTTGCCGTATCTCAAAAAGTGAAAATCTGGACGCAGGTAAATGCTGCCAAGTGCTGCCGCTGGTCTGCCTGCCACCTCCTCTCCTCCCACTTGCAAAATGCCACCAAGGCTGGGGGCAGAAAAATGCAGCTGTGGAAGGGTCTTCAACGATACAAGTGACCCACTTCCTGTTTGTGGCCAAACAGCCCCACTTCCTGCCTAGTTGTGACCTTTCATTTCTCCCCCCACCCCCAGGTCGAGCCAGTGTTTGCTCACGATCTCTGCCTCCACGCCCAGAAGCTGGGGCCTCGGTTCCTGCAGGACTCTCGCATGGGCACCCAAGATGTTCCCAAGAACATCATCCAGATCCTGAAGCAGCTGTCCCCACCTTGAATCTGCTGGAAGGGAAGTGGCATCCTTGGCTCGGTGGCTGAAGGACAAGGGACTTGCGGGCCTTAGGGTTAATAGATTCGTAGAATTGGAGAGTTGGAAGGGACACCAAGGGTCATCTAGCCCAACCCTCTGTGATGCAGGAATCGGGGCAGGGGAGAAAACTTGTTGCCTCTCCTGACTGCTTGTCCTGGTTTAGTCACCTGTGTAATATGCCCCTGCTATGCTATCCAGTGCCTGACTTGTTTGAATAGAGGCGTTTGTTTTTCGCAAGCCCAGGTGATGTTTCTTAACTGTACCATTTAAGAAGCTTACATATGAAATACACACATAACAGGGTTCTAGCCTAGTTTTCACACTAGTTTTCCTCCCTGCATAGCATCTTGTGCACATGCAGCCTGAAATGGTACAGCTCAGATGCAAATCCTCAGTTTGGTTTACTGTTTTGAGGTGTCCTCTGTTTGAGGGTCGCCCAGTTCAAATCTGGTTTGAGGTTAGGAACCCTAAGAAGGGAGAGCAGGGAGGGGGGAGGAGGCTTGAAGTTGCCCACCTTGTCGGCACCCTGAGCAGGCAAGACAGAAGTTACCTGGGCAGTCGATAACCCCTCAATGCTGAGGCGCACTGTATTTCTATTTAAATTACAGCAGTCATTTCTACAATTCATGTTATAGCCACAAAATAACCATAATAATATTTTTGTTATTTATATGCTTGACTGGGTTGCTCCCAACAAAATATTAAAAACACAATAAAAATCCACCATTAAAAATTGGCCTGCCTTTAGATGTCTCAATATACAAACCTATGTCCTCTGGATATTTTTACTCTGGCTGTGCTTTTAATGTGTTTATGCACTCTTATTTCAGTGTGACCAGACAATCATGTGACCAGATTGAGGTTGAATCCTGACAAGACAGAAGTACTGTTTGTGGGGGACAGGAGGCGGGCAGGTGTGGAGGACTCCCTGGTCCTGAATGGGGTAACTGTGCCCCTGAAGGACCAGGTGCGCAGCCTGGGAGTCATTCTGGACTCACAGCTGTCCATGGAGGCGCAGGTCAATTCTGTGTCCAGGGCAGTTGTCTACCAGCTCCATCTGGTACACAGGCTGAGACCCTACCTGCCTGCAGACTGTCTCGCCAGAGTGGTGCATGCGCAGCTCTGGTTATCTCCCACTTGGACTACTGCAATGCGCTCTACGTGGGGCTACCTTTGAAGGTGACCCGGAAACTACAGCTAATCCAGAATGCGGCAGCTAGACTGGTGACTGGGAGCGGCCGCCGAGACCACATAACACCGGTCTTGAAAGATCTACATTGGCTCCCAGTAGGTTTCTGAGCACAATTCAAAGTGTTGGTGCTGACCTTTAAAGCCCTAAATGGCCTCAGTCGAGTTTACCTGAAGGAGCGTCTCCACCCCCATCGTTCTGCCCGGACACTGAGGTTCAGTGCCGAGGGCCTTTTGGCGGTTCCCTCACTGCGAGAAGCCAAGTTGCAGGGAACCAGGCAGAGGGCCTTCTCGGTGGTGGCGCCTGCCCTGTGGAACGCCCTTCCATCAGATGTCAAAGAGAAAAACAGCTACCAGATTTTTAGAAGATATCTGAAGGTAGCCCTGTTTAGAGAGGTTTTTAATCTTTAATCAATTATTTTATTCTTCTGGAAGCCGCACAGAGTGGCTGGGGAACCCAGCCAGATGGGCAGGGTATAAATAATAAAATATTATTATTATTATTATTATTATTATTATTATTATTATTATTATTATTATTATTTTATTCTTGTCATAAATTGGCTTCTTGTGCTGGGAAGAGATTTGCAAATTCAGTCAACTAAGCCTAGTCCTCTCTAAGGCACGGGAACCGAGCCAAAATCACATGCGGACCCTTGGCACTGAACCCCCCCCCAAGCCATTCTCTCTGTGCTTTTGTGCTCTGAGATGTGGTTTGGTTTGGTGCAACCTTTCAAGCAATCCACCGAGCATTTATTTGCATCTATTCATTTGCTTTGAAGTGTGTGATTTGCTCTGTCCTTCGTTGGTTAAAGAGATGGGAAGGCAGCTGAGAATCTTGTTGCTTTCCGCAGTCCTTTTTGTCTACCCCTCTCCTGCCAGCTGTGTAGGTGGGGGGAAAAGACAGGGGGCTCCTACACCTTTAATAGTTGGGTAGAAGAGGAAAGTTTAGCAGATTCAGCCTGGCCTGCAGCAATTACAGATGCAAGAGCCCTGGGCACATCACTTTAGCGATGGTGGGGGAAGGGAAGGCAAAAATAGGACTCCTGTGCCTTTAATTATAGTTGTGTAGAAGAGAGAATTTCAGCAGCTGCAGCATAGGACTATTAAAGACAGAGGAACCCTTATCTGGGCACCCTGGGCATACCTGCCAAGTTGCTGTCAGAGAAATAAGGGACCGGGTTGGAAATAGCAGACCGGAAGTAGCGCTGCTGCTACTTTGGAACTGGGCAGAGCATGCTCAGAAGTGACTTTTGATGCTGCTTTGCCCAGTTCCAAAATGGCCGTCGCGCCAGAAGTTGCACTGCAGCCATTTTGGAACTGGGCAGAGCAGCATTAAAAGTCGCTTCTGAGCATGCTCCGCCCAGTTCCAAAATGGCCGCCGCGCCAGAATAAACCGGGGAAAAACAAAAAACAGCAGGAACAGCTGGAAAAACAGGGATTTCCCGGGGAAAACGGGAGACTTGGCAGCTATGACCCTGGGATGGGAGAGGGGAATGGGCAGCAGGAACACCTGAGACTGCTGTGTCCGTCCTGTTTCATCCCTAGTTTTTAGAGACTGGGGCACTTCCAGACAGCCACTATTTCTGCGGGGGATTCCATCACCTTCAGGTTGTGCAATTGCAATTGCTTTGGACGTCTTGTGCAACGATCTCACTTCCCCCAAAGGCTGGACTTTTTGCAATTGGGAAAGTGAATGGGAAAGTGCACTTGAAAGTGTGAGAGGACACTCTTGACGCAACATCGTGTGACCTCTCCACCCCCACCCCCAATAACAGAATGAATTTTCTTTAAATAGCTTAAGTCGTCTTAACCTCTCTGCAAATAGAGCAGGATGAAGCTCCCTCGGTGAATCTGGCTTGCAGCCTGGCAAGCCCCCTGCTAACCTTCGCTGAGGTCCTGAGCAAACATGCTAAAAAAGCCAATGCAATTCTGGGCTGCATCAATAGGAGTATAGCGTCTAGATCAAGGGAAGTAATAGTACCACTGTATTCTGCTCTGGTCAGACCTCCCCTGGAGTACTGTGTCCAGTTCTGGGCACCACAATTCAAGAAGGATACTGACAAGCTGGAACGTGTCCAGAAGAGGGCAACCAAAATGGTCAAAGGCCTGGAAACGATGCCTTATGAGGAACGGCTTAGGGAGCTGGGTATGTTTAGCCTGGAGAAGAGAAGGTTAAGGGCTGATATGATAGCCATGTTCAAATATATAAAAGGATGTCATATGGAGGAGGGAGAGGGGTTGTTTTCTGCTGCTCCAGAGAAGCGGACACAGAGCAATGGATTCAAGCTACAAGAAAGAAGCTTCCACCTAAACATTAGGAAGAACTTCCTGACAGTAAGAGCTGTTCGGCAGTGGAATTTGCTACCAAGGAGTGTGGTGGAGTCTCCTTCTTTGGAGGTCTTTAAGCGGAGGCTTGACAGACATATGTCAAAAATGCTTTGATGGTGTTTCCTGCTTGGCAGGGGGTTGGACTGGATGGCCCTTGTGGTCTCTTCCAACTCTATGATTCTATGTTTCCTCCCCCCCAGGGATTGCAGGCAGGCAGAGACAGGATTGTTGTAATGCGGCGAAATTTCGGACCTGAGCAGCCACAGGTGGATACTTCCCAGCCTGCTCATGTAGCTTCTGAGAGCAGCTTGAAACACAGCCATGCTGGCAAGAGATGATGGGAGTTGTAGTCCAAAGTGGGCTGTGAATGCTAAGAGTTGTAGTACACAATAACTACTATAGAGAAGTTTTCAGTGTTTTATTGCAACCCAGTCAGACAGGTGACATATTATTATTATTATTATTATTATTATTATTATTATTATTATTATTATTATTATTGCACCAGATTGTGAAGGGTGAGTGTAAACAAACAGCAGGCTTTGGGGGAGATCTTTTCTTGCATTTGCCACTAGGGGGAAGCAGGATCCCATTGTACAAGACACGGCTGTTTTCATTCCCAGTGCTTACCTTAAGTTCTCAAGAGATTCCCAATTTAGTTTAAAAACAAAGGGAAAGACGGAAAGTTTGGAAGCAACATCCAGATATCCCATGTATGGTACATGTCAGACAAGCAGGATAGCAAGGGAATTGCATCCGAAGTTTAAATCGCTGGGTGCTCTTCTCTAGTGGTGGTTCATGTGCAGGAGAGAGCAGAGAGGCATTTGTAATGCAGATGAACAGCTTGGGCAAGGTCTGGGCCTTCTCAGGGATTGTCAGCTGCTGAAATGTACGCATGTGAACTTGTTGAAAAACCTTTTTTGAGGAAGCTGCCTGCTATGGATTTAATAAGAGGTTTGCTCCAAGATATGTCTTGTGACTCTGAAAAAGCCCTCAGCCAGGACTGTGAAGCTACAGGACTCCTAGTGCTCGTAGATGGATTTCTTAAACTTCCCATCCCAAAGGGATCCTGAATAAGAACTCTGGAAACCAGCTACCTACGGAGCCTCTATAGTTCTTTTTTTGCTTATACTGTGTCTTTGCCAATATAGCTTTAATTCCATTTCATCTATGAACATGATGAGTTCTTTCTACAAAAATTCTATGCGGTGATTGAAATAATTTGTACTTTGCACGTTTGCATGGTCTGTGCCTGTTTCTCACTTTGATTCGGTGAACGTCATAGTTCTGCAAAGACCTAGCAAAAGATGAGAGAGGGTAGAAAACGATGAGGCAGGCTGCCACTAGGGGGCACGTTTGCTGTGCTGGGGGGGGGGTTCAGTACTTTAAAAGGGTCTTTTTGAAGGGCTGCGCCACATGTTGATTTTTAAAAATTATTTAGGGGGAAATAATAGTAATGTTAAAGTATTTTAAATTGCAATTATTATTATTATTATTATTATTATTATTATTATTATTATTATTATTATTATTTATACCCCGCCCATCTGGCCAGGTTCCCCCAGCCACTCTGGGCGGCTTCCAACAAAATATTAAAATACAGAAATCAAACATTAAAAGCTTCCCTAAACAGGGAATAATAATAATAATAATGCCTGTTCAACTGTTCCTAAAATGATGTTGGTGCAATTAATGTCACTTCTTTATAAAGCACAACAGTTATGCTCTGCATAATGACAGCAAGGTCCCTCCGTGAAGGCAACATGTCAATCACCCAGCCCTACCTAGCATTATTAGGCAATAGCAAGGATAAAGCTCCCATTTGCTGCTAGCCGTGGTGGCTGGTTTGTATCCTCACTGCTGGGGGCGCTATGCCTCTGATTCCTGGATGCTGGGCTAAATGGCCACTGACTGTTCCAGCAGATGGGCTCTTAACGTTCCTATGAGGCAATGGATTCTGGGGTGCCATTGAAAAGGCCGCAAGTGGTCCATTATTCAGGCTGCAATCCTAGAGACTTATTATCAGGGGTGCCAACTTGAAGAAAATATTTGGAGGGAACAGGTAAGCCTCACCCCGCATAATTGATCACAAGACAACCCATTAAAATGGCAATGCCCATCAACTTTTTGGGGGGCGGGGGGCGGACTCAGCACCCCTCAAATACTTTATTGGGGGGCAAAGGGATCTCAACTGCTAGGAGTTGGCTCCGATAATGATGATTTGTGACTGGGTTGCCCCATCCACTCTGAGCAGCTTCCAACAGAATATAAAACAGTGCAGTGATGGAACTGTCAAAAGGCCGTCAGCACGGGACCTCATTGTCTGGGCTGAACAATAGGGGTGGAGACGCTCCTTCAGGTCTACTGGGCTGAGGCCACTTAGGGCTTTAAAGGTCAGCACCAATACTTTGAATTGTGCCCGGAAACGTACTGGGAGCCAATGTAGATCTTTCAAGACCAGTGTTATATGGTCTCGGCGGCCGCTCCCAGTCACCAGTCTAGCTGCCGCATTCTGGATTAGTTGTAGTTTCCAAGTCACCTTCAAAGGTAGCCCCATATACAGCACATTGCAGTAGCCCAAGCGGGAGATAACCAGAGCATATACTACTCTGCCGAGAAAGGTGTGCAGGCAGGTAGGGTCTCGGTCGAGAGTAAGCCCTGCTGGCTTCAGCGGGACTTCTGGGCAAACCTATATAGAAGGAATCGAGCCCAAGAGCCCTCTCCCCTCCTGCAGTTTCCAGAAACTGGTTTTCAGGAGCATTGCTGTGCAGATAGAGCAACACCATCTTGGCTTGCAGCCCTCGAAAGCCCTCCATGAGCTTGTCTAATCCACTTTCCAAGTTGGTGGCCACCTCTGCCTCTTGAAAGAGGGAGTTCCATATGTGCTGCACGGAGAATTCCTTCCTTTCATCTGTCTCGAATCTTCCAGCACTTAGCTTCACGGGATCCCCACAAAGTTCTAGTTGTCAGGAGAGAGGGAGAGCGGCAATTATCCGCCCAGGCCCAGATGTAGCTGTTGCTGACACCAAACATTTTTGGGGTAGCGCCGATCTTGCCCTGCCTCCTGCTACTGGGCTGCTGCCTTCTATTTTATAAACTCTGCTTGGACTAACGAAACGACCCCAAACGACCTAGCTGCAGCTTCCAGGCTGCCTTCACCATCTCCATCCTGGCCCCCGCCAGCTGCGTCTGGGAATGGCTTTGAGGTGGCATTTCCTCTTGCGCGGAGGCGATGATGCTCAGAGCCTGGCCAGCAAAGGAACAGGAGCTGCTCTCAGCCCCTCCTCTGGGTCCCTGTGGGCAGGAGGTGGAGCCGCTCAGCCCTCTTTTCCAGACGGGAGAGAGGCTGGACCACAGCAGAGTTTTAAACCAAGTCGGTAGGACAGGATTTTCCCCAGGACTTCGCAGAGCCTGCTGCTTGGAGGAGAGGGAGTGGAGATGCAGCTGGAATATCTCCACCCGGCTGCTTCTTCCCGGTCCAGCCTGCCTCCCCTATGCGAGGCTGGAGGAGGAGGAGGAGGAGAAGGCAACCAGCTGGCCATGGGGTTTGCCAGGTACGCAGCCCCAGAGCCATTCCAGGGGTCCCGTTCGCCTCTGGCCCCCGAAGGGACCAAGCCTCCGTACAGCTACATTGCCCTCATCACCATGGCCATTCAGAGCACCCCAGAGAAGAGGATCACCCTCAACGGCATCTACCGCTACATCACGGCGCGTTTCGGCTACTACCGGGAGAACAAGCAAGGCTGGCAGAACAGCATCCGCCACAACTTGTCTCTCAACGAGTGCTTCGTCAAGGTGCCGCGGGACGACAAGAAGCCCGGCAAGGGCAACTTCTGGACCCTGGACCCCGACTGCCACAACATGTTCGAGAACGGCAGCTTCCTGCGGCGCAGACGCCGCTTCACCCGCAAGAGGGGCGCCGAGGGCCACAGGAAGCCGCTGGCGAAATGCCCGCTCTTGGTGGAGAAAGCCATCAAAGTAGAAAGCGGCTCTGGTTCTTCGCCAGCTGCTGTGGGCCTGCTCCAGGGCTCCTGCCAAGAGAAGACGCTGCCCTTGGAGGTGCCCGCCGTTGCAGGCCGAAGCCCCAGTGACCTGGCACTTCCTGGCCAGGAGCACCTGGGCTCCGGAGGCCTGGCCTGCGGCAAGAGCTACCCACAGAGGCAGCCGTGCCTTGCTCCGTACGACCGACAGGCCTGCTACCAAGCCCTGCTGGACTGCTCCCAGGTGAAGGAGCCAGCCCTGGATGGCATGCAAGCCAGCCCTCCTTCCCAGGTGGGCGACAGGATGGCACAGGAACCCACAGAGGCTAAGGAGCCCCTTCAGGGCAGCCCCAAAACACCTCTGGGGCCTCCTAAGAGTGGGCAGGATGGGAAGGCTTTTGGGCAGCTGGCCCCAACCTTCCTGGGCCCTAGCAAGGGTGCCCAGGCCTGCAGCCGCCAGTCATCGCCTTTTGAAGGCGAGGCCTATGCCAAGCCTTCTGTCTTGCCCGTTTTTGGCTCCCTGGGCTACTCGGGAGCCGATTCCCTGAGCGGGAACTACCAGTGCCGCCTGCAGGCCCTGAACTTCTGCGTCAACGAGCACGGGGGCTGCGGCACAGCCTTGGAGCACCTTTTGACAGCCACCGTGGGCACTGGGTCCTCGGCCCCCAGCCAGCCAGCCTCCTTCATGCCACTTCAAGGAGAGCAGGAAGCCTGGGGCGGGGGGCCCTTCTCCCTCCAAGGAGGCAGCGGGTACCAGCTGGGGCTCCCCCACTGTCTCTACAGGACCCCTGGCATGTTCTTCTTCGAGTGATGGAGGAGTGCGGGTGGTGTCTCGGGAGCAGACAGCACTCGCGTCCTCCCCGCCAGGGGACCAGGGCTCGACCCCCCCCCCAATGTAAGTTATTGACTCCTGGCTGGCAGAGTAAAGAAGGGACTCTAAAATAGCAGAGCCCTCCAGCTTCTGACCAGCAACACTTTCGTCCCGTCTGGATAAAAAAAACAGCAACGGCATCTCCCACCCGGCGGATGGAACCTGTGTTTTTTTTAAGAAGGAAAAATTGGTTAGCGGAATAAATGCGCTTCCCACTTCTTGGTGCAGATTTGCTTTCTCTGTCGGCTGGGGTGGGAGCTGGGCAAAGGGCAGGGGGCAGGGGTCGGGTCACATCTGGGCATGGGGTTTGTGGCAGGACAAGGTGCTGGGAGGGTTCAGAAGTGGATTTTTGCCAGGATGTGTTTGCAAAACATCCTCTGAATTCGCCTGGATTAACCACGTTGTATTCTGGTCTGCAGCTCACTAAGGAAGCAGGTGTGCTCAGCGGGGGGGGGGGGTCCAAGGTCTCCGCACCCAGAGGGGTCTGCTGGTGGGTCCTTTTGACCCAGATGTGGTTGCCAGGTGGCCAGAATTTTGCCCTTGACCAAGGAGAAAGTAAAACCAGGGCTTGCGGAAGATGTTAGGTGGTTTGATGTTGTTTTCCTCCTTTCTGTGAGTTTTATTTTAAAGGTGGAACCCTTAAGAAGGCTGCCCTCTCCACATGCTCGTAGGTAGCCTTGCCTTGTGGCAACTTATTTAACAAGAATGCCCCCTGTCATTGGGAAAAAGCCACTCTGCACATTCTTTTTATTCTAATCCCTCCTTTCCTCCAAGGAGCTCGGTGTCAGATATTTTCCCACACACACACCATCTTTAACTCACAACAACCCTGTGAGGTAGGTTAGCATAAAAAAGGCCAACTGGTCCAAGGTCACACCCGTGTGACAAATTAAGCATTGAACCTGCGCCTTTCCACGCCTGTTGCGACAGTTTAACAATTATGACTACACAAGCTGTCAGAAGAACTCTGTCTCTTTATCTGCATTGAAAATAGTTTTCCTTTGCAATATGCCTCATGGTTGTTGTTTTTTTAAAGCGCTTTTCTTGAAGGAAAGTTCTGTATATGCTCTAAATCACCAGAGGGTCCAGAATGCTGGAAAGACAGTTCTGCAACCCTTGGCTGTCTCCTTATTCCACTTTCTCTTGGGTCCACCCCTCTGTGTGTGGTGGGGGCAGAGCAGCCCCATGGAATAGGTTGGTATTTGGGCCAGTGGCCAGCAACTACTACCCCCCCCCCCCAAAAAAAGGGGTTGCCAGAGAGATCTGCTAACTCTCCGGACTGAAGAAGTTTTAGAGCTGTATGCCGTGTTGGTATTTTTAAGCAATGGAGAAGGATGTCTCTGCGAAAAAGCAGCAACCCACACATCTGGGTTCTGCCCCACTTCTTTAGCATTTTGGCAGGCCTATCCCTGGTCCAGTGCAAATATCTATGGCGCTCGCAGATGACTTGTTAACCGAGCATTCAACCAGATTTGTTTGCAGGGAGATTAGATGATGTTGGCTATTTAATAAGCATTCATTCCTTCTGGGGAGTTTAGATGCTTTCCCAGTGTGTCCCCGTCACTTCCCTTCCTGCAAAGGGCCCTTCCAGACTGTGCCCTTTCTAGTGCGATTCTGTCATATCCTGGCTGCACAGTTAGTGGATCTAGAGCTCGTCCTTAATAAATGTGATTCCCCCAAAGATTGAGTGAGGAGAGGGATGGGGAAATGGGAGTAAACACTGCGAGGTTGACTCTTGCCTTGAAGAAAAGTTGTGCACAGCCCTCAACAGGGGGGAAAGGTTTCAGGGCCGCAGCATTTTCTACTCTGGCCCCAATCCCACGCTTTCCACACACCGACAGGACATGGCAAATTTCTCATGGCTTATACCTGTGCCCCGGGGAAAAGGTTACCTTCTTAATGCCTGAGGTTCAGGCTCCTAGGGTGGGGGTGAAAGTCCTTAAGTATGCCCCAAATTCAGCGAGTGGCTCACAAGATGCTGCGCTTTTGGTTGCCTCGCCCATCTTGACTGCCAGGTGTTCGGAGCAAAAGGCAGGAAGCGAAATTGGCCCCCTAATTTCCTGGGGCTGTTTGTTCAGCGGTATCAGATCGGCCTCGGCTATCCTGACAGAGCCCATCCTATCGCCTGGGTGAAAGGAAGCCTTTGTTCGACAGGGCTTCCCCCCCCCCCCTGCCCAGGGGCCTCCTTGGAAGCAAAGACTCAGAATTGTAACCTTCAGGAATGCAACAGCCCACCCAGCCTCAGAGCAGGCAGAAGGGGACGCTCCGTGGTTCACTGTCCCATGATGTCCACAACAAGTGGGCATGGATGCTGCCTTGAGCCCAGGCGAGGCCTGTCACTCTGTTCAGTTCCTGGCTCGGGTGCAAAGCTTGCAGGGGAGACTTGAGCCAGCTTCTCAAGGGGGGGGAGTGTTCCCCATGGATATATGCAAGGTTTTTATGTGCTAAAAGGGTTTCTGTACATCGAGAGGAGCCAGCTCTTATTGTCCCTTTTGGGAATCCTGAATCGGAATCGGAGAGTTAGCTTGTCGTTCCTGCATTGCACGGGGCTAGACTAGATGACCCCTTGGGGTCCCTTCCATCTCCATGATTCTGCACTTCTAAGGTGCCCTAGATGCCAACCACTCCAACATCCATGACCACAGTGTGTGTCCAGCTTCTGCCTAAACAGCTCCAGGCCCTTCCCACCCCTTGCGGTCACCTGTTCCCTGAAAAGCAGCTTTTCCTGCTCATGTTTATCTTTCTTCTACTTCCATGCCATTCCCATGTGTGGTTCTATCTAGTCCTTCCCATTTCCTGCAGGACAGCTCTTCAGTTATATGGAAACTGCTGTCCTAATAGGTCTCTATCCCAACCTCCTCTAGAAACACTCCAGCTGATCTGTGCCTCTTTTCTTTCATTAACAATTATTTCAAGGTATCTGGTTACAGGTATCTGAAGAAGTGTGCATGCACACGAAAGCTCATACCAAAATAAAAACTTAGTTGGTCTTTAAGGTGCTACTGAAGGAATTTTTTTATTTTACTTCAAGGTATCTGTATATGTTTCTTAATACCTAAATTTATCCTAACTTTCTCCCCCCCCCCAATTTCATCTCCCATCCTATTGCCCCCCACCCCCACCCTATTGGCCCCATTTAAAGCAATACAGTCATTTAAATAACGTTTAAAAATGGAGGAGGGATGAGAAGGAAGAACTATAACTCTCCTCTCTTGGAGGTTTCCAAGCACAGGTTGGATGGCCACCTGTCAGGGATCATAGAATCGTAGAGTTGGAAGAGACCACAAGGGCCATCCAGTCCAACCCCCTGCCGAGCAGGAAACACCATCAAAGCATTCTTGACATGTGCCTGTCAAGCCTCTGCTTAAAGACCTCCAAAGAAGGAGACTCCACCACACTCCTTGGTAGCAAATTCCACTGCCGAACAGCTCTTACTGTCAGGAAGTTCTTCCTAATGTTTAGGTGGAATCTTCTTTCTTGTAGATTGAATCCATTGCTCCGTGTCCGCTTCTCTGAAGCTGCAGAAAACAACCTTTCTCCCTCCTCTATGTGACATCCTTTTATATATTTGAACATGGCTATCATATCACCCCTTAACCTTCTCTTCTCCAGGCTATACATACCCAGCTCCCTAAGCCGATGCTTTAGCTGAGATTCCTGCATTGCAGGGGGTTGGACTAGAGGACCCTGGGGGTACCTTCCAGCTCCACGATTTCTGTGATTCTACATACGTAGAACCACAGAATTCTAGAGTTGGAAGGGGACACGAGTGTCATCTAGTCCATCCCCTTGCAGTACAAGAATCTCTTGCTGAACCCACAACCCCAAGACTAAGAGTCTCGCGCTCTAACAACTGAGCTCTCCCAGGTAGACCGAAAGAAAGTTCCAGTGTGGTTAGCGTCTTCATAATTTGCCACCCAGAACTAGACCATTTGCTTGAATATGAGTAAACATCCGATAAATCAGGAACCCCAATGTTCACAAGAGGACACAAGCAGGACACAAGCAGCAGAACCCCAAGAGGACACAAGCAGCTGGTTCAGCCATTCTGCTGAATGCAGGACCCAGCTGTCCCCACACAGGTACAAGCGGTTGTGTGGAAGTGTACACACTGATTTGTACAGCCCGCTTGCTGTGTACGCAGAAGGTTTTGCTTCCTAAATGTTACATGCGAACAACTGTACGAGTGGACAGCCCCATTGTCTGTGCCCACATTCTTTGGGTATGGCCTGTGAACACCTCGAAACAAAAGTCCCTTACAGACCTCCCTGCTCAACACAAGGCAGGTCAGAGGCTGAATCCGTGGGGTGATGAGCATGGGGGCGATAGGCTTGCATAGATGACCCATGCCTTAGGAGCCTAGGAAGAGCCTGCTGGATCAGGCCAATTGGCCCATCTAGTCCAGCATCCTGTTCTCACAGTGACCTACAAAATGTTCAGGGGAAATCTGCAAGCAGAATCCGGGCACAAGAGCAACTCTCCCCTCCTGTGAAGAGCAGAGCAGAGCCGTTCCGGCTAATAGCTATCAACAGACCTCACCTCCTCCACGAATGTGTCCTTTTAAAGCCATCCAGGTTGATGGCTGTCACTGCCTCCTGTGTGAACGAGGGATCATCCTCCAGACTTCTTTTTGCGCTGTGCTTTCCAGGCCACAGGGCTGCACTTTAAAGCGCTGTGTCCTGGGCGGGGGGGGGGGGGGAGCTGGCCCTTTCCCCAGGAAAACCCATGTTTCACAGCTGAATCAGAACAAATGTCAAATCCACAGAAAACCCACTTGCCATTTGCAGGTTTTCCCCGGGGGTAGCACCTGGACAAAACAAGAATAAAACGCTCAGAGGCGGAGCTTTAAAGCCCAGACCTGCACCTAGAAATGCAGCAGCAAAGGAAGTCTGGAGAAGCCCCGAGTTCCCTAGTTTGCTGTGTGAACAATAAATTCTTTTAACGGTCCTGAATCTCCACGCATCCTAGTGTTATGAGAGAGGAAGAGAAACCTTTCTCCAAGCCAACCATCATTCTACTTATTTCTATCTTCTTTGGTGATCCCTCATAGCCAAGTAAGATTGTCTTCCGTGAACACGGTCTTAGCAGTGAGTCCGTAAGTGACTGTGGAGGCCAATTCTGGACCCACATGTGCTTCCACAGTGGGGACATAGGTTTCCAGGCAGGAGTCGATCACAGTGACGGTTTGCCAAGCGTGCCTTCCTCTTAGCATGTTTCTCCCTTTCATCCTGAGTTCGAGCTCTTCAAAGCCCATCACACCCTTGGTAAAGGCTGCTCTCCAATTGGAGTGCTCGAAGGCCAGTATTTCCCAATTGTCGGTGTTTATACTACTTTTTTATATATATAGATTTGCCTTGAGAGAGTCTTTAAACCTCCGAGCCAACCATCATTCTATTTATTTCTATAATTTCTTACTCACCTTTTCACTAAACTAAAACAGCCCTTTACCTCTAAGGGAGCTGCTCCAATCCCCTTGGGTCATTTTGGCTGCCTTCCACCCACGACTACAGCATTTGGCCACAGGCAGATCCCTGAATACAACTGTCTGCATCAACCAGGTTGATCTGAAATTTCCAGCAACTGGGGTTTTGGAGCATTGCTTCCTCCCACTGTGGAGGCAGAGCATAGATATTGTGGCAAGAAGCCCTCTCTTCCCTGAATTTGTGCAATCCTCTTTTGTAGGAGCATACGAATAAGAGGGCTTTTGAGCTCGGGTCCTGTTTGCAGGCTTCCCATGGTCATCCTGTTGGGCCTTGTGAGAACAGGATGCTGGACTAGGTGGGCCATTGGCCTGATCCAGCAAACAGGCTCTTCCTTACGTGTTTATGCCTTGGAATATCGTTGCATTTTCACTTCTGTCGTTTCGATTGCCTTGCCTTGCTTCTTTTTTAAAAACACAATTAAGCCCAAACTTTTTGGCTTGCTCCCTCCTTCCCCATCTCCTCTCTGCTTCCCACACACTCCCCGCTTGCCTGTCCCAGCACAGATTTCTGGATCCGTCCTCGAACGAGCAAGGACCCGACTGCGTCCAAGTCCTGGTGCTCTCAGTCCCTCTGCACCCTCTCCCCTCTTCTTCCCCACGCCTGAGCCGGCAGTGAAAAAGAATATTTTGGGACATACATCATGCTGGCGTCTGAGAAGCCGTCTGTGCAGGGAACATTTGGCCTGGGCTCCCCTCCTTCGCACGGTCCCCAGGGGCCCTGGAGGAAGCCAGCCTGGATGAACTGTGCCCAGGGATGTCTGGTTCCCACAGACCCGGCCTGCGCCTCCACCGGCCCTGCACTGGAGGCTCCAGAACCGGGGCTGGGAACCCAGCTGCCGGAGGCCTCTCCGCTCCCAGGGAAGAAGGGAACTGACACTGCGTGAGATAAAGAGATGGAACGCAATCCTGCCCCAGCTCTTTGGGGAGCAGGGCTGTGCTGGTAGGGGGGAAGGGGCAGCAGCAGAGAGGGACTCAAAGGTCCAGAAGGAGGGGCAAAGCCAGCTCCGAGGGAGGGCCCTGGGTCCAGAAGTATGGGGGGAAGCAGGTGATGAGGGACACACCTAAAATTCCAGAAGGATGGGGGAAAGCCAGTGATGAGGGAGGGATCCGTGCTGAGGGAGGGGCCTGAGTCCAGAACTCTGGGGGGAAGCCAGTGATGAGGGAGGGATCCTGGTCCAGAAGGATGGGGGGAAGCCCACTCTGAGGGAGGGACCTGAGTCCAGAACTATGGAAAGCTGGTGATGAGGGACAAACTCAAAATTCCAGAAGGATGGGGGGGGAGCCATTGGTGAGGGAGGGATCCTGGTCCAGAAAATGGGGGGAAATCAGCTCTTTCAAAAAGCGCTCCTGCTGCTCTGATGTAAAGCTATTTGAAGCTGCATAGGCGATTATTTCTCAGCCACAACAAGCACCAGAGGTTCAGCAAACCTGGAATGAGCAAACCAAGAGACAGGGCCGGCCCACCCATGAGGCAAGGTGAGACAACAGCCTTGGGCGGCAGGTTCCACGGGGCAGGCGACACTGATGGAGGTCTCTCTTTCTGCTTGTTCCTGATGGAGATCTTCACTCAACCCCTTTTCCCTGGCAAGCATTTTGTGGTTCACCTGAGCTGCCAAAAAGTCTTGGGCCAGCCCTGCCGAGAGACATGAATGACCTGGGCTGCTGTTGGTCAGAGACAGCAAACCAGGCAACACTAAGTGAGGCACATGACCCATGGCCTGGGGAGTCAGGTGACACCAGGTGCCATTGGCTGATATACAGTATTTATAAAGACTGCCAAGTCAGCTGCCTTTCTTGATTCCAGGCAACTCGTCTCCAAGGGAGACTCAGGCCAGGTCTTCTTCCCTCTAAACGCCAGGCCACTGGACCACCCGTCTGGGTTTCACCCAAGCCACTTGGCTATTCCCAAGTTCCCAGGTTGAACTTGTATTTTATATTGTTTTAAATATACTAGTGTATATCGACTTTTAAACTGTTATCTTTGTATATGTTTTTAGCTTTTGGTATTTTACCTGTCTCTTCAATTTGCACATGCCATTTTGGGAAGAAAGTGGGATAATAATAATAATAATAATAATAATAATAATAATAATAATACAGCGGTACCTCAGGTTACAGATGCTTCAGGTTACAGTCTCCGCTAACCCAGAAATGGTACCTCGGGTTAAGAACTTTGCTTCAGGATGAGAACAGAAATCGTGCGGCGGCAGCAGTGGGAGGCCCCATTAGCTAAAGTGGTACCTCAGGTTAAGAACCGTTTCAAGTTAAGAACGGACCTCCAGAACGAATTAAGATCTTAACCAGAGGTACCACTGTAACAACAACAAGAAGAACAACAATAACTATTATTATTATTATTATTATTATTATTATTATTATTATTTATACCCCGCCCAATTGCTTTGGAGTATAAAGAGAGAATGCAGTGGGGGAGGCCAAGCTTGCTTTTTAAACACTTGCTTCCTCAAACACACACTTTGCCCCAATATAGAAGTTAGTTATCTATTTAATTGCATTTATAGCCCATCTTTTCCCTCCAAGTTGTTCAGTGTAGCATACGTAAATCTCCTCATTAAACCCCCACAACAACCCTGCGACGTAGGTTTAGGCTGAGAGGCAGCGATAGGCCCAGGGTCACTCAGTGAGCTTCATAGCTGAGTGGGGATTCGAACCCTGTTCTCTCCCATGTCCTAGCCTGACACTCTAACCACCGTACCACACTCAGTTAGAGCACAGGGGCAGGGAAGCAGCATGTGCTCCTATGAGGCTTTGAGTCCACTTCCCACCAGGAGAGGGGAAAGGAGAGAGAAATCCTTCGCTTACAGGAAGCCTCCAGACTGCCAGTTACTATTCGTGGGAGGCAGTCACATACCAGAGCCTTAGGCTTGTGCATTTAAAGTGGATTAAAGCATTCTGCTTCCTTAGCACAACAAATCCGCTGTAAAAAGAAGAAGAAAGAACCCGGCTTTTTCTTGGTTTGGAAAGCGGCGAGGAAATGTGTTGGAAAGTGTGGGGTGAAGGAATGACTAATGGGAGGTTGTGTAAATATCCCGCAAGCAAGTCAGGATGAATGCAGGGAGAATGCTCATTGTTGTATAACCCGCCCACAAACAAATCACAACTAATGTTCAGTGAATGCCAGATTATAATCTAACCTCTGTGTAGGTTTTGCGCAAGCATATCAGGGTAAATGCTCAATAAGCAGTCCTCGATTTGCTTTGCTCTCTGTCTGTTCCCAACCGCAGATTTCTCTCTCTCACACACACAAACCTATGATGGGTTTCTCATTCACACACAAATTGCCAGATGTTTTGCTGGTCCCAACCTTTAGTCCCCCATCGGGGCTATTATCCTACCAAAAGAGCTTTGAGCAAAGTGGAATAGGTTTGATTCTCAGCGGACTTCCAGCGCAGAGAACGGGTCTCCTGTCCCAAAGGGGACTCCTCCTTGGCTTTTTCCAAAATAAGTGAGCGGATGTCATTAGTTCATAGAAGGAAATTGTTGCATGGAAGAACGGCTGCAATTTAAATTCCACCCTGTTTTGACATGGGCGTCCTGGGATTCGTTGACTGGGATCCTACAAGGACCCAGGTGGCGCTGTGGATTAAACCACAGAGTCTAGGGCTTGCTGTTCAGAAGGTCGGCGGTTCGAATCCCTGCAATGGGGTGAGCTCCCGTTGCTCGGTGCCAGCTCCTGCCCACCTAGCAGTTCGAAAGCACATCAAAGTGCAAGTAGATAAATAGGGACCGCTCCGGCGGGAAGGTAAACGGCGTTTCCGTGCGCTGCTCTGGTTTGCCAGAAGCAGCTTTGTCATGCCAGCCACATGACCCGGAAGCTGTCTGCGGACAAACGCTGGCTCCCTCGGCCTATAGAGCGAGATGAGCACCGCAACCCCAGAGTCGGACACGACTGGACCTAATGATCAGGGACCCCTTTACCTTTACAAGGAGGTGCAGTTGTGGAGATTGTACACAAACACACACACACACACACACATGCAGTCACCCGCACACCCCGGCATGATGGATGGCCACCTATCAGGGATTCTTGAGCGGTGATTTCTGCATTGCAGGGGGTTAGACTAGATGACCCGTGGGATCCCTTCCAGCTCCACAATCTTATGATTCTACGACCACTAGACTTTCACCAACTGTTATTCAGTGCCATTACTGCTTCTAAGCATGGAGACAGAGCACAGCCCTCTCCTTCATGAACTTGTCCAATCCTCTTTTCAAGCCACCTCGGCTGGTGGCCCTCACTGTCGAAACAAAATAAAAAAAATCCTTCCAGTAGCACCTTAGAGACCAACTAAGTTTGTCATTGGTATGAGCTTTCGTGTGCATGTACACACTTCAGATACACTGAATAACGTCGAAAAGTGCATTTATTTCAGTAATGCAACTTAAAAGGTGACACCAATACATGAGATAGATGCATGACATGCAAAGCAAGATATGTCAAGCCTTTATTTGTTGTAATTGTAATTATTTGTCGTTAGGCGGGTCAATTATAAATGGAATGTAATTAATGAAATGTAATAGCGATGTTTATTTTTGTATTATTGTAACTATTTCTTTTATTACTGTTGAATTTCCAAAAGAAAGCATTTGTAAAAATTAAAGGAAAAATAAAAAATAATAAGTTGCATTACTGAAATAAATGCACTTTTCAACGATATTCTAATTTTCCGATTTTCACCTGTATAAGGGTCTGGTGACTTCAGTTTCACGGTATCTGAAGAAGTGTGCATGCACACGAAAGCTCATAGCAATGACAAACTTAGTTCGTCTCTAAGGTGCTACTGGAAGGTTTTTTGTTTGTTTGTTTCGACGATGGCAGACCAACACAGCTACCTACCTGTAACTACTACTAAAATGAGTTTGACCAAACTGCGGGAGGCAATGGAAGACAGGAGTGCCTGGCGTGCTCTGGTCCATGGGGTCACAAAGAGTCGGACATGACTAAACAACAACAACCCACAGGTATGTCCTCTCCTGCTCCAGGTGGTAGGACTTAAACCAATGGCTTCAAGTTACAAGAAAGGAGATTCCGACTAAACAGGAATAACTTTCCGATGTCAAGAGCTATTTGACTGTGGAATGGAACCTCCTTCCGTGGAGGTTTCCAAGCAGAGGTTGGATGGCCATCTGTCCTGGATGCTTTAGTTGAAAATTCCTGCCTTGCAGGGGGCTGGACTAGATGACCCTTGGGGTCCCTTCCAACTCCACGATTCTGTAATTCTATCAATCCTCCAACGTGCAGCCTCATTGAATACCCCCTAGGGTTACGAGAGAGGAAGAATAGCTCTCCTCTATCCACTTTCTCAATTTATAAAATAAACCTCATAAAAAGACCACAGAGCTGCTGGCCAGGATTCTGTCACCTGGCTGATGCCTCATGCTCACTTGGACTGCTAATATTATCCCAAGTCCAGGGGAAGGGGAAGGGAGATTTTTGGGGAACAATAACACACACACACCTTATATACAAATGCACATATTCATGATGCAATCCCCAGTATCTTTTCAATGTACCAGAAATATTTGGCTCCTATTCCTGCCCACCCACCTCTTCCTCCTTCCTCTGGGTGGGTGGTCTGGATGAGTGCCTGCACAGAGCAGGATCCCACAGAAGTTCTCCATACATCTGGGCAGAGGAAGCAAGCAAGGGATGGAGAGCGGCAAGGGGGTCCACTCTGGCTCCATCCTGGGGGCGCTGAAGGACTTTTGCAGCTACTCTGGAGCCAAGATCAACAGCGGCATTTGGGGTCGAAGCGCCAGCTCACAGCCCCCATCCCATTCCCTTCCCTCCGACCCCACAAAGGGAGCAGAGCAAAGGGGGGGGGGAGAGGAAGAAACTGTGTTGTCAAGGGTAAGAACGGCTGGCAGATTCTTCCACACTTGTGAGGGCCCTTCTTTCCTTCCTGCGGCATTCCCCACCTCCAGGCTGTTGTTGTTTTCGGGTGGAATTCTGTCACACATTGGGAAATTCAGGCTGCGTTACAGTTGAATGGGAGGCATTCAAAGCCCCTTTCCCCCCACAACAAGACGTTCTGCAGTAAGGAAAGTGATGGGGAAATGCCCTGGAATCGGGATGGGTGCTCCTTAAATAGCATCATTTAATCTCCCTGTCTTGGGAGAAAGACCACAAGAACACAGGGAAGAATATAAGACGAGCCTGCTGGATCAGGCCAGTGGCCCCTCTGGTCCAGCATCCTGCTCTCACAGTGGCTAACCCGATGCCCCAATAGGAAACCCACAAGAAGGACTCGAACCCAAGATCCCTCTCCCCTCCTGCGGTTTCGAGCAGCTGGCACTCAGAAGCACTTCTGCCTACAACTGCGGGGGCAGAGCCATTGTAGCCAGTAGCATGGGCATAGCCAGGAAAAATTTTTTGGGGGGAGCAGGACTTTTGTTGGGGGGGCAGAACCGACCTGATTGGTCAGTTGTTGTTGTTGTTTAGTCGTTTAGTCATGTCCGACTCTTCGTGACCCCATGGACCAGAGCATGCCAGGCACTCCTGTCTTCCACTGCCTCCCGCAGTTTGGTCAAACACATGTTCGTAGCTTCAAGAACACTGTCCAACCATCTCGTCCTTTGTCGTCCCCTTCTCCTTGTGCCCTCAATCTTTCCCAACATCAGGGTCTTTTCCAGGAAGTCTTCTCTTCTCATGAGGTGGCCAAAGTATTGGAGCCTCAGCTTCAGGATCTGTCCTTCCAGGGAGCACTCAGGGCTGATTTCCTTAAGAATGGATAGGTTTGGTCTTCTTGCAGTCCATGGGACTCTCAAGAGTCTCCTCCAGCACCAGAATTCAAAAGCATCAATTCTTCGGCGATCAGCCTTCTTTATGGTCTTCTTGATTGGTCAGTTACGGTAGTTAAATATTTCTATATTTAGCAGCCCTCAGTAGTCCTCTCCTCCATGAAGCCTGCCTCTGAATATCAGCCACAGGGGATCACAAGAGTGAGAGAGCTTTACCATACCCATTGGGTCAATCACCCATCTCCTACCACCCTTCTGAAGACAAACCCCACCCTCCCACTATATATAAGGATCCGGTGACTTCTGTTTCAGTGTATCTGAAGAAGTGCGCATGCACATGAAAGCTTATACCTAGAACAAACTTTACGGTAGTTGGTCTCTAAGGTGCTACTGGAATGGGACGCGGGTGGCGCTTGTGGGGCAGGGACATGGTCAACCCTCTCTGTTTTGTTTTTTTAAAATTACTGTACTTTTTACTAAAGATGTTATTGTGCTACAAAACAAACAAACAAACAAAGGTATAGTGTCTCCATTTTTGCTTCCTAGAGTCTTTTTCACAGCTCTCTTCTCGACCCTCTCTGTCCTTGCCGTTTTGAGGTCTCCCCTCCAGTCTGCTTCTCTGGCTGTGCTTCAACATCACATCCGAGTGGCCTGGGCCCAGCCTCTGCCTCATCTTCCAGGGCCCCCTTGAAGGCAGACTGTCCCCTTGGCCTCAACCGCGACCCACCCTGGAGCCATTTATAGCCTGGAGCCAGCCTGGCAGCCCAGTGTTACCGCAGGTCTGAGGGAATGTGAATCAATGGCCAAGAACCTCTTCTAGCCGGCTGGGAAACTCCCATGGGGAAGCAGGCTGGGACGGAGGCGAGCGAAAGAAACCCCAATACGTGCCCAGAATAACGCAAGGAGTGGTCAGCTCTGCAAAGGGGCAGGGGGGACGCCAGCCAGGGACAGACGGCTCCATCGCCACCTCTCTCCCCTCGGCCTCGATGGATGCTGGGTTTTGAGGCTGTGCCTCTCCCCTCCTCTCCCCACGCCCAGCTCTGAAGGTGGGCGACATAATTTCGGGCAGAGCCAAACTCCTGGGAACCAGACAGGAAGGAGACGTCAGCAGCTCTCGGGGTAACTCAAACCAGATGCTGCTGCCTCTGGTTCCCAGCCAGGGCCGCAGGGTGGTCACTGGGAGGGACTGGTCAGGAGTTGTCAGCAGGAAATGGTCTGGGAGGAAACTCTCCCGGCTCAAGGAGAGGCGGAAGGAGCTCGTTGGCACCGCGGACGAGGCAAGGCACGCCGTCGGCCGGCCTCTCGCTTAGCAACCTCACGTCGCTTCCCAGAGGCCGTGAGACGTTGCAACACTACCTGGGTGTCGTGAGGACAGAAGAAGAAGAGCCTGCAGGATTAGGCCAATGGCCCATCTAGTCCAGCATCCGGTTCTCGCAGTGGCCAACGCACGGCTGGCCCAAGGCATTTTGGCTCCTGAACTGCAAAATGGTGTCCACCTCCCTGCCAGGGAGGAAATGGGGAGTGAACATTAAAACCAGGAACAAAGAGAGTCATAGAATTGTAGAGTTGGAAGGGACCCTGAGGGTCATCTAGCCCAACCTCCTGTAATGCAGGAATCTCAGCTAAAGCATCCAGGACGGATGGCCATCCAACCTCCGCTTAAAAATCTCCACCTCTTGTGTGACAGCTCTTGTTGTCCAAACGTTCTTCCTGATGTTTAGGTGGAATCTCCTTTCTTGTGACTTGAAGCCACGGGTTCAAGTCCTACCCTCCGGAGCAGGAGAAAGAAAGCTTGTTCCCTCTTCCATGGGAAGAGATATTTGTAGCTGGCTTTCGTATCTCCTCTCAGTCTCTGAAACATCCCCAGCTCCTTCAACCGTTCCTCATAAGGCTTGGTTTCCACAACCTCGATCATCTCGGCTGCCTTCCTCTGCAATCAAAATCTACTTTGAGATCTGCTGCCCCTCTGGAACCTGCTGCCTGAGGCAGTTGCCTTGTCTTGCTTCATGGGCGGGCTAGCCCTGGGCTGACCAGATGCCTTTGGGAAACTTTAGCTGAGATACTTGAGTTGAGATTGCTGCATTGCAGGGCGTTGGACTAGAGGACCCTTAGGGTCCCTCCAACTCCACAATTCTATGAGTCTATGTTTCTCCTGAAGTCAAACCACCACCACTGCTGCCGTACTAACCCTGGCCAGGCCTCTTAACACAGGTAAGGTAAAGGGTAAAGGTAAAGGGACCCCTGACCATTAGGTCCAGTCGTGACCGACTCTGGGGTTGCGCGCTCATCTCGCATTATTGGCCGAGGGAGCTGGTGTATAGCTTCCAGGTCATGTGGCCAACATGACTAAGCCGCTTCTGGCAAACCAGAGCAGCACATGGAAACACCGTTTACCTTCCCGCTTGTAGCGGTACCTATTTATCTACTTGCACTTTGACGTGCTTTCGAACTGCTAGGTTGGCAGGAGCTGGGACCAAGCAACGGGAGCTCACCCCATCACAGGGATTCGAACCGCCGACCTTCTGATCAGCAAACCCTAGGCTCAGTGGTTTAACCCACAGCGCCACCTGGGTCCCTACTCTTAACACAGGTACCCAGAAGCATCTGTCCTTGTCATTGTTTGGCCCAGGGTTTGGCCAGCACCCTCTCGGTGGCCCTTCCTTGCCACGAGGTCAACCCAAAGACTTGGCACTTGGCTGGGTCTCCCCCTTGGTCAGCCTATTTGGGCTGGAAGAGGCAGTCAGCGACGCCAGGCTGGTCCCTGACTCACTTTCCTTCCTCAACTGGAATCTGATGGTGGGGGTTGAAAAGAGACAGACAGAGGGAGGGAGGGAGGGAGGGAGGGAGGGAGAGACTTTCTTTTCGCCAGCCTCGGTGAAAGGGAGTCTGAATGAGGTTGGATGTGACAGTCCTGGCCAGCGAGCCAAGTCTATGACTGTGCTGGCACCATTCGGAGGAGCTGTGTGAAGTTGGCTGGTCTGTTTGTTTTTGGAGAAAGTGTTTTGCTCCTCTGCAAAGGCGCTGGGAAAGGGGAGGATGTGAAAAAGGGCACAGGGGTAGGTGGAGCAGGAAACCACCACCACCACCCCGAAATGCTGGGGACCTGTGAACTCTTGGAAGGAGACAGTTCAGGCCTTATGCCAGCAGGACCTGCATTCAAATCCTTGCACAGCTACGTACAAGGATTGAAAATCAGCCATTCTCCCCCCCCCCCACCTTCTCTCTCAACAACTGAACCTCCCTCGAAGGGCTGTTTTGAGCTTAAGATAGGATGCCATTCTGAGCAACCTGGAGGAAAGATAGGTCATACAAATAGGTTATAATATTTATACATAACCCCTTCATGGATCAATGCCTTGTCGTGGCGAAGGGGCTTGAATAACTCAGAGAAGCTATGAGCTATGCCATGCAGGGCCACCCAAGATGGACAGGTCATAGTGCAGAGTTTTGACTAAACGTGATCCACCTGGAGAAGGAACTGGCAAGCCACTCCAGTATCCCTGCCAAAAAAACTCAATGGGCAAAGACAACAGGCATATAAAAGTTATGACGCTGGAAGATGAGCCCCTCAGGTCAGAAGGCGCCCAACATGCTACTGAGGAAGAGCGGAGGACAAGTACAAGTAGATTCAGAGCTGATGAAGCGGCTGGGCCAAAGCCGAAAGGACACTCAGTTGCGGATATGCCTGGAAGCGAAAGGAAAGTCCGATGCTGTAAAGAAAAATATTGCATAGGAACCTGGAATGTAAGAACCATGGATAATGGTAAGCTGGATGTGGTCAAAAATGAGATGGCAACTTTTATTTATAATGTCCAACTCATCATCATCACACACATTTCTCTCTGTGTGTAAAAACTGACAGATTCTCCTACATCCTCTGTGTGACTTATCTAGGGATGGAAGAATATGCCCATCCCAGTTTCTCATTTCCCCAATCTTTTCCAGTTTGCCGCATTCCCATATCAGCCTACCATTGTTGCTGTTTTGTAAAGTCCTCATGCAAAACCACCAGCACGGCAATGTGCATTTCTCCTAACTGCATACAATTTCTTCCAGTGTACTGTACAAGCCATTTCTGTACTGTACAAGCCAGTGCAAGCCATTTCCCCAAATGTACGGTAATTCTCTTTTGTGTGTTAACTTTCATTAATATGTGCCTTTTTGCATTATTTTTTTCTCGGTGGGGGAACTTCAAAGTAGGAGAAGTGCAGATTTTGAAGAATAGCTACTTAAGTCCATGCATCAGTTCGAGAAGTACAACTCAGGAAATTCCCTGCTAAAAGTGGAACTCCCTTGGGAGGTGGTGGGCTCCCCTTCCTTGGAGGTTTTTAAGCAGAGATTGGATGGCCATCTATCCTGGACGCTTTAATTGAGATTCCTGCATTGCAGGGGGTTGGACCGGATGACCCTTGGGGTCCCTTCCAACTCTACGATTCTGAATCTGTGAAATGTGAACCAAACTGAACTTGTGCCCCAACCCGAGTTCCTGTCTCCGTTGTGCCAGCTGCTAAAAGACATTTCTGTGATGATGTTCCTCAGCAGCCAGCCTTTGCTCGGCCTGAGGTTCAAATGGTCCTGGTGCGTTGGGGTTCCTATAATTTCAGGGATGGTGCTGTTATAAGAATTTAAGGTCTCAAATATATAAATTAAATGTTCATAAATTTACAAGGCAAACACATACATAGGTATGTAAACCACGTGTCTGAAATAGTACAGGAGAGCAATCCTGAAACCATTTTGACTCTCCCAAATTGACCTCAAATGTTTCTCTGCAAGGAGGGAGGAAATGGGAAAACCTCTCCATTGTCTTTTGCTTCCCTGTTTTTAGGGCATATTTCGGAGTAGTGATGTATGGAAGTGAGAGCTGGACCATAAAGAAGGCTGATCGCTGAAGAATTGATGTTTTTGAATTATGGTGCTGGAGGAGACTCTTGAGAGTCCCATGGACTGCAAAAAGATCAAACCTATCCATCCTGAAGGAAATCAGCCCTGAGTGCTCACTGGAAAGACAGATCGTGAAGCTGAGACTCCAATACTTTGGACCACCTCATGAGAAGAGAAGAATCCTTGGAAAAGACCCTGATGTTGGGAAAGATGGAGGGCACTAGGAGAAGGGGATGACAGGACAAGATGGTTGGACAGTGTTCTCGAAGCTACGAACATGAGTTTGACCAAACTGCGGGAGGCAGTGCAAGACAGGAGTGCCTGGCGTGCTCTGGTCCATGGGGTCACAAAGAGTCGGACACGACTAAACGACTAAACAACCACAACAAGGATGAGCCTGTGACCTGGATTCAGGAATTAAAGTATTGACCATCACAAAAGAATGGCCGGGCTGCCCAAGTAAGCAATCACTGGCCATTGTCAGGTATCCTGGCAGAAAGGAATTCTGTTGTAGACCGCCTCCTTCTGTGATGTATGTATGATGTTTTTGGGGGTGGTCTTGAGCTATGGAGTGGGCAATTTCAATAGTCTATACTGTATCTCCTCCCTCCTGCATGTGGTGAATGGGGACCCTGTTGCAACAGTTAATAAAGATCAGGCTTACCAGCTGCTTTGCTTCCCAATATTCTCTGGTTGGCCTCTGTTATTTTCTCCTACCAGTAGGGAACCGACTTAAGGACTCTATACGAGCTCTTCAATACCCCATAAGGGAAAAGGAGCAGGTTTTGTTTACATCAGTGCCAACCCCTTGCACTAGCGATGGAGTCCTCACTTGGCCCTACAAGCACACTCCCCCTTCCCAGACAGACCTTCACCTCTTTCATGGGATTGCAGACTTCCCCCCCCCCTTCCTGCCCTCTCAGACTGGATACCCCTCTTCCTTCCCAGGGACCGCTGATCTTATCTCTGATTACTCACTGAGCCTAGTGGGTGGCGGAAGAAGCAAACGGCTTTTGCATGGACAAAAGGGCTGGCTCAGTGCTGCGGAGTGTAGCTACAGCTCATCCTCCAAAAGGCCTATATGCCCAAGTACTTTTCATTTTAGAAATAAAGTACTGTTTGGCATTTATCCTGCAGGATCAGTTGCCTTCCTTCAAGATCCAAACAAAGACCCAGGCTACCACAGTGCTACTTGCAAGCTATCTCCCTCCCGCCGCCGCCCCCCAAAATAATCGATCACCAAATAAATTTCCCTTTATTGCTCTATTAATAATAAATAATAATAACAATACTTTTATTATTTATAGCCTGCCCATCTGCAGAGTGAATGCAAGCTTCAAACCATCACATAGCTCTTCTTTAAAAGTAAGACAATGTTCTTCAAATCCGAAAACTTGTGTGCTTTCCTGAAAAGATTTTGTTTTGAGTTTGGGGTGGGGGGCAGGAAGCTGTATGCCGAGACCCTTCTAAGCCCTGGATTCCAGCAAGTGTTCAAGTAATACCGTATCCTGGCTAGCTTCCTGGTGAAATGATTGTTTGGGTCATGGGCAGGCAAACTAAGGCACAGGGGCCGGATCCGGCCCAATCTCCTTCTAAATCCGGCCCGCAGGTGGTCCAGGAATCAGCATGTTTTTACATCAGTAGAATGTGTCCTTTTATTTAAAATGCATCTCTGGGTTATTTGTGGAGCACAGGAATTTGTTCATTTCCCCCCCAAAAATATAGTCTGGCCTCCCACAAGGTCTAAGGGACAGTAGACTGGTCTCTGATGAAAAAGTTTGCTGACCCCTGGCCTGGGTGAAGAGCCATTAAGGGGGGGGAGGAGCTCTGTGGGTAGTTGGAAGACAAAGCCAGAGTTTAGGCTCATAGAATTGTAGAGCAGGAAGGGACCCTGAGGATCATCTAGTCTGACCCCCTACAATGCAGGAATATGCTGCTGCCTATACAGGGATTGAACCCACAGCCTTGGCATTCCGGGTCATGTGGCCAGCATGACAAAGCCGCTTCTGGTGAACCAGAGCAGCACATGGAAACGCCGTTTACTTTCCCGCTGTAGTGGTACCTATTTATCTACTTGCACTTGACGTGCTTTTGAACTGCTAGGTGGGCAGGAGCTGGGACTGAGCAACGGGAGCTCACCCCGTCGCGGGGATTCAAACCGCCGACCTTCTGATCGGCAAGCCTTAGGCTCTGTGGTTTAGACCACAGTGCCACCCGCGTCCCTTAGATGTGTGAATAAACCATATATCATGAAGACATCACAGTTTCCACAGTGCCTCAGCACTAGGAAGCCCTGGAAACTCGTGCTGCTCAGAGTTTGAAGTGGCGTGCAACAATATTCTTCCAATAAAAGGTTGCCAATACAACATTGCTTGTACGGTCACTCTGTTGACAAACTGCAAAGGCAACAGAATGCCCTGTGGAAATAGGGGTGTTCTGGAGAGAGAAGGGATCCATCAACTCTTGCTTGGGAGGACAAGATCTGGCATGACCCAGGGACATAGAGAGCAGAAGAAATGCACATATTATCCCCAATTGTTGCTGTCCACAGGCACATTTCCAAAACCCACAAAGACCCTTTGTATGTGTTGCCTGCCTGCAAGTAATGAAGGCTCTGCAAAGGTCATCCCTGAAGGCCAATTATTAGGAACTGGTCAATCTGCAAAACCACATCTGGAAGGTGACGGAGGTCGATTCTCTTCCCAAGGGAAGCAAAGAGTCACTGAGAAGCTCTGTATGAAACTAATCTTGAGTGGAGAAGAATGGGCTACCTTGCACCAGGAAAGGCTGGAAGGAAACGCTCACCAAGAGAGGCAGATGGAGAGAAAAGATCTCATCTCACCACAAAGTACACGTCTAGTTCATAGGACACCACTAAAGGCCACTTCTCTTATAGAATCATAGAATGGAAGGGACCTGGGGTCATCTAGTCCAACCCCCTGCAATGCAGGAATCTCAGCTGAAGCATCCATGACAGATGGCCATCCAACCTTTGTTTAACAACCTCCAAGGAAGGAGAGTCCATCACCTCTCGTGGGAGTCCGTTCCACTGCTCAACAGCTCTTACTGTCAGAATGTTTTTCTGAACGTTCAGTCGGAATCTCCTTTCCTGAAATTTGAAGCCATGGGTTCGAGTCCTACCCTCCAGAGCTAGAGAAAACAAGCATGCTCCCTCTTCCACGTGACAACCCTTGAGATATTTGATGATGGCTCTCTTCTCGGTCTCTTTTCCAGGCTGAACATACCCAGCTGCTTCAACTGCTCCTCATAAGGCTTGGTATCCAGACCCTGGATCATCTTGGTCACCCTCTTGTGCACACCTCCAGGCTTGGGATCAGCCACGGTGCTGCAGGACATGACCTGCCTTGCCCCCCAGGGGCTCCTTCAGCAGACTGGGACAGGGCCATGCTGTGCAATTGCAGGCTTGTGAAACACCCTGGGCAGCCTCTCCTGAATGCCATTCTGGGAAGCTGCAGCCAGCTGGATGCCCTCTTGGGAAGGAGATTCTATATATAGAATCATCCAATCCCAGGGCAGCCAGAGCTAGGCAGTGGCTGGTCTGGCAAGCCTGCTGACCGGCAGCTCAGCAGAAGCCTGAGTGGAGGAGCTCGGCCTGCATGGAGCCAGGAGCTGGGCCAGAGTCATAGAATTGCAAAGTTGGAAGGGACCCCAAGAGTCATCTAGTCCAACCCCCTTGCAATGCAGGAATCTCAAATAAATCACCCCTGACAGATGGCCATTGAACCTCTGCTTAAAAACCTCAGAGGAAGGAGAGTCCATCACTTTCCGTGGGAGACTGTTCCGCTGTCGAACAGTCAGCAATCAAAAAGGCAGATACAATATTACTACAACTAATCCAGAATGCGGCAGCTAGACTGGTGACTGGGAGCGGCCGCCAAGACCACATAACACCGGTCTTGAAAGATCTACATTGGCTCCCAGTACGTTTCCGAGCACAAATCAAAGTGTTGGTGCTGACCTTTAAAGCCCTAAACGGCCTCGGTCCAGTATACCTGAAGGAGCGTCTCCACCTCCATCATTCTGCCCGGACACTGAGGTCCAGCGCCGAGGGCCTTCTGGCGGTTCCCTCGTTGCGAGAAGCCAAGTTGCAGGGAACTAGGCAGAGGGCCTTCTTGGTGGTGGCGCCTGCCCTCCCAACAGCTGTCAAAGAGGAAAACAACTACCAGACTTTTAGAAGACATCTGAAGGCAGCCCTGTTCAGGGAGGCTTTTAATGTTTAATAGATTACTGTGTTTTATTTTTCTATTGGAAGCCGCCCAGAGTGGCTGGGGAATCCCAGCCAGATGGGCGGGGTATAAATAAATAAATAAATAAATAAATAATAATAATAATTATTACTAGTCCCTCTGCTCACCAGATGGGCAGGAAAAGGCAGTTCACGCACCTGGAGCACCCAGAATCAAGGGCCACCGCTCTCCTCCGCTTACCTGCTGCCCCAGAGGTGCACACCTGGAAGCCAGGGCATAAGAATCAGGCCAGTGGCTCATCTAGCCCAGCGTCCTCTTTTCGCAGCGACTGACCAGATGCCTCCAAGAAGCCAGCAAGCAGGATTCGAACACAAGAGCCCTCTCCCTTCCTGCAGTTTCCAGCAACTGGGAGTCAGAAGCATAGTCATCCCGGCTGGTCCTCTCTTCCACAGATTTGCCTAATCTTTTTTTAAGCTACCTAGTGACCAAAAGTCCAGAGGTAGCCTTATTATCAATTTACGGTGGGGTGGGAGGGTCACAGACTATGAAGGACTTGCTCACAAATTTATTGACAGCTGCACAAATCATAATAAAAAAATTCCTTCAGTAGCACCTTAAAGACTAACTAAGTTTATATTTTGGTATGAGCTTTCGTGTGCATGCACACTTCTTCAGATACACGAAAGCTCATACCAAAATATAAACTTAGTTGGTCTTTAAGGTGCTACTGAAGGAATTTTTTTATTTTGCTTCGACTCAGACCAACACGGCCTACCTGCACAAATCATGATAGCCAGGAAGTGGAAGGGGCAAGCAGAATATAAAACGGAAGAATGGCACAAAGAGGTGTGGGATATAGCTATTAGTGGTCAATTAATATGTGTCATTAAGGTAAGATGGGGAATATGCAGGAGAAATGATTTTAAGGAGATATGGAGGGTGTTTGTAGAACTTGTGCTGTTAAAACGGAAAGGGGTCAAACCATCGCAAGAGGTGTTGAAATTTTGGGAGGTTGGATAGTGACAATGGAATGGTCTCGGTGGTGGGGTGCACAATTTTATTCTTATTTATTTATGATTATTACTTTGCCCCCCCCAAAAAAGCAGCCATCTAGGCTGAAGGCCATCGCTGCCTCCAGTGGGATAAAGTTTCGTACTTTAGCTGTGTGCTGTGCGAAGGAGTCCTTTCGTTTCTCTGCCCCGAATCCAACATTCAGCTTCATTGGAAGTCCACAAGTTTTCACGTTATGAGAGAAGGAGAAAGAATTTCTCAAGGCCGTAATCTTATAAACCCAATACATAATTTTATAAGCTTCAATCGTGCCACTTCTTAGTAATCAAAGGGTGTCCCCAGGGCCTTAAGACTGCACTGTCCCTTCCCCGTTGCTAGTGCAGGACGTAGCAACCCAGAATTGTAAGGTTGGAAGGTACCCCGTGGGTCATCTAGCCCAACCCTCCAGGAATCACCCTGCTGCACTCAGAAAAATACAGCCCTCCCCACCCTCCTTTGGAGGACGCAAGACAAAGGACTGGTACTTGAATCTGTACATTTATTTACATTCAGCCAGGAGTGGCAAGGGGTGGGGGCGCTGGGGGCACATCAAGAGATCACTCAGCCAGACACAAGAGGGGGGGGGAGAGAGCAGAAACTGCTTCTTTTCCATGGGGAGGCACCGTGACAAACCCAAGCTGGAGAACTTCGTGGAACTGGGGGAAAGGTTAGTAAATCAGTAGACACAGGGTCCGCCCTCCCACAACTGTCAGAAAATACACACAATCCCAACCACCCACACCCCGCCTCCAGCCTCGGACCAAAGTTAAAATGGGCAGAAAAACATGCCTTTCTCTCCATTGCTAAATCAGTGGTTCTCGAAGTAGGAGGTTAGTTCCCCTCTGGGAAGGATGCGGGTGGCGGTGTGGGCTAAACCACTGAGCCTCTTGGGCTTGCCGATCAGAAGGCTGGTGGTTTGAATCCCCGCAACAATGGGGTGAGCTCCCATTGCTCTGTCCCAGCTCCAGCCAACCTAGCAGTTCTAAAGCACGCCAGCGCAAGGAGATAAATAGGTACCGCTGCGGCGGGAAGGGAAACGGCATTTCTGTGCACTCTGGTTTCCGTCACGGTGTCCCGTTGCACCAGAAGCAGTTTAGTCCTGCTGGCCACATGACCCGGAAAGCTGTCTGTGGACAAACGCCGGCTCCATCAGCCTGAAAAGCAAGAGGAGCGCTGCAACCCCATATTTGCCTTTGACTGGACTTAACCCATCCATGGATCCTTTACCTGTTTTCTGGTAAAGAAAACTAGAGGTGTAAAAGTCTGTCAGACTTTGAGAAGAGATCAAGTTCATGAACTGTGTCAAATTTATTAAACTAAATCGTTTTAGCTGGATTTGGAACAAATGTGCAACTAACTGCGGCTGCTTGGAATTTTATCGTGTTCCTCTGTTCCATTGTGGGTTTGTGCAGGCTGCTATTCTGAATGGCGCTTTCATAAGGCAGAGGGATGAGTTTACAGAACCAAGGGGGGAAGTGGCCTGGAAAGGTTTGGAAACAACCGTCCCAAATGAGCTTGGGGCACCCTGCAGAGGAGAGAGGGTCAGGATCCTTTGTTATCTGGCAGAGAAGGTGTTGGGCCTGATCCAGATGCTCCTCGGGTTTCCAGCCGTGCAGAGGCCGAAATGAGGCAGGGAGAGGGAGGGATGGATCCCTCGGCGATATGCGCAAGAGTAGGGAGTGCGTGACTGGGGTTGCGTCATGCTCCAAGTGTATCTCTGCACCACACATTGTTGGGGAGATGGGGAAACTTGTCCAATCTCAGACTTTGTCTTCTATATCAGCCTTCCCCAGCCTGCTGCCCTCTAGATGTTATTGTAGAGAGGGAAGGGTCCCTGGCGGTCATTACGCAAGGCAGCAATCTCAACTCGAGATTCCATGACAGATGAGCATCCAATCTCTGCTTAAAAACCTCCCAGGAAGCAGGGTCCACCCCCTTCCATCACATCAGAAAATATGATGTCGCCTGATTCCAAGTCAGACTCACGGGTCCATTCAGCTGAGCACTGCTTACACTGACTTGCAGCAGCCCTCCAAGGGCTTCAGGTGGGGCGTTTTCCCGGCCCTACCTGGAGATGCCAGGGATTGAACCTGGGGCCGGTGTTCTGCCACTGGGCTACTGTCCTTCCAACACCATCCCTGGCCAGCAGACATGCTGGGTGATGCTGTTGGGAGTTGTAGTCCAGAACATCTGGCAGGCGCCAGGTTGGGGCAGCCTGTACATGTTACCAGGAGATGGGAGAGACTCCAGGTTTCTCCTTTGGGTGGCAGTCCACACGTCCCCTTCTACCGGTTCCTTCTGGCCTCAGCTTGCCCATCAGGAAAATGGGCTCACAAGTGACCTACCAGGTGACACATGCAGTGAGGATTCCCAAAGCACACCAAGTGCTGCAGGAACTAAAAGCCACAATTAAACTGTTGTCAACACCCCTGCTTCCCCCACACCCTTCCACGGAACCATGTTTCCCTGGGTTATTCTGGGTCATTAACCTAACGGGGAGTTGGAGGGAAGTTTAAATAAAAGAGGTTTCGCAAAAACATGCTCAGCTTTGGCCTGCAGTTCAGTTTGAGGCCGGTTTCCTGGGATCTACAGGGGAGTGACCCTGGGCTAATGGAGGAGATCTCCGATGTGCACACGAACGCTCAAACAGGCACACTCGGAGCAGCTCCTCTCTGTTGGTGGCCGGCTCTGAAGCAGCCCTTTCAGATGGGCGAGGAGGCGGCAGCGGCCAGGCCAGGCCAGCCCAGATGGTCTTCATTAGTCCATCTCCTTCCCCTCTTCCTCTGGTGAGGGGGGGGGAGGGATGCAAGAGCCTTGCTCTCCCTCCACCCCCTTCCACCTCTCCCCTTCCCCTTCCAGACCCTTTGGCAGCTCGGGAGGGCAAAGAGGTTAGCACAAAGTGGTTTGCACAATGCTGTCTTCTTTTCCTCCTCCTCCTCCTCTGCACCAGCTGAGGATGCTCCTCCTGGAATGCCGGCTGTTTGCTTCCTGCCCGCCCAGAGCCTAGAGAGGATCTCGGAGTGCGCAGGCCGGAAAAGGCAGTTTCCTGTCCGCATTATCAGCTTCCCACAGCAGTCCAAGCCGGCATGGCACAGTGGGGTTCAAGTCCTTGGGGTTGTTTTGGGTGTGTTATTTTTGGGGGGGAGGGGGGGATCTGCAAGGCTGCCCTTGCAGAGATGATGAGGCATTGCTTCCGCTAGAGGAACCTCAGCTAACTCCAAGAGCATGCAGGGGGCACAGCGAAACGGCAGGGAGCACGGCCTGGGGGGTAGCGGGGACAGGAACGGACGAGGCCTTCCCTAAGCAGGGTCATGGGGCACAACTTCTGTGCAAAAAGGCAGAGCGGAGACGTCCAGGGGGTGTCAAGGTAGCGGGCGGTTTGTGGGTGGTGGTGCAAGCAGATTGGAAGCAGAGAAGCAGAGGGAGAAGGGCGCAGGGTTGGCAGCCTGGCAAAATCCGGATAGCAAAGGTTTGGGAGCCGTCTTTCTCAGTCAGGGGGTGGGGGGATCCGACACCCCCTGTATGCACAAGCTTGGGGCTTTGGAAGGTGCTCTCCACAGCACTGTGGGGGTCAAGATTTTGGCTCGCTGGGGATGAAGCCCTGTGGGTTTCAGAACCAGTCCCGGCGGCTGGGGAGCGGACGGTCACAGCGGGGAAACTGCAGTTCAGCCAAGCCACAGCCATCCCAGAAACCAGTTCCCTTAAAGTTTGCACGGTGGAATCAGAGGCAAAAAAACAAGGCGTAGCAAAGTAAGGAGATGCAGTTGGCTGCGGTGGTTTCAGAAGGTCCCTTGGAAGCAGCAAGCGGTCAGACGTATGTCGGGTGAGGTCCTTAGCAGCAGTCCAAGAGCAGTGTGGCATCCACAAAGGTGGGTTTGTGTGGAGGTGGAGTCCAAGAAGGAGAGGCAGCACAATATCCACTAAACAGGAGGACGGTGCTCAAGTCAGACAATATGGAGAGGTGGGGAAGACTCGCTTAGTGGGAACTGAGTGGGAATATGGGGATGCTATCGGAGAGAGCAAATATCCTACACATGGAAGGAACTTCCCTGCTAAAAAGTTCCAGGCCGGCGTCCACCGGCTTCTCGCCCCCAGCTCTCCAGGACGGAGCCGCCTCTGGGGCAGGCCCCAATCCTCTTGCCCAAGCAAGTCCCTGAGACGTGGGGCACCAGGAGCACAACGCAGTTCAAGCTTCCCGTCGGAGTTCCCCCTGCCCCCTTTTCGGCCACGTGTCGCTCGATTCTGCCCGCTTCCAGCCCCGCCACTCAGACGCCCATTGCGGTCAGGGATCCCGCGCTGGTGATCTTCTTGAACCGGTTCGCAGCACAGACGCCGATGAAGTTTTTCTGCGGGGTAGAAAAAGAAAACGCACACAAGAGTGGGGGGGGGAGGAGAACAGCATCAAGGCTAGAAAGCTCACACCACAGGGTCAAATTATAATAAATTAAAACTCCGCATCAAGGAAAGCTGCATTCTGCAATGCAAATAAATTATGCAAATCAAGGTTTGTGCTTCTAACTTCTGTTGCAGAATATCTTCTGTTACCTCCGAGGAAGGGAAAATGGTCTGTGGGAGCCCTGCCTAAGATTCTGGGTTTACTGTGGTGGGCATGTAAAATAGTAAAAAGAATTCTGGGAAATGATATATAATGAATTGAATAAAAATGTTTAAGTTAACCTTGATTTTAAAAAAAACAACCAGAAGCTTTTCTATTGGGAATAATAGGGGATGAAATACCAAAGTACTTAAAAAGAATGTGGAGATCAAAAACCAAGCTGATAAAAAAATTAGCAACGAGTGGGAGAAATTTATAGAGTACCGTAAAGAACACTGTAGATGTTTAAAAAGTTAGCAGGATTGTTATAACACTTCTAATATAATAAGACTAAAGTTAAAAAAGGATATAAAATGATTTTGAAAAAAATGTAATTTGATGCAACAGATAAAAGAACAGATAAAAATTGGAAACCCGGGGAGGGTGGGCAGAAGTCTGGGGATTCAAGTAATCTCAGATTTGCAAAAACGGAAAACGATTTAAATGTATAAGAATATTGTTTTTTAAAAAAGGAAAATAAAATATATTTTTTTTAAAAAAGATTTTGGGTTTACTGAGCACTGATCATGGTTTGTTTACAGGGAGGTTAGATGATGTTCATCAAATCAACTGCATTTTCCTTTCGTTTTCCTCGCTGCAAAAAGTCTTCTCTTTTTTGGGGGGGGGGAAGCAGGTTTGTTGTGCAAGGCCTCCCACTCAACTAGACTTGTGGGACCTGAATTCTGCTGGTATGTGATTGAACCCCACCCCGAAAAAAAGTGGGTGGCCCACCAGCAGCCTCCCAGTCTGAGCCCAAAGCTTGTAGGATGTCTCACACGATAGTGGGGAAATGGACAAAAGCCGCCGCCCCCCCCCTTCCGGATACGGCAAGCTCCCTTCCACGACTGGCTGCCCCTTTCCCTTGGGAGGAAGCTCAGGACAGAAATGTAATAAATAAGCAAATACCTTCCATCGCCTCTTCATCACGTATTTTCGGAGCAGGACCTGGGATTTCAGCCGCCGGTTCACCCGCTTGGCTTTTTCTCCCAAGTTGTTGAGCCAGGGGTGTTGCAGACACTGTGCAGCGCTCAGGCGGCCGCTGGGGAGGGGGGCAAGAGACAAAGGTTATCAGGGGGTCACTACCTGCGGCTGCTGTACCCCAGAGCCCCTAGCCCCCTCTATCCTGCAACATACAAAACCTTGCAATAAATAGAAAGCACATCAAACAGAGTTTGCATTCAACTTCTGCTGCCAGTTGGGGAGGAAGTTGTCAAATGCACAGTCGGCAGTCAATTGCTGCCACACACAGCCAGTTACTGCAGCATTTCCCCCGCCATGGGGTGTTTTTTTATCCTGCTGTGTTGTTATTGTTTCATGGGAATGGCCCCCTTCAAACACACGGTTTGGATATCCCATGTATCACCACTTTCTGGAGTGTGGTGGTAACAACTAGTCTGCAGGGTTGGGGTAAGGTTCATAAAGGACGGGACTCGAAGGGCAGATCCTTTAACTGGGTCTCTGTCCCAGAGAACCCTAAGCATCTCAACTGCCACTCAAACCCAGCCTCAAGATCTCAGGAGCAGCAAGAAGTGCAATATGCAGGGAGTTTTGAGGGAAAACTTACACACACACACACACACACACACACACACACACACACACACACTTGGCAAGACGTTGAGAAATCTACATTCTTCAAATTTATTTCGTTGTAAATGGCGGCTAACAGATTGAGGTTGAATCCTGACAAGACAGAAGTACTGTTTGTGGGGGACAGGAGGCGGGCAGGTGTGGAGGACTCCCTGGTCCTGAATGGGGTAACTGTGCCCCTGAAGGACCAGGTGCGCAGCCTGGGAGTCATTCTGGACTCACAGCTGTCCATGGAGGCACAGGTCAATTCTGTGTCCAGGGCAGCTGTCTATCAGCTCCATCTGGTACGCAGGCTGAGACCCTACCTGCCTGCGGATTGTCTCGCCAGAGTGGTGCATGCTCTGGTTATCTCCCACTTGGACTACTGCAATGCGCTTTACGTGGGGCTACCTTTGAAGGTGACCCGGAAACTACAACTAATCCAGAATGCGGCAGCTAGACTGGTGACTAGGAGCGGCCGCCGAGACCACATAACACTGGTCTTGAAAGATCTACATTGGCTTCCAGTACGTTTCCGAGCACAGTTCAAAGTGTTGGTGCTGACCTTTAAAGCCCTAAACGGCCTTGGTCCCGTATACCTGAAGGAGCGTCTCCACCCCCATCATTCTGCCCGGACACTGAGGTCCAGCTCCGAGGGCCTTCTGGCGGTTCCCTCATTGCGAGAAGCCAAGTTGCAGGGAACCAGGCAGAGGGCCTTCTCGGTGGTGGCGCCTGCCCTGTGGAACGCCCTCCCATCAGATGTCAAAAAGGAAAACAGCTACCAGATTTTTAGAAGACATCTGAAGGCAGCCCTGTTTAGGGAGGCTTTTAATGTTTAAGAAATTAGTGTATTTTAATGTTTCTGTTGGAAGCTGCCCAGAGTGGCTGGGGAAACCCGGCCAGATGGGCGGGGTATAAATAATAAATTATTATTATTATTATTTCCTTTTCTAATCAAGAATAGCTATCTTCACTACTAAGGGTGTGTTTCTTCCCCCTCTCAGAACACAAGAACTTGTGGACATCCAAGGAATCCAAATGTCAGGACAGATAAAAAGAAGTCCTTCTTCATGCAGTGAAGAGTTAAAACTGTGGAACTCCCTCCAACAGGAGACAGGGATGCCTTTAAAAGAGGATAAGGCAAATTCATGGAGGGGGAGAGGGTTGCTGATGGCTACAAGTCATTACTGTATGGCTTTTTTCTGCCTCCCCAGCTAGGGGCAGCAATGCTTCTGAATACCAGTTGATGGAAACCCCAATAGAGCAGAGGGCTTGTGTTCAAATCCTGGTTTCTGATTTCCCATAGGCATCTGGTTGGCCACTGTAAGAACAGGATGCTGGACTAGATGAGCCATTGGCCTGATCCAGCTCTTTTTAGGTCCTTATGGATGTCCACAACTTCTATTGTCACGTGAGGCAGGGGAAAAAGTCTCTCTACCCCCTTTCTCAGCACCCTGCTTCTGTTTAGAAACCTCTTATCGCCTCCCCTCTTTTCCAGAAACTTCCTCTGTCATCACAGCAGAAGCCAGATTCACTTCTTCACCTGGGATAGCTCAGTCTGTGGAGCACGAGACTCTCAGGGCCGTGGGTTCAAGTCCCACACTGGGCAAAAAGGGGGTTGGACTAGATGACCCCTGTGGTCCCTTCCAGCTCGATGATTCCATGATTCTAAATAGCCCGTGCCATTTTCTACTGGTCTCCCTCCAGCTAGAAAATGTTAAAAGTGAGAAGGGTGTGGTGCCTCTCCATTTGCTCTCTGGCTGACCTGGAGGTTAATCGGTTCCCACACAGAAAAGAGCAGAGCTTCCCCCCTTTTGCCCCAACTGGTCCCAGACCTTTTGTTCTTGATAATCAAGTTGGAGACAAAGTCCTTGGCTTCCTCGGAGATGCCCTCAAAAGCTTCCTCGTCAAAATACCAGTTGGCTGCCAAGACGTTGTTGAGGGTTTCTGTGTCGTTGTCGCCCAAGAAAGGGGAGAGTCCGCTCAGCCTGAGAGGGGAACAGCGTGGGGGGAGGAGGAGAGAGCATCAATAAAGGCTCATTAGTGAAGGAAAACCCTCCTGGGGCTCAGCAACTTGGCAAAAGCAAGCAACTCCGGGGCCGGGAGCCTGGCTGTTCAAGAACACGGCGTGGCTACGTCAGAGCACGAAAAATCGGCTTGCCCTTCCAACCTCTCTCCACCGCAATCGACGCTGTGGGTGTTCTGCTGCAGTTCTGTTTCTGCCAAATACATTCCTGCTGCCCCAGAGGTCAGGACCGCAACCAATGGATTCAAATTACAATAAAGGAGATTCCAACTAAACATCGGGAAGAACTTTCTGACAGCAAGAACTGTTCAGAAGTGGAACAGTCTCCCTTGGGAGGTGGTGGACTCTCCTTCCTTGGAGGTTTCTGAGCAGAGGCTGGAGGGCCGACTGTCAGGGATGCTTTGATTCCTGCATTGCAGGGGGTTGGACTAGATGATCCTCAGGGTCCCTCCCTTCTGCCTCTTTGTTTTATTATGTATTTTTGTTTTCTCATTTTGTGTTTTTATATTTGTGAGCTGCGCTCTGATCTCCAGGTGAATGACAGAATGCAAATTTAATAAATAAAATAAAATAAATGACAAATGTGGCAGCTAGACTGGTGACTGGGAGTGGCCGCCAAGACCATATAACACCGGTCCTGAAAGACCTACAGTGGCTCCTAGTCCAGAAGGAGTGTCTCCACCCCCCATCGTTCAGCCCGGACACTGAGGTCCAGCTCCAAGGGCCTTCTGCTGGTTCCCTCACTGCGAGAAGGGAGGTCACAGGGATCCAGGCAGAGGGCCTTCTCGGTGGTGGTGCCCACCCTCCCATCAGATGTCAAGTAAATAAACAACTATCTGACTTTTAGAAGACCTCTGAAGGCAGCCCTCTTTAGGGAAGTTTTTAATGTTTGATGTTTTAAAAGTGTTTTTAATATTCTGTTGGGAGCTGCCCAGAGTGGCTGGGGAAACCCAGCGAGAAGGGTGGGGCATAAATAATATATTATTATTATTATTTATTATTATTATTAAAGTGCCTGATTCCAAAGGCACCCCTGCCCCTCAACTCACAGCATGTAGGTGATGACCCCCATGCTCCACATATCCGTGGTGTAGGAGACTTGTTCGTAGCTCACCACCTCCGGAGACAGGAACTCGGGGGTGCCAAAGTTCACTTTCAGCTTCTCTCTGGGGTTGTACCTGGGAAGGTGAGAGAGAGAGAGAGAGAAGAATCTAGCACCATCAATGCACACGAACACCTGACCCCTCCACCCCCCAGGAAGGTGGGCATCAGGCTCCTGCTCCCTTCGGAAGGGACTTTATCCTGTGCCCTCCCCTCGTCCGGTGCCCAGAAGAGGCACACAGCAGCATCAGGAGTGTGGAAAGGGGAAAGGGGGCTGGCGCAGGCTGGCGATGGTCTGGGCATTACCTTCGGGCGAGCCCAAAATCAATTATCTTCACCATGTGGCCGGTCGAGGACACGCACAGGATGTTCTCAGGCTGCAGAGGGAGAGAAGACATAACCCCCCACCCCAAAACACCACCTCCGGTGAGTGACTTTGTGGGGGAACCGGCAAATAATCCCTGTCAGGGTTTGTTGCGACTACTCTTGAGTAACGACCCTCCACATGCTTGTCTTTCAGAAGTTTTTATTGGTGCACATTATTTACAGTGAAGTGAGCTGCTGGTTTCATGTCTCATCAGTCCGAATCAGAATCCGGCAATGCCCCCTTTCGTGATCTGGACCAACATAAGAGTCGCGGGACTGCAAATCTCCTCCCCCTTCTCCTCCTCCTTAATTCCGGCGTTGGGGGGAAAGGTCTGTGGCCCGTCTGAGTCCCATCCTCTCTTTCCTCCCCCCTCTCTTCCTGCATGAGGAGCAGTGGCTCTTGGATGTTGCCAGAGCTCTGGCACTCCCTCTCCGTCTCCTGACCTTCCCCTTCCGACCCTTTGCTTTCATTACTGCTGGGAGATGGGCTGCTCCTGATGAGGGGGGGGGGCTGTTCCCTATAAGCCCTCCCCCTTACAATCCCCTTGAAATCTGAAAAGGTTTGGAGAGGATGGCAGGAAGGTCTCTCCGCCCTCCGGAGAGCAGCTAGAGACCTTGTGTCTGGCTCAGCAGAGGAACTGGGCAGACCCACAGCTGTTTCATGCCCATCTCTCTTTTGGCAGTGCTTACCAAAGTTGGTGGTAGGAGCCCCTGGGCAGCAGTGGGACTACCTGTGGGGGGGGGGGGCTGCTAAGGGGCAAGGAGGCAGCAGGGAATGAATAATAATAATAATAATAATAATTTTATTATTTATACCCCATCTGACTCTGAAAAGTTGGTATCACTGGATCAGATATATCCATTTTGCTGAATTCAACTAAATAGTCTTCATTGGAATTTGAATAAACGTGCCATTAATTGTCCCACTTTTGAATTTTATCTTCCTTAGTGGGTTGTGCAAACTTCTACTCTGAGTGATGCTTTTTATAAGGCTGCAATCGGAGCTACTGCAGATGCCTTTATGGAACCAGTGTCCAGGAACCCCTGGTTTAGCCCCGAAGTTCTTGTGCCCCACCATAGCTTTGCCCCTCCTCCTCCTTCCCGAGGGAGGGGCAGAGATGCTCTCCTACCTTGAGGTCCAGGTGGAGAACACTCATGTGGTGCATGAAGAGGATCCCGTCACAGATCTGCCGCACAAAGACCATGCAATCCACCTCCGTCAGCTGGTAATCCTCGTCAATGATCCGCTCAAAGAGCTCGCCGCCCTCCACACTGCAACGCAGGAAAGCGGCTGCCTTAGACCACCAGGTGAACCCCAAACCCCTGTTTTGCATTTTTCACCCCAATCCCTCAGGGCACTGGCATGCAGCAGTTAATTGTGGGTGCTACGTATGCATGTGGGCTTTTCCCAGCGTCCATGTGACATCATCAAAAGGCCATCCCATATCCCCCCCCCAACATTTAGGTCACATTTCAGCTGGTCGCCACACCAATGAAGCAAATGTCCTCATTTGAACGAATCAGTGCCATGTCTGCTAAACTTGTGCCAGAGCTTGCTTTTCTCCTCCTCCCTCCACATTCGTTTTTCCTCGTGTGTCATGTCTTCTCAAACTGTGGGCGCGAGTGCAGCGATTGCCTGCAGATCGAGAGCCTGCCCCCGCAACTCCATGACTCACAACTCCATGAAGAGCATGATGTCCTTTGGAGTCTCGATGGCATCGTATAGCTGGATCAGGTTCCTGTGGTTCAGCTGATTCATCACGTCGATTTCCAACTCGGCTGCCTCCTAGAGGGGCAAAAGTTGGTCAGCGCCGAATGGAGGCTGGCTATGGGAGCCTTTGCCAGGCTGGTACCCTCCAGACATTTTGAACCACAACTCCCATCAGCCCCCACCAATGTCACAGTTTTGGAACACAGCTTCAACCAGCTGAGACTGAGTTGCAGTACAAAAATTAGGAAGGGCACCAGGCTGGCAAAGGATGGGCTTCAGGATAGACGCCTCTGCCACGCTGCCACCTATGCAGAGCCCATGGGTGCTATCCAACCTACATGGCCTGTCAGTGCAAGGATTTCTTCTTGTACAACAGAGTTTCCCCTCTCTTCCCCCCAAACCTGTTCTAGGGGTTCCCCCAACCCTCCGGAGCAGGTTTGGGAAATGCCCAGGGCATGAGGAGGAATAGGCTAGGCTCTGTTGCACAAGCTCTGACAAAACACTTTAGCTGGGCATCATCACTTTAGTAAATTTGCACTGTTCTTACATTACAGTGGTACCTCTACTTACGAATTTAATGCGTTCCGAACGCACATTTGTAAGTCGAAAAAAATTGTCAGTCGAATCCCATAGGAATGCATTGGGAGAAAAAATCCGTAAGTAGAAGCAACCCTATCTAAAAATTCGTAAGTAGAAAAAATCCTATCTAAACTGCATCCAAGATGGCGGACGGAGCTCCGTTCGTAAGTAGAAACATTCGTAAGTAGAGTTATTCGTAAGTAGAGGTACCACTGTATTTTGCAACTTTACCTCTCTCGCCCGTCGCTTTGAGCCTCATTTCGGTTGGACAAAATGATGAATGGGTTTAACAAACCTGAACTAAACTTTGCACAGCAGCCGTGCAGGAAAACCTGCCACAAAGACTGGTGCAGAAAAGGTGTTGCCGCGCATTGCTACATGTTGCAGCACACTGAACACCAGTGGGGAGAGGGGGGGGGAACCTACCCTGTCTTTCGGCCCCTGCTTCTTAATAATTTTTACGGCCAGCTTGAGGCCCGTCTCCTTCAATGCACACGTACGGACTTCTCCAAACTTCCCCCTGTGGAGGGAAAGAGAAAGGCAGGCCGTGAGAATTATGAAATCTTTCCAACGTTCCTCCAAAGCACTAAAAAGCTCACTTTTTCCAGGAAGCCTCATCACCAACTGCAACAAACGTTTAAGAACGGATGACGGCATTTGCCTACATTCATCCCTTCCTCCCCTCACCCCCACTTGCCTCTGTCTGTTTCACCACCACCACCAATTATCTTTCTGGATTGTAAACTCCTTGGGGCAAAGACCCTTTTGCCTTTTAAAACTGCATTCAGGCACTGTGTGCAATGATGGCTTGGTAACAACAAACCTTTCATTACAGTTCTTTCACAGAATTAATAATGATAATAATAATAATAATAATAATAATAATAATAATAATTGTATTTTAATTTAAATCCCGCCCATCTTGCTGGGTTTCCTCAGCCACTCTGGGTGGCTTACAACATACATAAAAACACAAAAAGCATCAAACATTTAAAAACAAAATATCCTATACGAGCAACAAACCAACCAACCAACCAACCAATAAATCAATAGAAACCACCACCAACAATGATAACAATAATAAACAGCTTACAGTTATATCAAAATAACCGCCAACCCCAACTAAACATTCAAGCAACATCGGCCCGACAGAAACCAAATTTAGAACCGTTTAAAACATTTCAAAACATTTCAGCCAGTTGCCCCAACCCAAGAGTGCAAGCATGAGAAAGTAATGGGGATTTCTAGAGCTGAATAACAAATGACCTGACTTCTCGCTTTGATGATGTTGCGAATCATAGAATTGGAAGGGACCCTGAGGGTCATCCAGTCCAACCCCCTGCAATGCAGGGATGGGCAGCTGCCCCATACGGGGATCAAACTTGCGACCTTGGCGTTATCAACACCATCCTCTAACCAACTGAGCTACATATCCATGAACTAAGTGTTCCCGGCACATCCAACTCCCAAGAGACTGTGATCTACTCACAGTATTAAAAGACTGGCTGTGATCTACCCATTGTCATTGCCAGGAGTTGTTGAGCAGGCTTCCTCAACTTTGGCCCTCCAGACGTTTTTAGGCCTACAAATCCCATGATCCCTAGCTAGCAGGACCAGTGGTCAGGGATGATGGGAATTGTAGTCTCAAAACATCTGGAGGGCCAGGGCTAAAGAAGCCTGTTGTTGAGCTTTTGGGGGGGGGTTGCCCAAAGTTGCTGAGCTTCCCCCCCAAAAAAAAGATCTAAATTGAACACTAAGGCATTCGCTAAACTTGATACCGCGATCAACCTGTTGGACATGCCTGCTTTAAGGCAATACTTTATTGATCTAAAGGTAAAGGGACCCCTGACCACTAGGTCTAGTCGTGACCGACTCTGGGGTTGCACGCTCATCTCGCATTATTGGCCGAGGGAGCCGGCGTATAGCTTCCAGGTCATGTGGCCAGCATGACAAAGCCGCTTCTGGCGAACCAGAGCAGCACACGGAAACGCCGTTTACCTTCCCGCTGTAGTGGTACCTATTTATCTACTTGCACTTTGACATGCTTTCGAACTACTAGGTTGGCAGGAGCTGGGACCAAGCAACGGGGGCTCACCCCGTCACAGGGATTCGAACCGCCGACCTTCTGATCAGCAAGCCCTAGGCTCAGTGGTTTAACCACAGCGCCTGGTCTGTTGCTTACTTATTGCTTAAGAGGGTTGGGTTTGCAGGTGGGTGACTGTGTTTTCTTCAATATTCTGCACTTCCTAAAATGTTGCAGCATTCTTTTTTTATTTACAAACACCAATCTTAACTGTGGCTGCTGTGTTTTCTGTTATGTGCATAATTTCAGAAATAATATCCATATCGCTGCAAACCGTCAGGAAATCGGAAATCAGTCACAATTCTGTCGCTGGAAGAGCTATGGTTTGGCACCCTCTCCCTTCCCACCCCCGGCCAGGGCTTACCCTCCCAGCATCTCCTTGGTGTTGATGCTGTAGGTGTCTTTGAACTCTGCCGTCCTCAGCTGGACGATGCGGTGGGTGAAGGGAGCAGGTGGAGGAGGAGTGTCATCTGGAAGAGAGGGGCAGGGGTTAAAACAAAACAAAACAAAAACCACTGGGTTGATTCATTCGTCCACCTGGGGCTGCCACCCTGCACCCAGCTCTCGTCCGTGGCTCCTAGAAACTGTCGACATGCAAAGGTGGTCACACCCCAGGAAACAGCTTCAACTGGCCAGTGAAATAAGGCGAGGGTAGCCGATGGGTCTCTAACCCTCGGTAAGTGAAGACAGACTCGGCAGAGGGAGCGGACGAGATCAAGAGTGGGGACAGTGGTCAAGAAGGCAGTTTCCGCATGTGCCATAGAGCAGGGACGTCCAATTGGTAAAGGTAAAGGGGACCCAGGTGGCGCTGTGGGTTAAACCACTGAGCCTAGGGCTTGCTGATCAGAAGGTCGGCAGTTCGAATGCCTGTGACGGGGTGAGCTCCCATTGCTCGGTCCCAGCTCCTGCCAACCTAGCAGTTCGAAAGCACGTCAAAATGCAAGTAGATAAATAGGTACCGCTCCGATGGTAAGGTAAACGGCGTTTCCGTGTGCTGCTCTGGTTTGCCAGAAGCGGCTTTGTCATGCTGGCCACATGACCTGAAAGCTATACGCCGGCTCCCTCGGCCAATAATGCGAGATGGGCGCACAACCCCAGAGTCGGACCCCTGACCATTAGGTCCAGTTGTGACCAACTCTGGGGTTGCGGCGCTCATCTCATTTTACTGGCCGAGGGAGCCGGCGTATAGCTTCCAGGTCATGTGGCCAGCATGACAAAGCCGCTTCTGGCGAACCAGAGCAGCACACGGAAACACCGTTTACCTTACCATCGGAGCGGTACCTATTTATCTACTTGCATTTTGACGTGCTTTCGAAATGCTGGGTTGGCAGGAGCAGGGACCAAGCAACGGGAGCTCACCCCGTCACAGGGATTCGAACCGCCGACCTTCTGATCGGGAAGCCCTAGGCTCAGTGGTTTAACCCACAGCAACACCCGCGACCCAATAGGTAGGTCATGATTTACTGGTAGATCGCGGGGGGTATGTGGTAGATCACGGTAGATTGCGGACCCCCCCCCCAATAAAAGCTCAACAACTTTGGTAGATCACTGCCAGTCATTTTATAGTGGGAAGAGATCTCAGTCTCTTGAAAGTTGGCCATAGAAGGAAGAGAGGGGCAGGTGGGGCTCATTCACCTAGGAGAAGGAAAACTCTGGTTTTCTTTCTGTTCCTTCCGCTGCCTTGTGACTATACCCATTCATGAGAAAGGCTTTGAAAGTACAAAAAAAAAAAACCAGAAGCCTTTTGGTTAGGAATTGTAGGTGCAGAGATATGAAGGAGCAGAAAAGGCTGTGTATGTACGTGGGTTGCCCAGAGTTGGAAAGACAACGAGGGTCCCTACCAGAGGCGAATGGCAGAATAAGCTGATGGACTATGCAGAGGTGGCAAGAATGACCAGGAAAATGAGAAGCCAGTAGGATCAAAACTTCAATAAAGAATGGGGGAAATTTATATTATACTTGAGAGACCACTGTAAACATTTGAACTCTTTAGCAGGTTTGAAATAACTCTTGTAATGTTACATAGACTTTGGACACAATGGAGAACTGAAAAGTTAAGAGTGATTTACAATATGCAGTTTGAAAAAGTTAACTAAAGAACCCATGGAGGGAAGTCTAAAGATTCAGAAGAATATTGTTGTAATTTTTTTCATTTGTGATTTTGAATGTGAATAAATTTGTAAAACCAAGTGAAAATTATGATTATGATTATTATTTTTTAAAAAATGAAAGTAAGCCCCATGGAAAATCCATACCCGCTGCCTTGTGGGACATTTTCTGGAGAAGGAAAGTTTAAGGAAACCCTTCACAAATCCAGAGGCTGCTCCTTCCTGCAACTCCTGCAGCCAAACTGGTGCCAAACATCTTGCTCAGCTTTGCTTAGAGCCACATCGATGAGGCTGAGAGGGGGAGCGGTTCTTGTCCTCTGGGCAGCCCAGGACCTCCACACACCCTGGCCAGGTTTGCGACCCCGGGGGACCCCGGGGGACTTCAGTGCTGCAAACAGCCCAGCCGCTGATGGAAATTGCCATGGCCAAGAGCCACAGCTGATGGCGACAATTCTGTATGCAGCAGCGCTTCCCCAAGGCATGTGCAGAGGGCGACCCCTACTGGCGAAATGGCGATGGTGCCTCTGGGCAGCCGCAAGAGGGACGGAGCCTTGCCTTGCCAAGTAGCATAAAGGGGTTTCATCTTTGCTCCAAGACGTATCCAGGCCGGGGCCAAAACAATCTTGGCCACGGGCAACCCAAGGTCTTCCTGCTGTTTTATCAGTCGAAACCGCTCCCCTCCTCAAGATGCTGCTTGGCTTGAGCTAGGCTGCAGGTTGTGGACACTCCTTCCTTGGAGGTCTTTAAACAAAGGTTGGATGATCATCTGCCCTAGGGGCTTTGTAGGGGGCTGGACTAGGATCCTGGACGGTTAGGTCCAGTCAAAGGTGACTCTGAGGTTGCGGCACTCATCTCGCTTTCAGGCAGGGCCGTCTTAAGCGCCCCTGGCGCCGTGGAGCAACGGATCCCTCCGGCGCCCCCTGCCCCGTTTCCCAGCGTGGCGGGCAGGAGCAGCGCACAGCGCGGCGGGCAGGCAGGCACAGTGTGGTTGTCGAACCGGCAGACCGGGCGGGCCGGCACCGTGGTGCCCTGCGCCACCGGGGGTCTACCTAGAGCCGGCCCTGGGTTTCAGGCCGAGGGAGCTGGTGTTCGTCCACAGACAGACTTCTGGGTCATGTGACCAGCAGGACTAAACAGCTACAGTCCTGGCGCTTGGAGGACCGTGAGGAGTGCCAGAGCGCACGGAAACACCCTTTATCTTCCCGTCACCTATTTATCTACTTGCACTGGCATGCTTTTGAACTGCTAGGCTGGCAGGAGCTGGGACAGAGCAACAGGAGCTCACTCCGCCGTGGGGATTCAAACCGCCGACCTTCCGATCAGCAAGCCCAAGAGACTCAGTGGTTTAGACCACAGCGCCACCTGCGTCCATTGTAGGGGGTTGAACCAGATGACCCCTGGGGATCTTCTAGTTCCAACTCTACAATTCTATGAATCTATGAATCCAGGTGCTCCTCAGGGAGAAAGCCTGAAGCTCAGTGGCAGGGGCAGGAGATTCCGGGTTCAATCCTCGCTGGCATTTCCCAGCAGGCCTGGGAGGGTCCCCTGTATGAAACCCTGCGGAGCCACAGGGAGTTAGTGTAGACAACATTGAGCTGCGTGGACTACAAAGTCTGGCTCAGTACAAGGCAGATTCGTATGTTCCTAAAAGTACTGGAAGCTGCCCTACAGACACGGCACCTAGTTTAGTATTTGCACACATTCAGATGCCAATGCATGGATGGTAACTATGCAGGAAAAAAGGAAGGCAAGATTCGGCTCATTAGGCAATGAGGAAAAAGAGATCTCTCTGGGGAAGGTCAGCTGGAATTGCGCAGAAACTGGGCAAATCATTCTCTCCATTTCCAGTGTTTAGGCTGGGAGTGAGAATAGAAGCGCCTGCTGGGTCCGCTAGTCCAGCATCTTGGTCTCACAGGGGCCAGACAGATGCACCAATGTATTAAGCAGAGGTCAGATGGCCATCTGCCATGGATGCTTCAGCTGAGATTCTTGCATTAAAGGGGGTTGGACTAGATGACTCTTGGGGTCCCCTCCTTCCGTCTCTTTGTTTTATTATGCATTTTGTGTTCTCATTTTGTGTTTCCCTTCCTACTCTCCAATTCTACGGTTTACTTAGAATCTGAAGTGGAGAGGCAGTGTCGCATAGTGGTTAGAGTGTCGGACTAGGACCTGGCAAACCAGGATTTGAATCCCTCGCTCGGCCGTGAAGCTCACTCCGTGACCTTGAGCCGGTCCCTGCCTCGCTCAACCTACCCTTCCTCGTAGGGGTGTTGGGAAGAATAAATGATTCTAGAATTCTTTTCTGCATGCCACAACAGCAGCGAGAATTTTATTAGCTAAGAACTGGAAGAGCGAAGATATACCAACAGTGGATGAATGGCAGATGAAGATGATCGAATTTATGGAACTGGCTGGACTGACCGGGAGACTACGTGACCAGAGGGAAGAGTCGGTGGAAGAAGATTGGAAGAAATTTAAAGTTTATATAAGAAATAATTGCAATATTGGGAACGTCTAATACAGTATAAGATTTGGAAGTACATGGAGGTTGTAGAGGTGGTTTGGTAGAGGTATTATAGTATATTTAGATTTAGATATAAGTGTTAAATAAGAATTGAAATGTTTCTTAAGGTAACATTAAAAGAACTAAATTACGTTTATTGAGGAAAAAATAAGAGGATTGAAGTATGATATAGAAATTACTAAGGATGATATATAATGAAACGCAGTTAGGAGGGATATGAGGAAGTCAACAATGTTAGGATTTATGTACGATAAATATGGTTTCTTTTTGTATTTTTTTCGGTATTTTCTATTCTTTTATGTTTTATGTGCTTTTTGTATTTTATGTATTTTTCAATTTTATAAAATCAATAAATATATTTCAAAAAGAAAAAAAAGATTCTAGAATTCTATGATTCTAATGGGAAGCCAGCATGCGGCTCACCCGAGAACAAGAGCCGTCAACCTCCTGGGTTTTCCAGCACCTGGAATGCCAAACCATTGCCACCTCCAGCTGCGGAGTAAGACCACTGGCTAGTGGACATCGACAGCCCTCTCCTTCATGAATTTGTCTAACCTTCTTTTCAGGCCCTCTAGGTCACTAGCCATGGCTGCCTCCTGTGGCAGGGAGTTCCACAGTTTAACCCTGTGCTGCACGGTCCTTACGCAGCAAATATGGCACCCTTTCCCTCTGCATTAGTGAGATTTCACCAGAGACATGACCCACATTCTTCTAAGCCTATCTTTACAGTCACGAGGGCTAGAAACTTTAATTTCCTTAAAAGCTTAAGGTGCTGGGCATAGGAAGTTCTGTACCAGATACTGCACACACCCACAGCTGCACAGCACGGCGCTGGTCACAACCACAAGAGGTGGTATGTTATACTGAGTGAGGCCACTGGCCAGTACCGGATTTACATATAAGCTAAACAAGCTCTAGCTTAGGGCCCCACTCTCTTGGCGACCCCCAAAGAAATTAAAGGGGGGGAATTGGATGTGCATTTCCGAAATATAAGATGAAAAACAAATAAAATAAAACCTACACACAGCAACAGTGTTTTGTGTTGTGTAAGCTCCTATGATGTAAGTCATGGGCCCCCAATCATTTTATGTTAGAGCTTAATAATTATTTCACTATTAATATACTTCTTAATTGTATTTCAGTTCAGCAATTACTTTGATGAAATGCATATTTTGTTATGTGCAAATGGCTTTAGATACCTATTAGGTCCACAAATTACCATATAGCATATATTCAACACAAAAGACAGTGTGACAATTTGTTGTGGACAAAGGACAGCTGGACGTATAAAGGGTCACATTACCTTCAGTAGCTTAGGGCCTCATCCACCCTAATTCTGGCCCTGCCACTGGCACACTCAGTTCAGTATTATCTCTACCAGGCGTGGGCAGAAGGTAGATGGGGATTTACTGGTCAATATCTGCATCATACTAGATCTGTGTTCTCCAACCTTGGGGCCTCAGACATTGTAGGACTACAACTCCCATCATCCCCAGCCAAGTCGGCAAATGAGCGGGACTATGGGACTTGTAGTCCAACAATATCTCAGGACCCCAAGTGCAGAATGCTGTACTAAACAACCATCAATTTTCATTTCCCAGGTTGTTAAACAACAGCAACAGCATCCCTCACAGCTCCCTGCCCTTCCCTGCCGAAGCAAAGAAACTTTGGGGACAAATCAGGAATTAATTTTGTGTGAGAAAGGACTGAGGGTTCAGTTTTAGTGCTGCAAACTAATTACTGGGCTGAAAATGCATGCGGATGCACTCTGCTCCTTTATCCTTACCCATGCAAAGGCAATATTTTGCACTTACTGGTGGAGCTCAGAAGTTCTAGGTAAGAGCAAAACAGATCCTGCAAGCTTGAAGTCAGTCCATCTCAGATTTATCCTGCCTTGCAACGGCTCTCTAGGCTGTCCCAGGCCTTCCTGGAGACGCCAGGGAATGGGGCTTTCTGTGCATGCTCCATCACTAAATTATGACCCACCCCTGAGACACTGGCCTCAGTCACAACACATCCTGGTTCAGATCCTGAGGTCTCCGCGAGAAACAAAAGGAGGAGAGGACAACACGGCACTGTCTGCCTGAACTCCCCTGCACTTTCACTGGGCCTTCAAACATTTCTTTTCATAAGGACCAGAAACTTGAGATCCAGTTGTTTCATTTGACTTGAAGATTGAAGGCATTGCATTCTGCAGATTCCTTGGCACAAGGAAACTGCAGGTGCCTAGCAAATGCTCAGCCCAGGACAAAACCCGCCTGGTGATCGCCTCCCCAAAAGACAGCACACACCCTGACACACAATAGCCCCCCCCTCCATTGATGCCCTATCCCACTTCCCTCTGCCCCTTGCAGCTTAACCTCACCCACTTGCCACATTTTGCCTTGCATACACCCCACCCTCCCTCCCGACCCCATGGCAAGGTCACCTGGCCACAGGACACACTGTCCCGTCTGTCACAGCGGGGAGAGCGATCACAACAACACCTGATGCTGCGATGCGCCAGGTCCCTCGCTCTGCCAGCCTGCTTATCTCATGGAAAGGAGCTTCTCTCTGCATGCCAGAGAGGGAGTCGAGGGCAAACTTTCCTCCTGCCCTGCAAACTCCAAGCTCTGGGGCTCAGCAAAACCACAGCCAAAGGCACCAGCTGCTCAGGAGATCCTATGAGGCCGTGGTGGTCGGCAACAGGGCACCCCTGAGCCAAATGAGGGCCACCTGTCGGGCAAACACTCAAGGAGCTGAGGCATCCCACCAGGTGATGTGAGTTTTAATTCCCTGTTTAGGGAAGCTTTTAATGTGTGATGGATTTCTGTATTTTAATGTTTGATGGATTTCTGTATTTTAGAATTTCTGTTTTGTTGGAAGCCGCCCAGAGTGGCTGGGGGAACCCGGCCAGATGGGCGGGGTATAAATAATAAATTATTATTATTATTATTATTATTATTATTATTATTATCCGTTTTAGTATTTTAACCTGTGCAAAGTGCTTTGTTTTCAAGCAACAGTTTGCTGTAGGGAACTACTGGGACGGTGGCGAAAATGCATCCCTTTGCACAACCAGGGCCGGCCCACCCATTTGGCAGGCTGAAGAAGCAGCCTTGGGGGGTGGAATCCCACAGGGTGGCACCCCTGCGGCACCCCGCCCGCCCCCAGAGTCATGGGGAGACTGTTTCTATGAGATCTCACTGGTTGTCACTGAACGACCCCAGGAAGTGAGACTTCGGCGGGGAGAGGCAGCACACCTTCCTGTTCCGCCTCAGGCGGCAAAACAGGATGGGCTGCTCCCGTACGCCACCTTAGGGAAAGGCGTTGCACGTTCTCCTCTGAAGAAACGAACAGCCTCTGCAGGACGATGCGCACAATGTGCTTTGATCTCTGCAGGAACGTAGTCGAAACGCTTTCACCGACAACCTGTTTCCTGCAGCTGACGTCTGTTATAGTGCCTAAAGGATGGACAACTTACATTTCCTTCCTTCCTTTTTTTAAAAAAAGAGTTGTTCTGGCCCCCATTTGTCTGGCCTTGATGGCCTTACCCAAAATCAGGAACGGGTCCTCTTTGCCAAAGTCCGGAGTGAGGTATGGGCTGGTTGGGGTATCTGGAACCTCTGCCGGGGTTGCTGCGGTCTCGCTTTCTCCCGATGGCGGCTGCTCTGCTGACACGCTGGGCTCACCAGCACCCTGAGTTGTGCCCCCTGGGACTAAGGGAGCGGGTTCGGCCAAGGTCCTTTCTCCTTGATCAGCTGGGCCCGGTTGCTCTGCCGCCGGGGCCTGCGCCAAACCAGGGGCCTCCTTGGCTTCCCCAGGGGGTGGCGGGTCCGCTTTGTGGGTGGGAGCAGCCGGTTCTTGAGGAGTCGGCTCCTTGAGATCAGGCACAGCCTCTTCCGGAATATCTGCTAGGCTGAAATGTCAGAAGATAAGAACATAAAAGAACCAGCCTCCTGTTCTCACTTTGGCCAACCAAATGCCCACTATGGGAAGCCCACAAGCAGAATTTGAACACAAGACCCCTCTTCCCCTCCTGTGGTTTCCAGCAACTGGGATTCAGAAACATTGCTTGCCTCTGACTGTGGATGCAGAGCACAGCTTCGATAGCCTCTCCTCCTCCTCTTTATTATTATTATTATTGTTATTATTAATTTTTTAGTGTTACATATAATGTTAGGTTAGGAAGAAAAGGAGGAAAGATGGGGGGAATGGTGAGTGGGGTGGGGCAATATTTCTATTATTCTACTTTGTGTAGGTGTGGGGGTTTGTGTCAGCATCACTTGTGTGGGTTCTCTTCACTATTCACTTGTTGTATTCCTTCTTGTCTTTGGTTGGCTGTAGTGAAGTTTGTTTTTGTGTGTGCGTGGGGTGTGTGTTTTTGGATCAGGTTAGCCACATCGATTCGCACGCTGTTGACGAGTTCTTGTTGTTATCTTGTTGGGCTGTGTATGTGATAAAGGGGTAGCCATACTGGGATGAAGGCATCTTCTTCTATTTGTCCCTGTGTCAATTTCAGTTTGTTGCTTATTTTTCCCCATACTATTAGATACCATATCAACAACCTCAGGTATGCAGATGACACAACCTTGGTGGCAGAAAGTGAGGAGGAATTAAAGAACCTTTTAATGAGGGTGAAAGAGGAGAGCGCAAAATATGGTCTGAAGCTCAACATCAAAAAAAACCAAGATCATGGCCACTGGTCCCATCACCACCTGGCAAATAGAAGGGGAAGAAATGGAGGCAGTGAGAGATTTTACTTTCTTGGGCTCCTTGATCACTGCAGATGGTGACAGCAGTCACGAAATTAAAAGAGGCCTGCTTCTTGGGAGAAAAGCAATGACAAACCTAGACAGCATCTTAAAAAGCAGAGACATCACCTTGCCTACAAAGGTCCGTATAGTTAAAGCTATGGTTTTCCCAGTAGTGATGGAAGTGAGAGCTGGACCATAAAGAAGGCTGATCGCCGAAGAATTGATGCTTTTGAATTATGGTGCTGGAGGAGACTCTTGAGAGTCCCATGGACTGCAAGAAGATCAAACCTATCCATTCTGAAGGAAATCAGCCCTGAGTGCTCACTGGAAGGACAGATCCTGAAGCTGAGGCTCCAATACTTTGGCCACCTCATGAGAAGAGAAGAATCCTTGGAAAAGACCCTGATGCTGGGAAAGATTGAGGGCACTAGGAGAAGGGGACGTCAGAGAACAAGATGGTTGGACAGTGTTCTCGAAGCTACTACCATGAGTTTGACCAAATTGCGGGAGGCAGTGCAAGACAGGAGTGCCTGGCGTGCTCTGGTCCATGGGGTCACGAAGAGTCGGACACGACTAAATGACTAAAAAACAACAAATTAGATACCATTGGTCCATACTTACTCCTGACAGGTCTTGCCAGTGGGACTGGCTATGATGCTTCTGGCTGCTGAGAGTAGTTGGGTTCCCTCTTCTCCTCCTTGAATTTGTCTAATCCTCTTTTAAACTCATCCATTCCTGCCTCCTGTGGCAGTGAGTTCCACCGTTTAACCCTGTGCTGTGTGAAGAAAGACTTCCTTTTTTCTGTCTTGATCGTTCCAACTTTCGGCGTCATTTGATGTCTACCCAGCTGAGATTTGCAGCACACACTCAGACCCTCCAAGTGTCCCTATTTTCCAGGGACAGTCCCGGATTTACAGAAGCCGTCCCAGTTTCTGATCTCAAGTGCTGAGATCATTTTCAGGAGTGTCGCTCCCCAAGTTGGTGAGACTCACTTGGCAACAGCAAGAAACCACATCTTTAGTCCCATCATCACAGCCCTGTGGAACTCTCTGCCACTAGAGAATTAGCATGTGTCTTCTGTGCCAACTTCTAAAGGCCTGCTGAAAACTTTTCTATTCTGCCAGGCAATTATGAATAACATCACTGCATTCCAAAAAAAGAACCAGAGTGGTCATCTAGTCAAACCCCCTGTAATACAGGAATTCTTTGACCAACGTGAGGCTCAAACCCACAACCTTGAGATTAGCAGGCTCTACTGACTGAGCTACCCCAGGTATGGTTTTATTACATATTCAACATGGATAGAACATGGTTATCAGCCTCTGAGGACATGTGGCAACTTGTGGAATGATACCTTTGTCTTAAAAACTGAAATCACTTAAAAGTTAAATGAAATTAAAGAGACCTTTGGTGCTTTTATAGCTGCTGCTGGTGGGCATCATTGAATATTGATTGTTGCTTCTTGCAAATAAGTGAAAACGATAAAATAAAACAATGTCTGCTTTAAACTTTTTTATGGTTTCATTGCTGCAAACCGCTTTGATAATTTTTTTACAAACCAATATTTTTATACATCAATGCATTAACTGAGGCTGTACGAGAGAGAAGCATTACCTGGGCAGGTGTGCTGGGCAGCTGAGGCTCTGCTGAAGTTCAAGGTGCTTCTGCTGGGCGCTTGGCCGGCTTTCGTGGCTTCCTTCCCCTCCTGCCACAGTGGCGTGGCTTGGCACTCCAGGCTGCGTATGGCTCTCTTCCACTGCCTTGGCGTGGCTTGGCTCTTCAGGCCCGGCTTCCGCTCCTTCTCTCGGCGCCTCCAGGCCCACGGCAGGCGCTTCTCCTCCCCCTTCTGTGCCGGGGGTGCTGCAAGACCCTCCGTCCTTCTCCATCCTCTGCTCTCCTCCCAGGGGAGCCTCCTCGGACACGGGGTGTTTGGCAACTGGGGTTCCCTCCTCAGCCTTCAGCTCAGCTTCTGGAGGAGACACAAAATAAGGGAGAGTAGTGCTTTCCCCCTCCGTTACAGCAAATAACAAAAATTAAAGTGACAAACAGTATTTTGGGGCATTGCAATAAATTGCCCTACATTGCAAGAGGAGGCAGCATTTATTCATTTATTTCCGAGAAAATAAAGAAAGAAAGAGGAAGGAAGGAAGGAAGGAAGGAAGGAAGGAAGGAAGGAAGGAAGGAAGGAAGGAAGGAAAAGAAAAAAAGTGCTTTGCAAAAGAAAGATAAAACAACAAACATTTCATTATGAAAAATTAACAACAAAAACTTCAGACATTAAAAAAGTTAAAATAATAAACTAAAGCAGGTGAAAGGTCACATTAACTTTCTATACACCTGGCTAGGATTGCTTAAGATTCATAGAATCAAAGAATCATAGAGTTGGAAGTGACCACAAGGGCCATCCAGTCCAACCCCCTGCCAAGCAGGAAACACCACCAAAGCATTCTTGACATATGCCTGTCAAGCCTCTGCTTAAAGACCTTCAAAGAAGGAGACTCCACCACACTCCTTGGTAGCAAATTCCACTGCCGAACAGCTCTTGCTGTCAGGAGGTTCTTCCTAATATTTAGGTGGAATCTTCTTTCTTGTAGTTTGAATCCATTGCTCTGTGTCCACTTCTCTGGAGCAGCAGAAAACAACCTTTCTCCCTCCTCTATATGACATCCTTTTATATATTTGAACAAGGCTATCATATCACCCCTTAAACTTCTCTTCTCCAGGCTAAACATACCCAGCTCCCTAAGCCGTTCCTCATAAGGCATCGTTTCCAGGCCTTTGACCATTTTGGTTGCCCTCTTCTGGACACGTTCCAGCTTGTCAGTATCCTTCTTGAACTGTGATGCCCAGAACTGGACACAGTACTCCAGGTGAGGTCTGACCAGAGCAGAATACAGTGGTACTATTACTTCCCTTGATCTAGATGCTATACTCCTATTGATGCAGCCCAGAATTGCATTGGCTTTTTTAGCTGCTGCATCACACTGCTGACTCATGTCAAGTCTGTGGTCTACCAAGACTCCTAGATCCTTTTCACATGTACTGCTCTCAAGCCAGGTGTCTCCCATCCTGTATTTGTGCCTTTCATTTTTTTCTGCCCAAGTGTAGTACCTTACATTTCTCCTTGTTAAAATTCATCTTGTTTGCTTTGGCCCAGTTGTCTAATCTGTTAAGGTCATTCTGAAGTGTGATCCTGTCCTCTGGGGTATTAGCCACCCCTCCCAGTTTGGTGTCGTCTGCAAACTTGCTCAGGATGCCCTCAAGCCCATCATCCAAGTCATTGATAAGCAAATAATGTTTTTACGAACCACCAGAAAGAGTTCAGCGAAGGCAGCTCCCTGACGTCAATAGGCAGGGAGTTCCAACGTTTTTCTCAGTACAAGGACCCTGTGTGCGGGTGTCAGTGGCGGGCAGTGCCAGAGGTCAAAGTGGGTGGGGCAATGGATGTAAATTTCACCTTTGTGCAGCTGACTGGTTTCTACATACAGTACATTCGCAAACACTCTCTCCTCCCTCTATTCTCAATCCAGACGAACAATAATCATCACCAGAGTTCGAGGGTACTTTCCAGCCAGGCAAAAAAACTCACAGCCAGTTCCAAGGGCCAGATAGAGAGGCATTTGGCCCCCAGGTCTGTGGCTCCCAGAAGAATTAACAGCAAACTCATTCCCTGAGTCCTGACCCTGATTTATAGTGCCTCCACACTGTCATTCCGCAGGAGAGAGTAAAAAGCGCCTAGCAGAGTTTCAGGTTTGCACGATTAAAGGACCCTGGCACAAGAAACCCACCTCTTCAAACTATGGACTTTTTGCACTAGTGAAAGTGATAGGGACTACATTTCCCAGGATTCTTTGGGCAAAGTCCTGGCTGTTCAAGCGGTACAAGAGAGTTTCAAGTGCATGGTGCAGATGTGAGCTAAGTCTCTGCAGTGATGAGCACCTTGTTTTTGGGAGAGGCAAATGCTCAAGGGGAGCATGGGGAGGCGTGTCCCTGCACCACTCAGAGCGCACATCAAGGATGAGCACTGGGGAGTTTGCGCAGGCAAAGGGGAAGCTCCTCTGGCTCAGCATCCCATCCCCCTCAGTGGCCGCCTGCCCAGACTCAATCTCTCATAGCATTTCCTGCTAAAAGTTACAGGTAGGTAGCCGTGTTGGTCTGAGTCGAAGCAAAATAAAAAAATTCCTTCAGTAGCACCTTAAAGACCAACTAAGTTTATATTTTGGTATGAGCTTTCGTGTGCATGCACACTTCTTCAGATATCTGAAGAAGTGTGCATGCACACGAAAGCTCATACCAAAATATAAACTTAGTTGGTCTTTAAGGTGCTACTGAAGGAATTTTTTTATCCTGCTAAAAGTGATAGCTAAGACTGAGACGCCTGGAGAGTTGCTGCCAGTCAGATCAGATAATGTTGGGTTGGATGAACTGTTGGACCGGTTGGGTGACCTGTCTTGGGCTAGCCATTGGTCCACCTTCCTCAGTACTGTCTACAGTGACTGGCAGCAGCAATCTAGGTTTTCTGGCAGGACTCTCTCCCAGCCCTTGCTGGAGATGCAAAGTGGGGGGACGTTTTTCCATCCATTCTTGGTGAGCTGCAGCCCCTGGGCTCCAGCATGACAGAGACAAGTTCGCCCCCAGCTATTCTGAATTTAAGATAGCATCTTTTCCCATTCCCCCCTGCTGCAAGCAACAGCGTTTCCATCTGCTGCAGTCCATCCTCTGCCAAAAACTAAATTATTTGTTTTGCTGTCCGCGGTGGTAGAATTGCATTATATTGATGTCGTTTCATTATTACACCCCATTCATTCCAATGCAAAGGAAAACACAGTGGAAATGGGGGGAGGAAACACAATCACAGAATCTCAGAGTTGGAAGGGACACCAAGGGTCATCTAGCCCAACCCCCCTGCAATGCGAGAATCAGTGTCAAATCAATTCCATATTGAAGGCTGGAAGTGACAACAGTGAATACCAATTATGTTAAATGGATTGATTTCGATTCCGCACATGCATTGGCAATTCCCCCTCCCATTTCCATTGGAAATCTGACCTCCTGCTGAGGATATTAGACAGTGAAATCGCAAAGAAAGTCTCAACAGTATTTCTATATGTGACTACAGCGGCAAGGATTCTCTGTGCACAGAAATGGAAGGAGGAGAACACCCTCAAAAGGAGAATGGCTGTGAAAATCTTGGAATATGCAGAGATTGCAAAATTGGCAGCACTGATAAAAGTTACAGATTTAGAATCTTTTAAAGAAGACTATCTAGTTTATATAAAAAGTTGTTTTCCCATATGCGAAGGCCACAGTGGAGTCTGAAGTGTTAGAACATATTAAGAAACATGTTGGAGAGGATGAAATTAGATAAGACCGAACCTTAAAACGCAATTGTACATAATTTGGGCTATAAACATTGCTGTTGGGTGGGTGAGAAGTCACTAGTTTTGCTGAATTAGAATATAATCGTTGAGCAACAAATGCAACTTTCTATAGGGAAAAAAGAACAAAATATTATTATGAGGGGGAGTAATCTCTGACATCCCAGCTCTTAACCAACCCATCAATCAAAATAAGATCTACTGTTTTGCCTAGAGTAGATTCAATTCCCTAATTTGCACATTGGAATACAGTAGAGAGCATTTCCCTTTCCAGCCATTCCTTATCCTGACTGTGAGAAGGCAATGAAAGCCACCTGGAGGGACAAGGGCCTCCGGACCAAAGCAGACTCTTGCATGGTTGCAGCCTGGAAAGAGCCCAACCAGGACGCCCTCTGTGCCAAGGGTGGGAAGACTTGGCAGTGCTGCTAACCAGGACTGCCGTCTGCCCTGCGGAGGCAGCTGCAAATGGCCTGGGTCCCATCAAGAAAGTGGCTTAAGTCATAGCGATTCTTCCACCCATCAAGGACACACAGCAGAGAGACATGCATCCCACTCGAGTTCACTGGGAATAAAACAACGGCCTCACTGCTCCTCCATCTAGCAGCAGACCAAGCAGATCGCTTCTCAAGTGTCCCTAATGGTCAGGGGCAAGTGTTTGAATCAATTAATGATCAGATGATTGATCGGCGGCCTTTAATCAATCCTGCCTTTAATACTCATCCCCTGCTGGAACAAACATTAGTGGCATTTGCCCGCATTCATCATCCCTTGTGGCTGCACGCTGAGTCTCCCCCCCCCCCGCTATCTGCCCGCACTGTGGAAATTATGACTGTAAGCTCCTGGGGGCAGGGGCTTTTTCCTTTTTGTTTAAGAAGGCTTGGTGTGGTGTTGCATACATTGATAATTAAATCTCAGCCATCAGCACGAGTGATGGCTTATGGTCATACAATAAAGCCTAACAATAATTACAACCAGTCAGTAATCAATTAAAAATAGTAAATTCACATTTCACCAGAACCACATTGAAATTATTGTGCATGACAAACATTTCGGTGTAATTGATTTGTGTAGTACAAAAAAGCAACAACTCAGCCTCAGGCCTGAAAAAAGCATGAGGTGACTTAAAGATTCACGGCTAAAGGCTATCACTTCACTATTGGAACAAAACAACCTCTTTAATATAAGTCTTCCCCAATTTCTTCTTACAGCAACATACCAGAAGCAAAATCACATCCAAAGATAAACAAGAATGCTCCCTTTCCATCCCTACCAGTTAAAAAATTCTCTCATCAATTAACATGTTGGCTGATTGATCCATAAATCAGATCAATTAGCACTTGCAGGCCGGTTTGGAATGTTCCTGATTTTAACATTTTTTCCTCTTTGGGCTGGCCCATAGCCATGCCCATTCCACAGAGCACCTGACTGTTATTTCAAACAGGCACACACACAATAAAAAGCCCAAAGGAATAGATGCTCCAATGCCGAAAGACAACAAACTCAGTTCAACTTTGCAGACAATTCCCAGCTTTGCACAAAATTTTACAGTAATCCGCAAACTCTGGATTCATTTTGCACACAGTCCGACATGCTCTGTTTCAAGGTGTTTGGTTTTTTGGGGGCCATCCCAAGGCACCTCATTGAGAAGTGGGCAGCAACTCACATTAAAGCTCAAGGCTGCCCTGGAATCAAAAGCCTGAATTGTGCAGGGAAGAAGCTTGCAGCGTAAACTGCGCTCCAGAGAGCCGAAGGAAGCCAGCAAAAGTCTGGCCAAGATTTGCCTGCTCTTACCCTAGGGAGCAGATGGAAATAGCCGCCCGCAGAGAGCCATCGCCCCGGCACCTGCCAGAGACATTGGCCTCAAGAGCAGCCACCCCAGAGCTCAATTCTCAGAGCAGAAGCCACCAAGACAGCCGAGAGGACCTCTTTGGCCCAAGGGATCTCTCGACTGAGCATCCAAACTACGCCAAGGCTACCCTGCAGGATATGCCCAGGCAACCGCGGTGGGAAGAGCACCCCCAAACCGCCTCTCTCCATCTCCCAATAGGAGAGCCTGCATGAACAAAAGGTACCTACCCTGGCTGGAGTTTACCTGGACAGGTAGCCCTCCGCTTAAACCCACGGAAAGGCCAAGAGCAAAGCCACAGGCTGGAAGACTCAAACTCTGCCTGGCCCAAGAAAGTCCCAGCGCAGAGTGGGGCCTCTCCTGATCTCTACCCCTGGGGAAAGGAGGCAAGCGGCCCGTTACCTACCGTCGCCGTCGCCGTGGGCCGCTAGCGCTGGATTAAAAGTGGGACAGAGCTGCCCGCCTTCTATACTCAGCGTAACTGAGCTGGATTAAGCGCGGGGAGAGAGGAGTATCTTTTACCCCAGAACTCTGGCAGTTATGAGCCTGTTGCACTCTGCTCTGCGGGGCCACCTGTTCCCTCTGGCTTCCGTTCAAAGGACACTCCATTCTGCTGCCTGTCTCTCTCTCTCTCTCTCTCCCCTGCTCAGAGGAGATGGGAATTCAAACAAACAGAAATCAGATGACCCGCCACCCTTGCTGAACTCCCTGCTCCTTGGGTAGCCTGCCAGAGGGGGCCTGACAGAGGAGAAAGCCCTCCCTTGCCCGCCCCCCCGCCCCCCAGCAACACCCAAGCTGGGAGAGAGGGCTTCCTTAGGCAAGGTCTCCTGGGTTTGCGTGTGTAGGGAGGGTGTCCCATAGTTGCCCAGGGCTGTTTAAGTGGCGATGGGGATTAGGCCAGACTCAACGGGCAGAATCTCCTATTGTTTAACCTTTGCTGGGTGCCAAGAGGCTGTTCAGACTAGCATAGAGTGCCAGCGCCCTTCCCTGCTCAGGGAGGTTGCCATCTATATTAAGACCAGGAAGGAAATGGGCAGTTTGACTGGGGAAACGGAGGATCAGCTCAGCAAGGGCAATTCCCACCCTATGCGTCACAGGGCATACATTGAAGGCGCCAGGAAGCCCCGAGGAGGCTGCCCTGTTGGAACTCTGAACGATTCACTGCTCCGGACTGCTGAGAATTCTCTGCTAGGTGGGGTTGCCCGAGCTCTGACCTGAGGCCTCCAGGTTTGCCTGGTCCCCTCCAGGTGGCAGGTGGAAGGGTTGAATCTCCAGGCATCGACCAGGCCAGAGGTGGCTGAGAGGTTGGAGGGAAAGAAACTTTTCTGAGCCCTTGGTCAGCAGCAGTTCTGCTGCAGACAGAAGAGAGTTTCTCAAAAAAAATTATCTAGAAGATTGTGCATCCATCTTGCAAGAGTTCAGCCCATTAGAAGCTGGCTGAAAGTTATAGCACAGACACTCTGGAGGGGGGGATCCTCTGCTCCCCTCCCAATTAACCTCTGTCTCCAGGGCCAGTGACATAGGTCACCTCTAGTCTCAGGTCTGGGCCTTGAAATGTCACGGATTGGGAGGCTTCTGACCAGCCCATTGTTCCAGTAGTCAAGGCATAGCAGTTGCCCTGATAATGGCAGGTACACATCACTTCTCTGTTAAGAGTCCCTCCATGGATTGGCCAATGTGGAAGCATGGTCAGAAAAGTGATTTTTTAATACCATTTCCTCAGACAATGGTAGGAAACCCACAAGCAGGATTCGAACACTCTTCCTTCCTGCCGTTTCCGGGAACTGGCATTCACAAGCACAAATGCCTCCAGCTGGGGAGCCCAGAGCATAGCCAGCATGGCTAGTGACCATTGTTAGCCCTGTCTTCCATGAATTTGTCCAATCCTCTTTTAAAGCCGTGCAAGTTGGTGGCCTCCTGTGGGAGGGAGTTCCATAGCTTAACTATGCCCCATCCTTTCATGTTTGTTTGTCCTGAACCTAGCACCCCACCCTAGGCAGCCTCTCTCTCTCCCTCCCTCCCTCTCCCTGCAGGAGAGTGGCAGTTCACGCCTGCATGGGAAGGAACTCCTCCTTGTTTGCAAAATGTCAGGCATGGCATCTTTTCGCTGCTCTTGGCACAAATGCGGAGGACCAAAATAATTCTGGAAATGACCCAGGGCCTGGGGCAGGGGAGGCTAAGAGGGTCTCTCTCAAGCAGGGTCTGGTTCATGAAGGAATGAATCGCCCTTCGTCACTGCGATGGAAAGCAGGAGGAAAGTGCCTTGCCCTTTCGGACAAGCAAACAGCCTCTTGAGCCCAGCAGCCCAGGCAAGGGGGCTGCTGATAAGTAGCGATTGCATGCAAAGCCTGCTGTCTTTTCCATCCTAAGTGGAGGAGACAGTGGTGTGGGCATTTGGAGAACAATGGATGCATCTAAGTAAAAAAACCAAGTGAGCTTGTGGGGTCCTGGATACGCCTGCAAATACTTGCCCATTCTCCTGAGCGCACGCATGCAGCTGGGCGAGGCAAGGGCGCAGAGATCCCGTCCTGTCAGGCTGCCAGCTCCGGCCTAATTAAAACAAGTCATCCATCCGCTTCCTTTGCTCTCGTGCCGGGAGTCAGATTCTCGCAGTCAACAAGCGTGCCAGGGATCAGAGGCTGGGAAGGGCTTTGAATGAGCAGCTTAGCCAGACCCAAATGTGCAAGCAATACAAGCACCTGCCAGGGGCAGGGGGGAAGCAAGGGGGGGTTTTTTGGCAGGGGGTGGGCGGGCATGGACAAAATCAGCACAGGATCCAAGAAACTGCAGCCCGGGATCTTTTGAATGGGGCAAAAGCTGGATGGGGCACCACTCCCAAAGAGAAGGGCTCAGGCAACATCCGGATGAGAAGTGGGGCTTTTAAACCGGGGGACAAGCGTACTGTTTCGTGCACACAGCTCCCCATTTACTCAAGTGGCAGGTAGTTCCAGAGTCAGCTGGTGCAGAGTTTGTTTTTCTATCCAGAGGAGAGCACTTGAGGCCCTGTGGCATTTTTTTGGTTGAGCTGCAGGATTTGCAGATGTAAATGGTGCAAATGGAAAAAAATATAGGAACCTGTGAAGATCCTATTGGATCAGGCCAATGACCCATCTATTATTATTTTTTAAATTAAAAATTAAAATGACTTTATTAATTTCTTCATTAAAAACATACATAAAGAATAAAAGAGAAAAGAAGAAAACATACATAAACACATACATAAATAATGTAAATAATATAAATAACATAATATAACTGAAGTTAAGAATGATGAAAATGTTAAATCATAATATTAAATAATAATATAGTAAAGAACAACTTAAAATAAGACAACAATTAAGACAAGATTAATGACATACCCCCTTATTTCCCACACACCCCTTCACCATTTGTGACTTCCAGCCTCTCCTGAATGCTGATCTATATTACCTTATTCAATTGCATACTTATACTATCAACCTTTCCATTTTATCTTTTTTGTGCCCTTCATACTTCTGCTAAAAGATTCGCTTTTTCTATCTTTTTCCTTAAATATAGTTTGAATGGTTCCCAATCTTTTCCAACTTTATCCTCAGTTAACCCTTTCATTCTTCCTACATGCCAATGACCCATCTAGTTCAGCATCCTATTCTCACAGTGGCCAAGCGTTGGGATGCTGGCAAGTAGGTTCTGAGCACAAGAGCCCTCTCTCCACCTGGGGATTCCAGCAACTGGTAGCCATTGGCAGCCGTCTCCTCTATAACTATGGTGGGCTTTTGGATAGACTACATTAATTCCCCAACCTGGTGTCATCCAGATGTTTTGACATACAATTCCTGTCAAGCTCAGCCATCAATAATAAAGCTTAGGGGATGTTGGGGGTCATAGCTCAAAACTTCTAAAGTACCAAGTTGAGGAAGTTACATTACAATATTCCAGGCTAAAAATCTTTTTTGAAATATAATGAATTGAAAATGCGTGTCTATACAGAGTCTACTTCTTTGCAGGACAGGATATGATTTCGGCATGAAGGCTGGAGAGTATGAGAATCCTATCCATAGGGTCTAGAGAGAGAAAATGTCTCCTGATCTCTGGGGCAAATGAGTTGCAAGTTCTGTTCCATATGCAGAAAACTACCATTTGAATTTCACCAGCCCTGTCGTGTCATCTTAGGGACCACGTGATGTAGGAAGAGTCTGGTTGCTGGATCAGGCCAAAGGCCCACATTGCCCAACATCTTGTTCTCAGAGTGGCTGACCAGAGCAGAGGCCCCCATGGGAAACCCACAAGGAGGACTTGAGTGCATCAGCAGACACAAGCTGGAAGCTGTGCAGAGAATGATCAAAGGGAGCCTTATGAGGAACGGTTGAAGGAGATGGGTATCTTCAGCCTGGAAAAGAGGAGACTGAGAGGAGATCTGAGAGCCATCTTCAAAAATCTCAATGACTGTCATGTGGAAGAGGGAACAAGCTTGTTTTCTGCTGCTTCGGGTTGGCTTTGAAAGAAGATCAGGCAAATTCATTCATGACAAGGCTATTCTTGGCTACTAGCCGCACCGGTGTCAGAAGTAGATTGCATTTAAACACCCGTTTGCTAGGAATCCCAAGTAAGGAATCCTAGAATTGTAGAGGTGGAAGGGACTCCCAAAAGTCATCTAGTCCAACCTCCTGCAGTGCAGGAATCTCAACTTAAAGCACTCAAGACAGATGACCATCCAAACACTTTTTAGAAATCTCCAAGGAAGCAGAGTCCACAACCTCCTTGGCGAGCAAAATATAACCACATAAAATAAAAACCTTACCTACACAGTGTGCTTCATTGAGAACCAGTGTGGTCAGACTAGGACTTGGGAGACCAGGGTTCGAATCCCTAACAAGCTATGAAACTCACTGGAGGACCGGGGCGGGGCAGTCTCTCACTTTCACTTTATAGCCCACCTCACAGAGTTGTTTTGAAGATTAAATGAAGAGGGAGGGGGAGAACCATGTATGCCACTCCTTGGAGACGGGGGAGTTGGGATATAAATGCAATAAATAAATTAAATCCACAGCTGGGCAACATGCAATTGGGTGTTGGGTTCCACGCCCCCCCTCCCAGATTATCCACCAATCAGGATAATTCAGAATTAAATGGAGGGGCTGTGTGGACTGCCACTTGGAAGGGGCAGAGCCGTCTTTCCCATTGGGCATAGTGGCGTGTTGCACCAGGGCGCCGGCCTCTTAGGGGCGCCCCAGTGAGTGGAAGAGCTGTGCGGCTTTGCCGGCGGCCTCCCCTTTCCCCGCACGCACGCCAGCTGCGCCCCGCCAACCATATGGCGCACAGCTTCCCTCCCAAGCCTCTGCAGGAGGAGAGCGATCCCCGCAGAGGCTTGGGAAGAGGTTGACAACTCTGGGAAACTGGGGGGAAGGAGGGATCGTTGCACAACGGTGCCGGATATGCTTAAGACGGCCCTGGGAAGAGGACCGCATAGGATGCATTGCCTCCCCTTTAAACAGCTGTGAATCCACTGCCCCAGCTCCAGCTGCAGATGCAGGGAGCTCTTCCCTCCTTAGCCTGCTCTGCCTGCCTCTCTCTCCCCCCCTCCTCCAGCAAACTAAGAAAGGAGCAGTGATTCATACATTGTTGTCCGCAGCATAGCAGCGAGTTAGCACCCCGCGACTATGCCATTCACCTCATTAGCCTTCATCAGCCTCGGCCGTGGGCTGGCCAAACAATCAACGGCACAGGAGCGATTGTCTCATTAGCAATGACTTTTGCAAGGCCTCCGAGGCTGGGCCAATGGCTGGTTGCTGCCGAAGGGAGAAAATGAAAAACCCACAAAGGTTTTTTGCTCTGCACTAAAGAAGCACATCTATTTATTAATTGCTCTCATTCATTTGATCACCGCCTTCCACCCTAAGGCTGCGTTACGCAGCATTGAAACACAATGTTAAGAGCAATTCAAAGCAACTTACAAGCATGAGTACAAAGCGGGTTGCAAAAACGTACGCCTCAAGTCTCAAAATTCAGGGTAAAGAGGTGTGCCTTGAGCAGGCTCCGGAAACTTTACAAGGAAGGTGCCAAGCATTTCTGCCAGAGGGAGTTCCAGTGGTGTAGTGGGGGGGGAGGGGCAGTGACCCCGGGTGCATTTGGGTGTGTGTACAAAATTTTCCCATTAAATTGATGGCCCTGCCTTTAAGCCTGGAGCATCCAGGTGGACTTGGCTAGGACTGAACTGGGCTCACTGGTGGCCAGAGGCGAGGAAGACCTGATGGGATGTCCCCACCCCAAGCCGCACCAGGCAAGGCCAGACAGGAGGATGGGCTGGGGGCTCCTGTGTGGCAGAGCTCCCCGCCCAGGCCCAAATCCAGAGGACGGGAGGGACAAGGGTGGGGAGGGGAGAGGAGCTTCCACATGCAAAGCTGGAGGGGGGGGGCTCAGAGCAACTGTGCGCAGAGATAATAACACCGTGCCCCCTCCTGCCACGCCACTCTGTGCCCTTGAGGAGCTGACCAGCAAGACCTTCAGGGGGCTGGAGATGAACGTGCCCCAGGTGGCTGAAAGTAAGGGTCTGGGGGGGGGGGCAGTAGTAGCAGGGGAGAGCTGCACTTCCCTGTCCCGTTCCAGGGGGTGACCTTCTTGGGAGCTCTCAGCCAAGTGGCCTTGGCAGGCACCCCAGCTCGGGAACAAGGTGAGACCTGGTAGCCACCTTTCCACCAACGTTGCTGGAGGGAGTTTCAAACTTCAAGGCGGGTTTCCTGGGCAAAGCTTGGGCCCTCCTCCATGCTTTCTGGAGCCCGGCCTAGGATGGTCCCTGGACGGAGGCATGTGGCAAACCCAGGAGCTGCCTACGGGGCTGGCAGGTGTCCGAAGCCCTGGGCACTGTCAACCCATGCTACGCCACTGGGGAGTTGCAAAGCTTAGGGGCTGCCAGAGGGAAGGCTCTCCCCATGACCAGACCAGACACGCACACTGAGCCTTTAAAGGTAGAGGAAAAACCAAGAGTGCCCCCTCTGCCGGCAACCTTCCCCAACCTGGTGCCCTCAAGATGTTTCAGACCACCACTCCCAGAAGCAGGCCCGGCTCTAGGGGTAGTCTCGGTGGTGTGGGGCGCCAGGGCGCTGGACCGGCAAGCGGGCATTGCGCGTCAAAGCTGCGCGGAAGCCGTGCTGCGCGCTGCGCCCTGCGCCCGCCCACCAGGTCAGGGGCGCCGGAGTGATCTCCGCGCCACGGCGCCCGACTTGCTTGAGACGGCCATGCCCAGAAGCCCTAGCCAGCACACCTGGAAAAGGCTGTTCTATGACAAAGGACGCCTCTTGCTCCTCTAGATGGGGAGTAGAGAGATCTCCAGCTGACAAAACCAAGGTAAAATTCACATTAGCTGTCCTGCCTATTTTGACTTCTCCCCCTATGGACCATTATCTGGCTTTCAGGAGTTGCCCGAAATGACCCTGGTGTGAAAAAGGACCCCTCACTCCAAAAGGCAGATCTCTAGCTGGGGGGATGGACGGACATTGCACATGTTTATGCAAGACAGACAGAACTACAATTCCCAACGCTTAAATGTGCTTGTGGGCAGGGGGGTGGCATTTTTTTGTTTTAACTACAATCCTACCTCGAAAGTTGAACGACTTGCGAGTCGAACGTTTTGGCTCCTGAACGCTGCAAACCCGGAAGTGGGTGTCCTGGTTTGGGAAAGTTCTTTAGAACCTGAACATCTGATACGGGTTCCGATTGGCTGCAGGAGCTTCCTGCAGCCAATCAGAATCCAGACCTTGGTTTCCGAATGTTTTAGAAGTCGAACAGACTTCCAGAATGGATTCCGTTCGACTTCCAAGGTACCACTATTTATTTGTGCTTTTATTCTCTATTTTTGACTTGTAAACCACCCCAAGATCTCCGGGTGAAGGAGGGTATATAAACCTAATAAATTAAATAGATAAAAGGGATTGGGAATTGTAGCACTGTGCAAGGAATAGGCATCTCCTAACAACTCTCAGCCTGCTTAACGAACTGCAGTTCCCAGAATTCTTTAAACCTGCTTAAAGTGGCACGACCCTGCTTTAAATGCATAGTGCAGATGAGGCCTCAATCTCTTAGGAACCACAAGGGCTTGCAAAGCCCACTTTCACTGTCTTGCCATTAATCCCTGTACGACAGAAATAGAATATAAAAATCTACTCTTTGGGGAAAGTGGGTCCGTTGGGCAAGACCTCGCCATCAGCTCGAACGACGCGACTTGAATTTGCTGGGGTGTGATTGAATATCAGCCGAAAACAGCAGCGGCCTGGAAGCACCCTGTGAGGCTTGCAGCACTCAAAAGATGTTTTGATATAGAAGACGGACCCAAAAGTCACACACACACACACACACACACACACACCCAGGCTGACTTTTGGAGCCTGGCTGGGGTCAGTGTGTGTGTGTGTGTGTTCTGTTCCAGGCTGGAGAAAACAAGCACACCCACCGGGTAGTTTTTGGCTCTGTGGACAGAGCCCAGAGGCTCCAGCCAGTGCACAGTGTCCTGGGAAGAGTTGGCCAGCGGTCAAGCATGCCTGTTCCCCTGGCTACAGTGCCGTCACAGCCTCAAGCAGGACACACTTTAACCTTTCTGCTCTTTCCATGGGTCTGAGAAAGTTGGTTGGGCAGTCAGGCCCGTCCCCTTCTCAGGGAAACTCTATCCCCAGGCTAATTCGAGCCACTCAGCAGGGCAGCTGGCTTTCAAGAGTTGGAACAAGATGCAGAACCCTTACCTGAATAGCCCAGCCCCAGCTCTGTAACTGGAGAGCCTGGACAATCCAGGGGAGAACAAATCTGTGATGTAGTCAACAGCTTCTCAAAGCCTTCCATCAGCACCGGGAACTTCCTGCTGGGGGGGTGGGGTGATTGGGAAACAGGAACACACTTTGGCAACTCTTAAAGAGAGTGGGGGGACAAGTCGATAACCCTTGGTTGGCCTGAGCAATAATGCTCATATTGCCCCTTTGAAGGGGTACCAAAGCAAACGCCAATTGCAGCCAACGCAAACACGGGTTATAGAATCATAGTTGGGAGGAACAACTGGGGTCGTCCCTGCAATGCAGGAGTTGCGCCTAAAGCATCCATGATCGGGCGTCATCCAACATCTGTGCAAAAATCTCCAGTGAAGGAGAGTCCATCACCCTCCAAAGGAGCCCACTCCACGGTCAAACAGCTCTTGGTGCAAGTTCTTCCTAGTTTTGTTGGAATCTCCTTTCTTGTTGTTTTAATCCATTGGTTTGGGTCTTACCCTCTGGAGCGGGAGAAAACAGGCTTGCTCCACCTTCCATGTAGGGTTGGCCAGACTCAATAGAGGACAGGACTTCTGTGCCTTTAATTGCCCTGCTCTCTTTTGACTCTGGAAACCTTAAAGAGAAACCAGCAGACCCTTTGTTTAATTTCCAAGCAAAGGGTCTGCAGGTTTCTCTTTAAGGTTTCCAGACTCAAAAGAGAGCAGGGGCAATTAAAGGCACAGAAGTCCTGTCCACTATTGAGTCTGGCAACCCTACTTCCATGTGATAGCCCTTCAGAAGACAGCTATCATATCACCTCTTGTCCTCCTCTTTTCCAGGCTGAACATACCCAGCTCCAACTGTTCCTCATAAGGCTTGGTTTCCAGAGCCTTTTTCATCTTGGTCACCCTCCTCTGCACACCTCCCAGCACGTCAATATTCCTCTTAAATCATGGTGCCCAGAAGTGGATACAGGACTTCTGGGGGGTCTCACAAGGGTAGAATAGAGCAGTACTATTGCTTTCCTTGATCTGGATACTGGATGCAGCCCAGAACAGCAGTAGGGTTTTTTGCTGTTCTGCATTGTCCTGCTGTCCCACTTCACAAATTACGCTTGCAGCTTTCACCACCACCTGGAATGCATTTGATGTATGGGCAGAATGTAGACTGTTACCTTAGACAAGAGTCAAACCATGCATCTATGTAGCTCTGCAACGTCTACACTGACTACCAACAGCTCTCCAGTATTTCAGGCAGGGAATCTTCCCCAGCCCTTCCTGGAAAGGCTGGAGCCATTTCCATGCAAACAGGGAGGTTATTGGGTTGTTTTTATTTTGATTATGCATTTTGTGGTTTTATATTTTTATTTGGTGAACTGCACCAAGACCTGCGGGTGTGTTGTGGTTTAGTCGTTTAGTCGTGTCCGACTCTTCGTGACCCCATGGACCATAGCACGCCAGGCACTCCTGTCTTCCACTGCCTCCCGCAGTTTGGTCAAACTCATGTTTGTAGCTTCAAGAACACTGTCCAACCATCTCGTCCTTTGTCGTCCCCTTCTCCTTGTGCCCTCCATCTTTCCCAACATCAGGGTCTTTTCCAAGGATTCTTCTCTTCTCATGAGGTGGCCAAAGTATTGGAGCCTCAGCTTCAGGATCTGTCCTTCCAGTGAGCACTCAGGGCTGATTTCCTTCAGAATGGATAGGTTTGATCTTCTTGCAGTCCATGGGACTCTCAAGAGTCTCCTCCAGCACCCTAATTCAAAAGCATCAATTCTTCGGCGATCAGCCTTCTTTATGGTCCAGCTCTCACTTCCATACATCACTACTGGGAAAACCATAGCTTTAACTATACGGACCTTTGTCGGCAAGGTGATGTCTCTGCTTTTTAAGATGCTGTCTAGGTTTGTCATTGCTTTTCTCCTAAGAAGCAGGCGTCTTTTAATTTCGTGACTGCTGTCACCATCCGCAGTGATCAAGGAGCCCAAGAAAGTAAAATCTCTCACTGCCTCCATTTCTTCCCCTTCTATTTGCCAGGAGGTGATGGGACCAGTGGCCATGATCTTGGTTTTTTTGATATTGAGCTTCAGACCATATTTTGCGCTCTCCTCTTTCACCCTTTACCTGCGGGTAAAGGGCGGTATATAAATTCAATTAATAATGCAAAACACCATGGTCCTTCCCCAAATATTAAGGGCAGGGGGCAACCACTTATAAGCAGACACAGGCTGGAGAAGGAACCCGCCTGCCTGCTTTTGCTAATGTGGAAGCAGAATGTATGCTTCTGCGGTCTGCAGGGATCTGGGCCTGTCACAGGAGGCATGAGCTTGCTTCTATCTTAAGGAAACATCTCTCTTATGAGTGTAACAGGATAAACATGAAGGTGGGAGGAAAAGTGAAGTATGGAATGGTTTTGGACCAGAAATGTTTGCATATCCCCCCCCCCCGCAAACTACAATAGTTTCTTCTGGATTCTTATTAACCACATTGTGATAACTTTGTCACCTCTATAAAAGCTGTTAGGGTGTTTTGCTTACATACAGAGGGTATCAATCAGAAGTCTGGCTCATGAGTCTTCCGCAATGCAATTGCCTTGTCTTAACATTGGCTCCCAGTACATTTCCGAGCACAATTCAAAGTGTTGGTGCTGACCTTTAAAGCCCTAAACGGCCTCGGTCCAGTATACCTGAAGGAGCGTCTCCTCCCATCGTTTTGCCCGGACACTGAGGTCCAGCGCCGAGGGCCTTCTGGCGGTTCCCTCGCTACGAGAAGCCAAGTTACAGGGAACCAGGCAGAGGGCCTTCTCGGTAGTGGCACCCACCCTGTGGAATGCCCTCCCACCAGAGGTCAAAGAGAACAACAACTACCAGACCTTTAGAAGGCATCTCAAGCATAGCTGCCAAGTTTTCCCTTTTCTCACGAGGAAGCCTATTCAGCATAAGGGAATTTCCCTTAAAAAAAGGGATAACTTGGCAGCTATGATCTCAAGGCAGCCCTGTTTAGGGAAGCTTTTAATGTTTGATGGATTTCTGTATTTTAATATTTTGTTGGAAGCCACCCAGAGTGGCTGGGGGAACCCGGCCAGTTGGGCGGGGTATAAATAATAAATTATTATTATTAAGATTCTTGAACAGACTTTATTCCCACCACGTTATGAAAGCTGTTTTTCTTCCACTCTAATATCAGTGATGAAAATTACATAATTCTATTTCTTTTACTGATAGCTCCTGCCCACACGGAACAGTATTTACCCATGCAACGGTATTTAGACTATGGACAAAAAACATGCAACTGCTTGCTTGGGTGTAGTGTGGAAGGGCCCAAATTTGAGCAATAGGCTAAATGCTTTGCATGTAGGGCACTCCAGTTGCAAATTCCTTTTTTTTAAAAAAAAAGGGGGGGCTGCTGGTAGTAGTTGGAAAGATTCCTGCCTCTGCCTTTGAGAGCCGCCACAAGAAGTGGATTACAAGGGCTAACTTAGCTTCGCATGTTTGCGCATTCCAACTCTGGGAAAAGGATGCTAGATGTCCTCCACACCCTGGCAGCTCCCCACCAAACAGCCTTAGCTCAAAGTCAAAATGAAAACCTATTTGCCCTGATTCTGCCTGTAGTCTCTACTGTGCATGGTGGTCTTTATTGAAAGTCAGCTGGTATGCAATCATGGGGGCTTCTGCTAGGCAAGTCAACGGTGCCAGAAGCATTCGTAAGCGGCAGCACAGATCGAGCTTTAAATTTGAGGAACTGAAGTTCAGAGAGTTACTCCCAACTGCAACAAACCACAAGCGAAAGGCTACTTTTCACTACTAGCCCAGTGCTGGGATCCTCATGGGTGTTGCAAAGCCAGACCTATTGGCCCCACCTAGCCCATTGCTCCTGGCACGCACTGGCAGCAGATCTCCAGGTTTTCAGGCAGATTTTCCCAGCCTTACCTGGCACTGCTAGAGATTGAACTTGGGCCCTTCTGAATGTAAAGTTTCTTCCACTCTAATATCAGTGATGAAAATTACATAATTCTATTTCTTTTAATGATAGCCCCTGACCACATGGAACAGTATTTACCCATGCAACAGTATTTAGACTATGGACAAAAAACATGCAACTGCTTGCTTGGGTGACTGAAAGCCAAGTTGTTGGGATTTATCCATGAAACCATGGGTGAAAGCAGGGAGGGATAGCACTGATTCTTGTTACACCGTTAGCCCAAAGGAAGCAAGTAAGGACAGGCTGGGGAAGCCCTGACAGACCCTCACGTGGGGGCATCTCCACTACCAGACTCAAGTGATCCAAACCTGAGCTGTGGCCGAGTAGACAAAGAGGAGAACAGAGGCAACATTAACCGGCCTTGTCGGCAGCTGCAAGGAGGGTGCAAGCCCGGCGTCTGGGAAGGTGGTCAACAGCGTACATCCAATTTGGATCCTAAAATAGCACTTCTATCATGCTACTCAGAAGCCACTCAACAGCTTTCCTACAAGGATCTCGTTACTCACCTGATGGCTGCAGCACGGCTTACCATTGCAATGCATTGGAAGTCTCTCGGCACAGACCTGCTTGAGATCTGGACTGCACAACTCTGGGAATTAAAATTAATGGACATGTGCAAAGGAGCCAAATGACAAGAAAACCACCAATTTTCAACCAACCTGGCACAGTTTTATTACATATACAACATCAAAGCAACTTTGTTCTATGGACATGGGACACATGTCAACCTTGGTTTAAAAGCTAAAATCACTGGAAAGTTAAATGTAATTAAAAGAGAAATGTGGTGCTTCTGGCTGAATAACGATTGTTGCTTCCTGTATAGGTATGTGAAAATAATAGCACAAAATGGGGATTGGGGGGGCGGGGGAGAAAGAGCATGCATCCATCTCCACTTCAGCTCAAAGAAAAAGAAAGCCTGCCCCCCTCTCCCCTTGACTGCACTCAGGTCCACATGCTGTGGTACAGGTTTATCGAAAGCACGGTTCCCAACCAGAGCCAGCAATTAAGGCAGGAGGGTCCAGTCCAGGAAACAAGGCCACACAAGAACAAGGCAGTTCTGCACTTAGCAACTCAAGACCTAGAAGGTATGTGCAAAATGTTTTGAGGGTTGGGTTTCAGTTACGGAGAGAAATTGAAAAATGACACTGTTTTTTCTAGGCTTAACAGGAAAAGCACTCCCAGTAGTAACGTTTTATACTGCTTAAGTATATAATAGTTTATTGGTAAACAAGTCAATAAAATACAAACATCTCTATACTAAGAATGGAAAAAAGCACCCCTTGTCTTTTCTTTCTGGCTGCAGATCAGCGTTGAAACCTTTTGGAAAAGTTTGGAGAGTGGGGCACTGTCAGGGGCTGGTCGCTGGCCTTGATCTCCACCGGCTGGTACCTGTGGATGGGGTTGGCTTTGTGTACCTGGGAAGGAAAAGAAGGAGGAGGTTCTAAGCACCGTCAAAGGAGAAAGTGCTGTTGTCAAGGAACACAAGGACTGCACCCAACCACTGAGAGACTGCAAATGGCAATAGAGGCACACAAGAGAGAATTGAGCTCTAAGTTCAAGTTAAGCCAATTTCAGTGTGCCATTGATTGCACCCCCCGCCTCCCAGTATGTGTAGAAGCAAGAGTCAAGACATCTTGACCCGCCGAGATGCAGGAACGGTTGCAGGTAACTTGAAAATCAAAGGAACAGATGAAGCTACTTTATACCAAGGCAGCTCTCCAACATCTTTCCAGCTCAGAATTAACTGCTGCAAAGTGTAGTAGACATCTGGCTGGGCCTGTTTCCCCAGAAGTGGAAAGCCAAAGACCTTCCAATCAGGTGGCACAGACAGAGTCTGGAAAATCCCACACACAAGGTAAGAGATCTACCACTGAGCTACAGAGCCAGCTTAGTTGGTTTTAAGACCTTCTGCCAGTAAAAATATTATATGTTATTTTATTTACTGAGCTGCCTGCACTGCTAAGAAAAGATGGGACCCTTTGCTGAACCAGCCGCTTAGGCATCTATGATCCAGATTCATGTCCCTCAAGCCAGAGGCTCATTTACCAGCTCTCCTCTCAGCTCAGCCAACTCGGCTTTCCTCTGCTCTTCCTCATGACGTCTCGCTGTCTCCTGCAGCCGCGCTTTCTCAGCTTCAAGTTCTGCCATCCGCCTATCGAATTCCTGCCGCTCTCGGGCGCGCCGCTCTGTGGCCAGCTCAAAGCCTTTTGGAGCTATGGAACCAAAAAGGACACCTGAGTTTCTGAATGGAAGGGGAACAACTCTTTATGCAGGAAGGTGGTGCCTGTCACACAAAGCACCCCAATGGCGTGTTTGCTTTTCAAAATGGAAGAGCAGCCCTGCCGGATCAGACCAAAGGTCCATCTAATGCTAGTCCTTCATCCTATGGGATCCAACTAGAATTTCAGCTGCAAAACTGAGCTTTGCAGAACTGCTTTGAGGCTGGTTGGATCCTTTCTCTTGAAGCTTCATTTGCTAGGATGAAAGGTACAAGGCATTATGTAGACACCTGGCTCCCTGCTCAGACAGGCCCGTGGGCCATCCAGCCCAGCATCCTGTTCCCACAGGGGCCAACTAGAGGCCTGTGGGAAGCCCACATGCAGGATTCAAGCACAAGAGCCTCTCCCCTCCAGCAATACCTCTTCCAGCATTCAGAAGTATTGCAACCAAGGCTTCAGGGTGTGGGATGTAACATAGGCAGTCAAGTACAACACTTCCTGTTTGCCTAGAGTGGACACAAACAGGGGGATGTTGATCCAGCCAGTTGAACTTCCTGTTACACCTGGTCTGCAGCATCCTCCCCCTGTATGTGACCAGGTAGGTGGGCGTGACCCTTGCAGACCCCACAATAGGTCCAGTCATGCAGCCACCTTCCTCTTTTGATGCTTCTTCTTCTCTCTGCCAGCAGTACATGGGTCATCCTTACAAGGATATAAGCCACACTGAATCTGTAACTACAAGCTAAAGCCTGCCTTCAGGGATCCAATTGTGAACTGAATGTGAATAAACTTCTTATTACCTTTAAAAGAAGCTTCTTGTGTCTTTATTACTTTTAGGAGGGATAAAAGGGGTCTTACCAGGAATATACTCCAATCTGAACAAAGCCAGATTGGATTGCTTAAGTAAAGAGATTCAAATGAATCTACCAACTAGCTTCCTGCTGTATATTGGGGAATGTCGCTCTGCTGCTGACTCACAAGCCTGAGTTAGGAAGGATAGTATTAAATCAATATATCCTCTCCTAGTAACTACAACATTCCCACAAAGGGCACTGACAATATTCTGTCACCCAAGAGCAAGCTTGCCTCTTCCTTGGAGTAGCCATAAGCCGAGCCCTTTGTCCTCAAGGAACTGAGGAATGTAGAGAAGGCTGGAAGTGGTTGCCAAGATCATGGCTCCCTGCCTTCTACTTACGCCTGATCTAACTTAGCACTCAATCAACAGCTGTCGAATGTTGCTGCCCTCACCTGTTCTTGTGGCAACTGAGATGGGACTTCCCCCTGCCCCCCAGGCACAGATGCAAGCTAACATCACACAAGGCACCACTTTGGGGTTAAGTGGCTGGGCCCAAAGGCTGCCCAAGGGAGCCTCACCTGAAAGGACTTTGCTCTCCCTCTTGGGCACAAAAGGTTCCTGGTGCACCACAGTGCTTGGCTGAGCCTTGAAAGAAGCAGCTTCCATCTGTTGTTTCATCTCTTCCTTGAGCTGTTCAGGAAGTGAGGGAAGTTGGGAGAAAAAGATTTAAGAGACCCCCCAGACATTCCTCACCAAGGCAAACAAAGTCCACAAGGCAGACTGACAAGTCAGCAAAAATAAGGTATTGTGGTCTAGTATTGTTTGGGTTGGCTAGGATTTTAAGAATTTGATCCAGTTTCTTCCCTTCTACCACGCATTATCTAGGAGCAAGTTTACAGACACTATGCACTTGCACACAAGTACAAATACACACTGCTTGTCATACACACGTGGCCCTTGAGCCATGCGACAACACACAGCTTGAAAATAACTAAAAGCAGCGGTTATAAGGGACCAGACTCTATACACCCAAGTATTCTTTAAAACAATGTACTTTAAGCAGCAAATCCCAGGGCTGAAAAGCATTCATTCAACAAGGAGGGCTTATTCCATTTAGCTACTTCTCTCCCTATAGGCCAGATGTGGCTAATTTGGGCCTTCCAGATGATGTTGGACCACAACTACCTTTATTAGCCCTGACCACTGGCCAAGCGGGCTAGAGTTTGTGGGAGTTGCAGCCCAGTAACATATGGAGGGCTCCAAGTTAACTATCCCTGTTGTAGAAGAAAGTGGGGTGGAGAGCAGAGATACAGATCTTACATTCTTCCCTGTGTGGGTGAGCAATTTTGATGCATAACAGGAAAAGCACCCCTAGTAGGATGCTTCCCCCATCTGTTTCGCATGACCCCATCCACACAAGGCCACTTTGGCCAGACAAAACACTGCAGGAAGAGGCCACTAGGATGCTCCCAGTCTAAACACCAGAATCAGCCCCCGCAAGTGCAGGGTTGTGTTGGATGCTGCCTCTGACGGCAGCCTCAGACTCTCCTCTTCCGACGATGGAAGGGAAATTGTAAAGATGGCCAGGCAGGGCCCCTGGCTCAGTCAGCTGCTCAGCCCCCTCTCACCTGCTGCTCCCACTGCTCGTGCTTCACAGCTCCTCTCATATCAACAGCCAGTTGGAAGGGCTCCAGCTTGGTGGGGCTCTTGGTCTTCTTTTCTGGAAGCTTGACGTGGTCAAAGTGGGGCAGGGGGAGTGCTTTGAACTTTGGCACCTTCCAACGAAACACAGAACAAGGCTCAGCATTGCTGGTGAGATGAAGACTTGGAACATAGTAAACACATCAAGTGGAAAAGCTCTTGGAGAAAGCTGGGAGAGGTATTGGAGGTCACCCTCCCTCACCTAATCTTTCAGGTGCATCTTCTCTCTCCTTTTAGATGGAGGCCCTTCCAGCTGCTATAGACTACAATTCCCATCTGCCCCAGCCAGCATGCCCACGGTGGCTGGGAATGACAAGAATTGTAGTCCAAAACAGCTGGAGGGCACCAAATTGGGGAAGGCTATTTAGAGATCAATAGGCCCTCCTTCTCTTCTAGTTCCCACCTGGCATCTGAGGTCAGGCAGATGGTGACTGGGGAGAGGCCCTCTTAAGTCGCTGTGACTAAATATCAGGAAGAACTTTCTGACAGTAAGTGCTGTTCAACAGTGGAATGGTCTACCCCGGGAGGTTGTGGAATCTCCTTCCTTGGAGGTTTTTAAGCAGAGGTTGGAAGACCGTCTGTCACTGCAGGGGGTTGGGCTAGATGATCCTCGGGGTCCCTCCCAACTCTATGATTCTATGATCCTCTGCTTGAAATCCTGGAAAGCTGCTGCTGGTCAGCACAGACAATACTGAGACAGATGACCCAGCCATCTGACTCCATGAGGGAGCTTCCTATACTTTGTCAGTACAGTGGTACCTCTACTTACGAATTTAATGTGTTCCGAACGCACATTCGTAAGTCAAAAAAAATTGTAAGTCGAATCCCATAGGAATGCATTGGGAGAAAAAATTCGTAAGTCGAAGCAACCCTATCTAAAAATTCGTAAGTAGAAAAAATCCTATCTAAACCGCATCCAAGATGGCGGACGGAGCTCCGTTCGTAAGTAGAGTTATTCGTAAGTAGAGGTACCACTGTACATTATATGCTCACATGGAGCTTAGATCCCACAAGGGAATCCTCGTAGAATAGCAGCAAATAAGGACTGAGATTCTTTGTACAATGTAATGGTGTAAACAAATAGTGAAGCTTACATTTGTAATGTTTTGAAAGTTTTTAAGATAATATTTTAGTTTCCTGTTAATTGTGTTGCTTTGAATGTATACTTTATATTTGACTTCCTTCTGTGGTGTTTTATTTTGGGTTGCTTTATTTCATGTTTTAATGTAGGTAGTAATCAGCTTTGAGATTTTTTGGGGGGTAAAAATATACAGCAGTCTAGAAATAGAAAGAATAATAATACAGATTGGCATTCACTTTTCTCCAAGAGCCATCTACTTCCCTACAGCTATTTTAGGCAAGTGAGCCTCCCCAATGAAGCCTGGACAACTGATGGGAACCTCTGGCCTTCCCTTCTCTGCCAAAGACACTTTTAGAAGCTTGGTCTTAAATGTGATCCGTTAGAGCAAGGGTGAGGAACCCATGGCTCTGCAGATGTTGATGGACTACAACTCCTTGATCATTGCCCATGCTGGCAGGGGCTGGCGGGAACTGTTGCTTATTAATTTATATATCACTTAATTGCCAAAGTGGCCTCTAAGCAGTTTACACAATAAAACAATTCTGTCAAAACATTAAAATATGGGAGTGGGAGTCCAACAACATCTGGAGGACAGCAGGTTGCCCACCCATGAGTTAGAGAGATAACCAGCAGATTCCTACATAGCCCAGGGAATGGCCAACATCTGCTTCCTTCTTTTGTGGCCCATTTACATTGAGAATTGCGCAAGGATCCACTTTTGCTTTTGGATAGTAGTGTCAGCAGGAGGATGGCCTCTGCCCCAACAGGAAGAGGGTGTCCCTAAATGAAAAGCACCCACCTCTTCTTTTTGCAATTCTTCAATTTTCTTCTCTTTCTGAAGAAGCCTCTCTTTGTCCCGAGAGTCAAAGGAGAAAGGGCACATCTCCACCTGCCTAGGTTCTGCAGCTTTGGGCTTAAAGGGCACCCCAAAGTATGGCACTGGCTTGGCTTTGATCACAGGCACAACTTCCTCTTCCTGTAGAGAAAAACAGCACGGGAAATGGAGCAGGGAAGGGAACAAAGGCAGCCTCCACTCCCCCACCTGACCTTGTGTGAAGAGTTGCATCTTAAGGAGACTTGGAGAGGGCAGAATGGCTGTGGAAAATCCAGGAACCAGTTCAAAAAGGGACTCTAAAAAAAATCACCCAGCCGCTAGGATATTTACCATCCAGCTGTGTCAGCTGATGGCCCAGAGCTGCCTGGTTGCAGGGAAAACACTCACTTAGAAGGGCTGAGCGGCTCATTTGAACCCTAAGCCCCATGTCAGTCCCTGGCTGGCTACAGCAGTGAAGCAACACCAGGGCCTCCAACTACCCCGCACTACAGAAAAAGAATCACCTTCACTTTCTCCTCTTTAGCCAGGAAGCCAACTCTGTTCTTCAGAGCAAATGCTGGGGACTGTGGGACTGTGGGAGGGAGCAGCTTTTTCTCAGGAACACCCTGCAGGAACAAAACAGCAAGTTGCACTACCGGCGAGTCAGGAAACATGGAGTAGTGTTAAAACAAATTCCCCTCCTACATTTTGCATTCGGACAAATCAACCTGGTGGAAACACAGCAGTGCCATCTGATGATAAGCTCTGCCCTTAAATACACAGGGCTCTGTGTGCCCTGCACAAACCCCTCATCTTTGCTCACTCAGGTCTTAACCAAGAGAGAATTCTGTTAATGTTAGAATCATTCTCAGTGGCCTCCCTGTCCCCTGGACTAATTTTATTCTGCTCGCCTTGGAAAGACGCCTCTTCCCCCTCTTGCATCCTGCCACTGCTAGCAGGTCAGAGCGCTAGGGAAACAAGGAGGGCTCCTTCCTGTATCCAGAGTGCTCTGAGCTGCTCAACCTTTCCAAGAGGTGAGCAAAAGTACTTTCCTCCCCATTGCAGTGCTGGATGGAAAGCTTCCAGCAAGAGGCAAGAAACCTTCACACACACCCTCCACGCTGCATGGATCGGGGAGACTGGATAGCTGCCTGCTCCTGCTTGTGCGAGTCTATTTGCGCCCCCCCCCCCTGCAGGCAACCCTAAGTTGGGGAGCCAACTGTGGATGCAGCCATTGGGTCCCAAAAGGTGCCTCTCCTCTATGACAGGAGCTGGTAAGCATCTGGTTAGGGATGAAGGGGAGAGTGTTTCTGATGGTCCAAATATTATTTGTTATTTATACCCCACCCATCTGGCTGGGTTTGCCCCACCACTCGGGGCGGCTTCCAATAAATACCAAAATACATTAAAATATCACAGATTAAAAACTTCCCTAAACAGGGCTGCCTTTAGTTGTTTTCTAAATGTCAGGTAGTTGTTTATCTCCTTGTGCCTCCGATGGAAGGGCGTTCCACAGGGCGGGCGCCACTACCAAGGCCCTCTGCCTGGTTCCCTGTAGCTTTGCTTCTCGCAATGAGGGAACCGCCAGAGGGCCCTCGGCGCTGGATCTGTGTCCGGGCTGAACGATGGGGGTGGAGACGCTCCTTCAGGTATACTGGACCGAGCCCGTTTAGGGCTTTAAAGGTCAGCACCAACACTTTGAATTGTGCTCGGAAACGTACTGGGAGCCAATGTAGGTCTCTTAGGCTGCTCCCAGTCACCAGTCTAGCTGCCGCATTCTGGATTAATTGCAGTTTCCAGGTCACCTTCAAAGGTAGCCCCACATATGGATGTGGGGTAAAAGTAGGCAGTGAGCCCAACACCCAAGCAAAGAAGTCAAAGGTCCATAGGTGAAAATGTATGAGCAACAAGCACTAGACTAGAACAAGAAGACTCTGAAGCCAGACAAAGGACTGATGCTCTTGGCATCAAAAAGGCAAACTGGAAGCCTGGCGGAATGCAGAGAATCAATGATAGATTCAGACCGTCTTAGTACCAACTTCAGCCCATTTTCCTTTGAGGGTGAAAAACACAAGCTGCAAAGATTACCACCACATCCTCCAGGATTTTAGTGGGACATGGCCTCGAATGGAACTGGAAGTGTTCCTCCTCCTGGTGCTTCTTCTTGCTCTCCCGTTCTTGAATGCGCTTCTCTATTTCCAAATCAAAGCCAACTGGCTTGGTGGGCTCCTTCACTGGAGGCTTCTTGGGCAAGATTGGTGTTCCCTCCAGGATCCGGGGGTTGAGTTCTTGAGCTTTGAACCTGTACCTGCCAGACAATGAAGCAAATGGTGAGACTCTAATGTGGAGTCAAAATTACTCCATGCCACGGGCTGAAGTTGCCTGAGGTTAGCCCATTCCTGTGACACGACACTTCAAAGCCATGGCCGTGTGTCTGCAATTTGACATTTCTGACTGCAGAAGCTTTGAACTAACCCACAAGCCTCCTCCTGCTGTCTGATAGGCAGATGAGCAGGCAGGGTAGTGCTCATGCCTTCTCCCACTCAGAAGGGAGGCTGACCAGCTTTAACATACCCATTCATGTGGGTGTACAAAGCTGCTCTATCCTAAGTCAAACCACAAGCCCATTGAGTCCAATATAAGATGGGGGACACCTGGCTTGTCAGTAGTACATATGAAAATGATTGAGGGGTCTTAGCAGACCACCAGCTTAACATGTGCCAACACTGTGATGCAGCAGAAAAAAACAAAAAACCTAATGCTATTCTAGGCTGCATCAGCAGAAGTACAGGGTCCAGGTCAAGGGAAGTCATAGTACTGCTCTATTCAGTCTTGGTCAGACACACCTGGAATACTATGTCCAGCTCTGGGCACTAGAATTTAAGATATTGATAAGTTGGAATGGGTGTAGAGGACGATGACCAAGATTATCAAGGGCGCTGGGTATGTTTAGCCTGGGAAAGAGGAGATTGAGAGGAAATAGGATAGCCATCTTCAAATATCTAAACGGCTATCCCATGGGAGATGGAGCAAGCTTGTTTTCTTCTGCTCTGGAGGGTAGGACTCCAATGGATTCCAATTAAAAAAAAGGAGATTCCAACTAAACATCACAAGAACTGTCTCACAGTAAAGCTGTTAAACAGTGCAACAGTCTCCCTCGGGAGGTGGTGGACTCTCCTTTGTTGGAAATTTTAAAGTTGAATACCCATCTGTCAGGGATGCTTTAGTTGAGATTCATGCATTGCAGAGGGTTTGACTAGATGACCTTTGGCGGACCCTTCAACTCCACGATTCTATGATTCTATGAGTCATGGGCTATGCTTACTTGCAACAGCTCTCCAGAGTCTCTCAAAGCTCTACTACAAGCCATACCTCGGTTTAAGTACACCTCGGTTTGAGTATTTTCAATTTAAGTACTCCGCGGACCTGTCTGGAATGGATTAATTCACTTTCCATTACTTTCAATGCGAAAGTTCGCTTCAGGTTAAGTACGCTTCAGGTTAAGTACGGACTTCTGGAACCAATTACACTCACACCTCGGGTTAAGTACGCTTCAGGTTGAGTAATCCGCAGACCCATCTGGAACAGATTAATCCACTTTCCATTACTTTCAATGGGAAAGTTCGCTTTAGGTTAAGTACGCTTCAGGTTAAGTACAGACTTTCAGAACCAATTGTGTTTGTAAACCGAGGTACCACTGTACTGGGCATCCTTAGCTGGAGAGGCTATAAATTAAACCTGGTACCTACAGGCCAAGCATGTTCTCAAGCACTAAGGCAGGCATCCCCAAACTGCGGCCCTCCAGATGTTTTGGCCTACAACTCCCATGATCCCTAGCTAACAGGACCAGTGGTCGGGGAAGATGGGAATTGTAGTCCAAAAAATCCGGAGGGCCAAAGTTTGGGGGTGCCTACACTAAGGTATGGTGCCTCTTCAACCAGAGGATTCCTTCCCAGTTTTGTAGATGACAAAATCTCAGTTGGAAGATTTGCCATGGAATAGATACAGGCAAGTGCACAAACCAGCCTCTAATCAAGGAAGCCCGGGGGGGGGGGGGCGGGTGTCCTTGCTGCAGTCTCACCCAACATGTCTCCCCAAGTATATTCATACCCTCAAGGGGCTCTGACTACTTTCCCTTACCCCCACTGGACTGCAGGACACACAAACCTGAACATATAAAAAAGTAAAAAAAAATTGTCCAGTAGCAACTTAAGAGATCAACTAAGTTTGTTCTTGGTATAAGCTTTTGTGTGCATGCACACTTCTTCAGATACACACATGTACATGAAATCCATGCAGAGAGAAGCACTCACACAATTCTGGCTCACTGGCTGGATTCTACACCAAGGACACCACCAGGAGTCGTGAACTATATTCAGTTCAGAGAGGCGTCATTTGGGCAAAGAGTTGCACTTACTGTTGAAGCTTCTCAACCTCCTCAGCCTCTAACTCAGCAGTGCTCTTGCATTTGACAGGTCTTTGGCGGGTCTTGGTTTCAAGGCGGGGAGTTTTGGGGTTGGTTACCTTGGCCTTAAGTGGCTTTGTTTGGCTTATGCCTGCAAGAACGGAGGGGAAATGACCATAAACAAAAGCACAACTTGCAAAGTTTTCTTTTAAAAAACGTAAGAGGTGCATTTAGCCAACTCTCATAATTGCAAGTATGAAATCTTATTACCTTAGAAAAAATAGGAAAGTATGGAAAGTGAGGCTAATGTTAGTCCTGATATATTCAACCCTTTGTGCCATCCACAGTTCCCATTTTACATTTTCCCAAGTTTAAGCTGTGTCCTTGCCCAACCTCTTCAAATAAAAAGAGAGAAGACAACGACACAAACCTAAATTCTGATATTAACAGAACGCACTCTAGTGGAAGTAACTGAATTTTCTTAGGAAAATTAAGCAAAAGTCTCAATTCCAACTTCAACCTCCTACCTTTGACTGTCTAGTCCCCCTAATAATAATAATAAAGCCGGGCTCAGAGCGGTCAACACCAAATATAAAACAACTGATTAAAATACAACTCAACAACAAGACTACATACATCAAAATTAAATTAAAAATTAAAAAGGCAGCCTCATATAAAAGGGAAAAAGAAATGGAAAATGGGGGGGGGGAATCAGGTTGGCTCCAGGCCAAATGCCAGGCGGAACAACTCTGTCTTACAGGCTCTGCGAAAAGAAATCAGGTCCTGCAGGGCCCTGGTCTGAGGAGACAGAGCATTCCACCAGGTCAGGGCCAGTGTTGAGAAGGCCCTGGTTCTAGTAGAGGCTAATCTGATTTCCTTCGGGCCCGGGACCTCTAAGGTATTACTGTTTATGGACCTAGAACTGCACACTTGAAAAATAGCCAATCTATCTTTACTGTGGTTCCCTACTCCTCTTGACAGGAAAGAAGAGGCACCACTGTTTAGCAGTCTCCAAGACATGAATAATTGCACCTGATTAATGTCACCAAGTTCAGAGGGACTGTGCTCACAGAGTTCTCCCCACTGTCACAAAGGGGTTCCCGGCCAAGCCACTTGCAGCCTTACCTTCCTCTGTCTTCCTGCTCCTCAGGTGGTAACGTGGCGGTGTGCGTTGCTGGAAGTTTCTAACCTGCTGGGCCATTGATACAAATTCTGTGGAAACTTCATCAAACTTCCTTTTGTTGCTTTGGGACAGGTTGAAGGGTTTCGGGACTGTCATACCCTTTGACGCTTTGGCCTGTAAGGAGACAGGGCTGGTTTGTTAGCAGAATGTTCTCAAGGCAGGATGCACCTTGGGCATCAGCTCACCAGCTGCTGGCAAAGTTTACTTGGCCTGCAAGTCTATCTCATTCTAAAGCTCTTAGTGCAGTGCAAGAAAGAACGTTTGGGAGTTTACCTGTGAACTGAATAGATGAATAATTATTCACTTCACCAGTGGGTGAAATCTGCATATACAGTATACATTTTGAAGGCCCATTCCTTTTTAAAAGAAGCAATGCAGAAGTACAAGTTTACAGATGTATTGTTCTGAAAGAGGCTGAAATTGAAGCCTCTTTAACATACCATAAGGAAAAGGCACTATAGAATGGTTAGAGAGGGTCTCATCTAAGCAGAGATTAACCCCACAAAGTAGGCTACATACATGAGAAAATGTTGTATGCTGTATTGTTTTTAACACTCGATTGGGAGCTGCCCAGAGTGGCTGGGGAAACTCAGCCAAATGGGACGAGTATAAATAATAAGTTGTTGTTGTTGTCGTCAGCTTTTGTCAAGGTAACACGAGGCAAGGCCCCAGCAAAAGACTCCAAAATAATCTGCCTCTATTCTTTTTAATTGGCACCTACTTCTTCTTGCACTATATAGAATTTATTTCTTGCAAATCTTTTCATCTGCAAATCTTTACACCCCAAGAGACACAACAGCAGGCAGTTGAAGGCTCTCTAGCCAGAAGTCTCATTGCTTGATTCTCGTTGCTCTCACCGGAGATGCTGGGTGCCTCCTCAGTGCAGCTTTGAAATCCACCTCCTTATACTCTGTGGCGGGGTGATTTTCACCATGCTGTTTAATCCTTTCATCTGTGCGGAAGTGGAAATCTACTGGCTTGGTGATATGGGTCACTATCTTCTTGGCAGTTTGTCCTGGTGGGGAGAAAGTGGGGGATAAGATTTAATAAGAAGCACCCCAATGTCCAGGACATGACAGCTTGAACAACTCAATATGATGTACTCACATTCCATCCAATCAAGATAAATGAAATATTGGGCATACTATGAAGGTTCGTTTTCTGCAGGGGATGGAGGGAATCCTCATATGGAGTCCTTGCTCCACTAGGCAGGACTATGCCAATTAAGTTGGTGCATTCATTTTCCATCCAAATCAAGATAAATGCCCACACTCGCATACATATAATCTGCTCTAGGTACCATCCATGCAATTCACATGAACCAGTGAGAGCACAGTGGGACATGGAAAGAATTTGTGAAAGCCCAGCTTGTAGAGAGTTACAGCCAAGCAGTGCGTCTACACCGTTTTCATTTAGGGAGTCGCCAAGACCTCTGCAGATTTTATGGCACAAAGGCTAACTAAAGTGATTATGAAGCTTAATCAGTCCGTAGATTTTATTGTTCATAGCCAATGGTCATCACAATGCAGTATGAGCACTTAATCACATTCCATAAGGAGAGCCCTGTTGGATCAGAGCATGGGCCCACCTAGCCCAGCTTCCTGCTCTCAAAGTGAGTATAGCCAGGTGCTCCAATGGAAAGCTCAAAAGCAGGCCCTGAGTGAAAGAAGTCTTCTCACTTGTGATTCCCAGCAGCTGGTATTCAGAGGCATGCTGCCTCTGGCAGTGGAGGTAGAAGATAGCCCTTTCAAGGTGGCTAGTCCCAAGAAATATTGGGACTTTTGAGAATTAATTCCCTTTTTGCTTTGTGTTTATAGCTAGATTGTTAGACTGAAAGGCAGGAGTGGACCATGCATTTTACAGTGGCTAGCATGGCTTAGGTGCATCTATAAATAAGCCATGACGACGATGAGAAAAGCCACCCAAGGGTGGGGGGAGTAGAGCAACTTGAGAGGCCTGTAAAGCGACTTCACTCAGTTCACAGAGAGGTTTCCCATAAGACTAGAATTTGGAAGTGTCCAATGAATCCAGCTGGAAGCAGGTTCAGGACAGATGACAAAGAAGCACTCAAAACATAACTTTTGGTGGCCCCTCCAAGCTACATCTTAAGAAGTGCTGCCAGTGGCTCACAGTGCCAGTTGCCTGCCTGGCAGACAGAGATTACCTATGTCCAGCAAGGCCTTTCAAGGCCAGGAGTAACACCTGCATTAGGAAGTGCATGACTACAGTCATGAGAAAGCTCCTAGGAATAATGTATTTCAGACCTTTGTTCTGGTATCCCAGTTGTGGGGTCCTTTCCCCAGGGGAAAGCCTTCTGTGGCAGGTGAGGAACACCCTTTTCACGCTAAGGGCCAAATACCCTTTCGGAGACCACGATAAGAGGACAAGTGGGCAGAGCAACAAACGTAAATTTCACAGGCGGCTAGTTTCTACAACACACCCTTTGTATCTTCCATTCACACAAACAGGAGTCATGAGCAGAGTTAAAAACATTCCAGCCCGGCAAAACAAACAAACAAAAAACAAACAAGCACCTGTGTGTGAAATGGGACCAGTGAGGGATCTGCCAATTCTAAGGACCACCTTCGGTCCCTGGCCTGAGGTTTGCCATCCCCTTTTTATGACACCAACAACCTTTTTATTTCCTAAGGCTATGATGTTGTGCTGTTTTTAACTTTAACTCCTCTAGTGTTTTTTTGCTGCTGGAAACTTCCTATTTTACCTGGTATAACAGTTCCAGACCGGGGTTCCGACTTGCACCCCACATTGAGGGGGCTGCTGTCATGTGACACTTCACGTCATACTGCCCGGTGTCTGAGTGGAGGGCAAAAACATATTGGGGAAGCTGAAACATCCTATACCCGGTGCTGCTGGTTCCAGATTTTATTTTATATTACAGTGGTTCCTCAGTTTACAAACAGTCCTGTTTACGAACTATTCAGTTTATGAACTCCACAGAACCGGAAGTAGTGTTCTGGTTTGTGAACTTTGCCTTGGTCTACGAATGAAAGCCGAACGGTGGAAGGGCACCGGCGGCAGGAGGCCTCATTAGGGAAAGCACGCCTCGGTTTTAAGAACAGATTTGGTTTAAGAACGGACTTCCGGAACGGATTAAGTTCGTAAACCAAGGTACCAGTGTATTGGTAAGCTGTCCTGAAAATACTTACATTGAAGGGAAAGACTGCAAGTAAGTAACTATCTTGTAATTTAATTGTAAATCATTAATTTTAAAATAAATCTTTGGTGAGTTGCAATACTAATTCAAACACTAAAGAAAAGCACACACTTTATTGGTGCAATAGATTGGCTGGGGTGGGAGGGGAGGAATATTTAAGTTACAGTGGTACCTCTGGTTGCAAACGGGATCTGTTCCGGAGCCCCGTTCGCAACATGAGCAGTACGCAACTCGTGTCAGCACTTCTGCGCATGTGCGGGTCGTGATTTGGAGCTTCTGTGCATGATGTCATTTGACGCTTCTGCGCATGCGCGAACCGCCGAACCCTGAAGTAACCTGTTCCGTTACTTCCAGGTTTGGCGCATTTGTAACTCATGCTGTATGCAACCCGCAGCATTCGTATCCAGAGGTATGACTGTACTTTCAAGCTCACCCGGTCCAGCAATGGCCACTTTGAGGGAGTCCTCGTTCTTCCTGCGCAGCTCAGCCACCTCTTGCTGCAGCTGCTGCATTTTCTCTACCTCCAGGTCCTCAGTGGACTTGCCCTTGGATGAACTCCGTTTCCTGAAAAATAAAAAGACACAGATTCCATTCAGAAAAGGGTGCAGTGTACAAGGCTGCAGCTGCCTGAAGGTCCTCAGCCTCAGGCCTAGTGCTTCTGACCCCTGCACAGCTAAGAAATTCCTTTAAATCAGAGGTGGGGAATCTGTGACCCTCCAGAGGTTGTTGGGATTCCATTTCCCATCAGCTGCAGCTGGTCTGACTGATGGTCGGGAGTGAAGGGAGCCACAGCCCAGCAACACCTGGAGGGCCACCGATTCCCTCACACTGGCTTTTAAAATAACAGGAAGAGGCAAGATTCCAAGGGAATCACATTCTGTGCCCATCACAACACCCAATGCTTGGGCAAAATCACAACACAGATCAGAGCATTGCGGAATGCTATCCCAAAGGAGCTTCAACTGGCACCTTTATTATACACCTTTAGACGTCAGGCAAAAATGATATTCCCCTTCAACCAGGCTTTGAAGTGATTAACATCTTATACCTTTTAAATGTGTTTGTGGGAGGGAAGATTATTGGTTTGTGTGATTTTTTTTGGTTCTTGTCTGTACTTCGTATTTTTATGTTGTGAACCACCCAGGTATCTATAGATGAAGGATGGTATACACATTTAATTAAAAAAAATAAAGTCCAAACATGAAGCCAACATTTTTGTACAGCTTTCCTTGCATCAATGAAGCCTGCGCTGGGCAAATTCCTGGTGGATTTCGGCTCAGTTCAGACATCTCTTAAACATCCCAAGTTTGGGGTTGTATCCAATGAAGTCATCTGGTTAGCGCACCAGTTTCCACCTGTGCAACAGCCCTTCCTCTCCTTTTGCCTGCCAAATCTGTTCTGGAAGGTTGGGTGAACCCACAGAACAGATGGGGGGCACAGGGAGAGGTTGTCCCATTGTACTGGAGGAAGTTATTGTGGACAACTTTCTTGGATAAAACTTTGTTAGATAAAACTTTCTTGGCTCTTGAAGAGGGCTTGAAATAAGATGGCACAGTGACCACTAGCCAATTCAAACACCATAGCAAGCCACTCCTTTGTGCCTCCCCTTGCTCAACCCACCAGACCTACACTTACTGTTTCTTTACAGGTGGTGGCAGCTGTTCATTGGTGGCCATGGTGGCACATCTCTTGGCATGCATTTTGGCAGCGCACTTGCGCTGAGCACTCTTCTGCCGTTCCAAGAGCTGTTTTGACACCCTACAGGGGAGGAAAAGGGAAAAGCCAGCTGACTGTAAAGGAACGGGGTGGAGTGAGATGAAGAGACACAGACTCGAAGCTTATAAGTTTCAGCTACTGCAATAATATGGAGCCATTCCAAAACTAGAGGAAAAAAGAGGGGATTAGTAGGGCATTCAAATTAGGACTCTTGCATGTTTTATATGGGATGATGCCTGCCTCTTCGGGGTACAAAAGCATCATGTGCTCTTGCACCCAGCACATAGTCTGCTTGGGGTACGGAGGCTGCAGTTGGAGGCAACAGAAGCAGTTATCCAGGAAATAGCTCCAGGTACTCCAATTTCCCCATGTTTACAACATGCAACATTTTATCCATTTGGCTTTGGGCAAGTATTGTTTTATGCAGCATTTTGAACGTGGTCTTGCTGATAACAGACTCATCTGCTGAGAAACTGAAGCATCTTTTCACAAGAAGGCATCTAATCTGTCTTCCCTCCTCAACCACTGATCCAGATCCTCCTTCCCATGATGACTTCTGACAGTTGTTGGGAGAAAATCTGCCTGGTGTCCCTCCTCAAGCTTTTAGTACTAGATCCTGGAAAGATGCACACCCACAAAAAAACACATTTGCTCATTTATGTTGAGACCATTTGTCATGTTCTCAAGGACAACCTGATTTCAGAATTAGATTACAATATAATAGCCATGTTGGAGATTCTTGGCAGCCATGAGGACTAGAAGCTTATTATTTTATGAATTCATTATACTGGCCTCTCTGAGAAGAAGCCCACTGAAGGGGCACTGTGGCAGGAAGAGTTGTGCATCAGCTTTATTCCCACATTCAGATCACTTTTCAGCTTCCCAGAACTGCAGACCCGGAAGTTAGCTTAAGAGCAACCAGAGGAGGAGGAGAGTCCTAGGCCAGCTGGAAAAGCTCAGCAGGCCATTTCTTGAGAAAACAGAGAAGCACTTGTGGGAGGATCAAGATGTTAGGCAACCATGGTCTATGTCAAAGCTTGCAAGCTGTCTCAATACCAAGTCCCAGGGGAAAGTTGACCCACTTGGAGATTAGAATTCTTACCTTCCTGGGGCCCTTGCAGGGACAGCTACCGTCTCATTTGATGTCCTGTGCCACTGTGCCATGGATCCAACCACATTTGGTGGCATCCTGTTAGCCTGTCCCATCTCATTTTCATCGGGCTTCTCAGCTATGGCAAATAAGAAACACGAGCTATATATATTCCTCAAAATTTATATGCCCTTCTTCCTCTCCAAGGGCTCAAAGCCAGCTAATAGCTTATACAACATTCACAAAAAGACCCCAATAGCTATCCATAAAAACCATACAGCGCTCCCTCCGACACCCCCAGGAAAAGCCTGCTACGGATAGGATGCTACCAACAGATTCACAGAGGCTTGAGCTTGTCATCAGCAAGTGAGGTTGTGAGGGGATGAGCTTTAAAAACTTCACAGCTTTGAACTATCAGCACAGAAGAAAAATAAATGAGCAGGAAATAGATCTTTTGCTAGCTTCAGCAGTAAACAGCTTGCTTGTGTATTTGAGGTGGAAGTTCATCTTTCCACTCTATATTTGGGACCCTGCATTATCCTTCCACAGCTCCACACCTGCTTGATGCATTCAGCATGGCCAATAAAGCACCCTCAGAGGGATATGTAAACCTTAGCTTAGTCCCACTGAGACCTGCATTAGGACTTGTGCTTTTTAATTTACTTAGAATTTATCCCGAGTCAGTGGCAAGTTAAGGAGGTAGCCTTGTTTGTAGCTAGCATAAAATATCCAGAATGGTGAAAAGCTGAGTGGACTGTGATGAATTCTGCCGGTTGACTGACAGAACCCAAAGAGTGCTCACTAATGGTTCCTCAACATCCTGGAAAAAAGTGACACATTGGGTAGTGCAATCACAGGATTCTGTCCCGAGCCTGGCATTGTTCAACATCTTTATAAAGGACTTAATTGAGGGGATGCTCATCAAATTTGCAGATGACACCAAGCTGGGAGGGGTAGCTAATGCCGCAGAAAACAGAGTCTAGATTCAAGGCAGCCTTAAAAGATTGGAGAACAGGGCCAAACTAACAAAAGGAATTTCAATAGGAACAAGTGTAAGGTTCCAACACTTAGGTGGGAACAATCAGGTGCACATTTGTGTGTCAGGCATTCAGGTCTTGGCACTGCCAGAGATAAAGAAAGCCAAGCCTCACATGATCAAGTTCACAGGCCATCACTGGACTAGGTCCATTTACCCTTCTACTACCATTGTAACTTTACAAGAACTTGCTGTCCTGAGCTGAACAACTTACTGGATTTCACCATTGGAGAGACAATGGCACGTGGAATGTTAGCCCTTGACGCTGAGGATTTCTGCAGGATGCCGGCTGAAAGTGGAGTTCTCAGAAGAATGGCTGGCGTATCTGAACTTGGAGTGCTCGGAAAAGCATCTGGAAGAACCAACAATCACCTGGTTAAATTCCATGTACCTCCCAGTGCTGCTCAGCAGGCTAATTGCCATCTCCACTGCCAGCTGTGGCTGAAGTGTCACATGACAGCAGCCCCCTCAATGTGGGGTGCAAGTCGGAACCCCGGTCTGGAACTGTTATACCAGGTAAAATAGGAAGTTTCCAGCAGCAAAAAAACACTAGAGGAGTTAAAGTTAAAAACAGCACAACATCATAGCCTTAGGAAATAAAAAGGTTGTTGGTGTCATAAAAAGGGGATGGCAAACCTCAGGCCAGGGACCGAAGGTGGTCCTTAGAATTGGCAGATCCCTCACTGGTCCCATTTCACACACAGGTGCTTGTTTGTTTTTTGTTTGTTTGTTTTGCCGGGCTGGAATGTTTTTAACTCTGCTCATGACTCCTGTTTGTGTGAATGGAAGATACAAAGGGTGTGTTGTAGAAACTAGCCGCCTGTGAAATTTACGTTTGTTGCTCTGCCCACTTGTCCTCTTATCGTGGTCTCCGAAAGGGTATTTGGCCCTTAGCGTGAAAAGGGTGTTCCTCACCTGCCACAGAAGGCTTTCCCCTGGGGAAAGGACCCCACAACTGGGATACCAGAACAAAGGTCTGAAATACATTATTCCTAGGAGCTTTCTCATGACTGTAGTCATGCACTTCCTAATGCAGGTGTTACTCCTGGCCTTGAAAGGCCTTGCTGGACATAGGTAATCTCTGTCTGCCAGGCAGGCAACTGGCACTGTGCCAGTTGCCCCTTCCTCTCCCAGTCTGAGGGCCAGGCAAACACAGAGAAGACCTCAGGTGCCCTGTTCCTTTCCCACCTTTGGGGAAAATGGAGCAAAACACAGAGCTTAGAGAAGAGAGAAGAAGTGCCAGCTAGACTCAAAAGCAGTTGCGTTTGCTAGTCCAGCTTTTGACAATAGGATAGATTAAGAATGTTGAGTCAAGGTGGGAGAAGATTAATGTTCAAAGTTATCAGATGTAGTGTGGTAGAAACTTGAGGCTACTGCTTCCCACCCCCTTTCCTAAAATTGGCTGAAAACATATTGCAGCACAACAAAGAACTTGGACCCTGCAGATCCCGTGTGCAGATCCCGTGTGTGCTGTTAGAACATACTGCAGGTTCACAGCATTTGGGAAGTGAGCGTTCAAGGAAGCAACTGCACATCTCTCAAGAGGTTTTTGGTACGTCACATCCTTCCACTACGGAGAGGAAGATGTGTGGAATCACAAACGCCACATTCAAGACAGAAGATCACACCTGGATCTCTCTGTTTTTGTAAACATAAAACAAGTGACGAGAACTCATTTACTCTCCAAAGGGTCCCTGCAGGGCTAATAATAGCTTCTGAGGCAGGACAAACTTAGGCTGGGGAGAAACAGTTAAACACCCACCCACCTTGATACCACTCTGAAAGTATTTGTAGATTCCTGTTTGGAAAAGGCTCTTGCTCACATACAGATTAATAAAGATCAGATGATGATCTCCCAGATCACATGTGGTGCTGAGAATCTCTTAAGACACAGTTCTAGTCTTCTCTTTACAGTCATACCTCGGGTTACAGCTGCTGCAGTTTGCGTCTTTTCGTGTTTCGTGCCACTCCGAACCTGGAAGTACCAGAAAGGGGTACTTCCGGGTTTCGGCGTGCGCGCATGCACAGAAGCACCGAATTGCGACCCACGCATGCCCAGACGCAGATTGCGAACGTGCCTCCCGCACGGATCATGTTCACAACCCGAGCGTCCACTGTACTTTATTCACATGAAACCTCTTTCATCCTTAATACAAACTGAACTGCATCCCAGCACTTCAATCGAAAACATGAGGGCATGAGAGTGTGGAAAAGTTTCCAAGATGAACTCAAGCAACTCCCTGATTATGTCTGTATCTGTCCAGAAATCAGTGTGCCAATACTGCTAACCCTGTTTGGCTGACAGCACTGGCAATAATCTCTGTTCTCCAAAGCTTTGTATTTCACCACCTTAAAAGAATTCAGGAGGGCCAGGCATTTTGTTTTATTTTGATCTGCTTCCAACCAAGAAGAACAAGTGTGATGCATTTAAGGGCTCTTGGAATATTAAGCCGTCCCAACTCGGGGTAGCCTACAGCATATTCTATGTTGGCCTTTCCTCTCTCTTATGATGCTTCTCTCAGCTCATATAGCCCCTAGCTGGCCCCTCTTCTCTTTCAGACAACCCTATGCATCTTTAACCATTGCCAAGTCCAACAAGGGTCTCCTCAGCAGTTGTGGGTTTCTTTGCCCAACACCTGCACATGGAAGAAAGTTGTTGACAATACAGGCAGCCCCCTTCCATGCTCCTTTTGATACATACGGCGGCAGAGAGAGTAGAGGGTGGTTTTTCTAGTGCTGTTACATCACTTCCTGTACACTGAGTATAAGACGTCTGCAGCCCTCCCACCATCCTTGACCTCTGGGCCATGCAGTCTGTGAATGATGGGGATTGGAGTCCTACAGCATCCTATACTGGCTGTAAAGGTAAAGGGACCCCTGACCATTAGGTCCAGTCATGACCGACTCTGGGGTTGCGCTGCTCATCTCACGTTATTGGACGAGGGAGCCAGCGTAAAGCTTCCAGGTCATGTGGCCAGCATGACAAAGCCGCTTCTGGTGAACCAGAGCAGCACACGGAAACGCCGTTTACCTTCCCGCTGTAGCGGTCGCTATTTATCTACTTGCACTTTGACATGCTTTCGAACTGCTAGGTTGGCAGGAGCTGGGACCGAGCAATGGGAGCTCACCCTGTCACAGGGATTCGAACAGCCGACCTTCTGATCAGCAAGCCCTAGGCTCTGTGGTTTAGCCCACAGCGCCACCTGCATCCTGGCTGTTACACCACAGTTTATGCTGCAAGTGTTTACCCAATAACAGACACCTCCTCAAGCCTGTGAAATCCCCTAGCCAAAAAAGGGACAACCCCCTGCTCACCAGGACCAGTTTTTCATCCCAGCTTGGCAGAATATGCAGATACTCACCAAACCAGGCATCAACGGCAGTTGTATCATCCTCTTTAATGTTATTAAAGTCAATGTATTCATTGGGAGCATCAAAGGAATACCGTTTCTCAGACATTTTGCTGAAGCAAAGCCTTTTTCCAGCAATCTTGGAGCAAGCCCCTGAGAATCAAGAAATATACAGTACTGTTAGCATGGCAAGTAACTTACAAATGCTATCTTATTCAGCCTCTCAAAGCTATGGACGGTCAGTCTATTTCTGCTTTTATATATTAGAAGCTACAGTCATAAGCCACCCATGTTGAAAACTAACCAACGACCCATGGTTGAACTGGGACTGCAACCTTGCAACCACCCCAGGTCTAGGTACAATGACTATCAGCTAGAGGACACTACTGTACAACCAAAAGCAATGCAAGACAGAAGACCAAGAAAGAAGGTTAAGCCTCAAAGTACTTCAACATTGCACAACAAGGAATTCGTCACTTTAAAGAAACACAGGTGCTCACCCTGACCTTCAGCCAGCGTTCAAAATTCACCAGACACATTTTGCACCTGGCTATTGGCCACTTGAGACCAAGTGAAGATGCCCAGGTGCCAGGATGGCACCTGACATCTCCACCATCTGGAGGTGCATGCTTGGGGATCCTGCAGAATTCTATCCATTATATTTTATCTGCACAATCAGAACAAACTTCAGGAACCCAAATGTTTTATTGAAAAATATGACTTTCAAGCCATCTGGCCCCGAAATGGCAACTATTGAGATTCCATTTTGGCGCCTGTAACCCTGGTTTAAGGAGCCATTTGTGCCAGTATGGTGTAGTGGTTAAGAGAGATAGACTCGTAATCTGGTGAACCGGGTTCATGTCTCCACTCCACATGCAGCTGCTGGATGACCTTGGGCTAGTCACACTCCTCTGAAGTCTCTCAGCCCCACTCACCTCACAGAGTGTTTGTTGTGGGGGAGGAAGGGAAAGGAGAATGTTAGCCGCTTTGAGACTCCTTTGGGTAGTGATAAAGCGGGATATCAAATCCAAACTCCTCCTCTTCTTCAGCAAGCCACATTCTTCAAAACCTGTTTCTACAGACTTAAAGAATCAGCCTGGTCTCACAACTGACCCAGCCATAATGTAACAAGGTGTTCCCATGCAGGGGGAGGTATGGTTGCTTCTGGCCTCACCCCCAAATTTGCAACATTTTGAGGGCCTTCCCAAAGCTTGATTGCAATGTACTGTAGTAAGATCACCCAGAGAATGATACTGCAGGAAGAGACCCAGCTTGAGTTAGAAGGAGCAAAGGGGATTATAGGTGTCAGCGGAGACAGAATCAAGGAGCCAAGAAAAGGACAGGATTTTCTAGCCTAGGAACTTGAGATGTTTTTCAAACCACACCTGGTGCAAAGCCAGCCAAGAAAGGGGCCCTGAAACTCAAGTTACTCAGATTGCTCCATAGTTGTGGCCTTGCTGCACAGATAGGCTGGTTAATGGGTTAATGTTGTGCTTGTGCAGAGCACCCTTTCTACAACTGCAACGGCAACTTCCATGTTAGGGGGCAGGGCTTCCTAGAATCATAAACCTGGTGCATATTTTTATGCAGCAACCAGTTAGGATCCTAGGTTTGCGCACATGCATTAACATCTTCAGGACAGTAGTACCTTGGGTTACAGAGGCTTCAGGTTAAAGACGCGTCGGGTTACAGACTCCGCTAATCCAGAAATAGTACCTCGGGTTAAGAACTTTGCATCAGGATGAGAACAGGAATCATGCGGTGGCGGTGCGGCAGCAGGAGGCCCCATTAGCTAAAGTGGTACCTCAGGTTAAGAACAGTTTCAGGTTAAGAATGGACCTCCGGAATGAATTAAGTTCTTAACCCGAGGTACCACTGTACATCCATCCATGCCATGTTGCCCCATCTTATTAGCAACCTTCCACAAAAGCAACTGGCTTTTGCTAAGCCAAACAGCTTCGAGCTTATCCAAAGGAAGACTTTGCATGCATGGCCTCTTCAGTCAGCTGAGGCCTAGGGCAGGATTACTGCTGGTTTATGTGCTTTTAGAAAAGCTGGCTACACTCACACGCGGGAAGGGTGCCCAGATATAAATTACAGCACCATTAGCAGGTGCCACCCTAATTTATAACCCTTGGCCCTCCCTTGCCAAGGCATGGAAAGCTGCCACATTGAAATGTAGACAAGAGGTCTCCAAGCATGGACTGGCTGAGAGACAGGCAGAAAGGGTCCTGCGAGAAGACTAAGGTGGTCTCCAAGATTAGGGAAAAGTTGGTACAAGAGATCAAAATGCCCCAGAGGAGGAAAGGATTGAGGGAAGAAAGTGACAGCCCCAAAGCAGAGTTAAGAGAGCTCCAAAGCCTGGCTGGAACTAGATCCCTTCTTAGCCCCCTTAATCAGGATCAAGTTTCTGTCAACACTAACAACTTAAAAAAAAATATTGAAGTGCGTCATTGACGTTCTTTTCGCCCACACGACCCAACAAGTTGAGCTGCCAGGCAGGAGGAGCAGGAATCACATTTCAGAAATGGTTGGCTCCAAGGCTAGCCCACTGCTCCCTCAGCCCCTCATTCTGCAAGAGAGTGACAACGGCCATTTCATTAGCAGGAGTCGGGGAAGCAGCTGGAGCCAGAGAAACACATTCACAGGGGAGCTGTGGTGTGCTTGAGGCCCTTGTAGGGAATCCCCCTCTGGAAGGGTCCGGTTTCCAGGGCATTTCCAGAGCAGGAGGGAAAGGTAGGTTGACCATGCGAGGCAGCGTTAAGCAATGGTGTGGCCACTGGAGGAAGCCATAAGCTCAACCTCCTCAGATATCAGCTGTGGGATGCAATTTGGGTTGTACTACAGCCACCAATTTGGGTGGACAGGACTGCACTCTTGAGAAGTGAGCCTTTTAACTTTCAGCTTTGCACAGTGGCTAAGGCAAAGTGAATTATTATAATCTGCAGGACAAAAAAATTCCAATACACAATTTCCCCAAACGCTCACACTGCTGTTTTCAGCTCAAGTCATCCATCCAAACTGGAAGCAATAGTACATTCACATCTCTATTAAGATCTGCAGCCAGAAGATTGTCAAAGATTGCATTGGGTAGGAAGACCTCCACCCTCATTTAAGGAAACAAAGAAAAATACAGATCTTGCAGGGAACATGTGTGCCTTGTTTTCCTTAACAGCCCATAATGGAATATGCCCTTCCTAATAGATCTGCTAGCATTAGACATCAATACACAAACTCTTGTAATAAGAGGCCTCTGAGAACCAACCCTTCCTATCAGGCCCGGCTCTAGGGGTAGTCTCGGTGGCGCCGGGCACTGGGCCGGCCAGAGAGCGCTGTGCGGCTTGAGACGGCCCTGCTTCCTATTTTAGAAGAAGCCTCACTGGAACACAGGAAGCTGTTTTATTCCATGTTACACCATTGGTCCACTGACTGGCAGCAACTCTCCAGCGTTTCAGGCTGAGGAATTTCCAAGCCCCACCTAGGAACATCTTCAGGACTAGCTAAAGAGGACCCAGTGTTATTAATTGCTGTAGTCTACCTCCCTAAGTAGTAACACTCCTTTTAATCAGTTTTCTTTTAAACAATCGTTAAAACCTATATTTATTGCCTATTTTTAGATTATTACTGTTTTTCTTTTATTGTTTTATGTATTGCATATTTATGTGTGCTGGTCAAGAACCGTAATCAATCAATCAATCAATCCAAGCCCCACCTAGGAATATCTGAGAATAATCAGGGGCCTTCTGCATGGAAAGCATGTGCACAGGTTAGAAAGCAAGTAGCCATTTAGATGCCTGAACAGCAACAGAACATAGGAGCAGCTCTACTGGACTAAACGTTTCTAGAAATCACACAAGTAGGGCACTAAACCAACTGCTCCCACCCGTTTATCCTCTCCTAAGTACACAGGATTCAGATGGTTTTGCACATCTGCTGTTCATTGCATTAGGGCTTGTGAGGAAGAACATTCTGGGAGATGGTGCCTCCCACAGCCGATTTACCAGATAAACCTGCCTCTCTGCCACCTCACATCATTACGGCACTTGGTTGGTACCAGGGTACTCAATAGGCTTTACTAGTGAAGTTCAGCAAGGCTATGGATTGCAGGCTTTTTTTAGCACTTATCTCAGCTCTTTCATCACAGGGCAGGGTTGTGTCACTTTCTGCACCTCTGCAGAAAAGGTCAACCAGCAGCATGGAAGGCATCGCATGCCTCTTTCCAGCTAGGCACCACAACAGCCACACTTAGTCACATCCAACCTTGGGCATAATCTATCCTTCACTGATACTGCACAGCCTCTGCCTTTTCATCAGGAGAGTAAGAACAATCCCTACTAGACAAGCAGAGGCTGTGAAGCAGGGGTCCCCAAACTAAGGCCCGGGGCCGGATGTGGCCCAATCGCCTTCTAAATCCAGCCCGTGGAAGGTCCGGGAATCAGCATGTTATTACATGAGTAGAATGTGTCCTTTTATTTAAAATGCATCTCTGGGTTATTTGTGGGGCATAGGAATTTGTTCTTTTTTTCCAAAATATAGTCCGGCCCCCCACAAGGTCTGAGGGACAGTGGACTGGCCCCTTGCTGAAAAAGTTTGCTGACCCCTGCTGTGAAGCCACAGAAAAATATGGATTACACCCAAGGTTAGAAGCCATTACGTTCTGCCCACTCCTCCACTGCCACCACCCAATCATGGCAGATCTTTTTGCTTCCAAGCCAAGGCACTTCCAAGGAGTCTCCTTCTTTGGAGGTCTTTAAGCAGAGGCTTGACAGGCATATGTCAAGAATGCTTTGATGGTGTTTCCTGCTTGGCAGGGGGTTGGACTGGATGGCCCTTCTGGTCTCTTCCAACTCTATGATTCTATGATTCTAACTATTGTGCAAGACCAGGCTGGAGGACATGAGCAACTCATGCTACAAACAGAACAAGCTGGCACAGGTGCTGCGCTGACCACTTGCCCCACTGACCATATCCCCAGCTAACTTGCAGGCCTCTTGTGCCTAAGGGCTCACATTCCTTCACTGCAGAAACACTTACAGATGTTCAAGGCTTCCATTACAATGAGGAAATCCCAGGACAAATCAAGGAATCATGCAGAGCAGCTGAAGTATTTTAGGGTCTCAGCATCATTCAAGGATGACTGCCTCGTAAGTCCCACCCCAAACTTACTCATGTAAGTAAGGTTGCTCATGCCATAGGTACCTACCTGTTTCCTTACAGTGCAGTTGTCATGTTAGAAAGCTAATTCCCAGGTACCCAGGAGGGGTGGGCAACTTCTTTACTAGGAAGTACAGTATGCCATTTGTAAATGCATTTTTGTTTTTATGCTTTCAATTCCACACATGCAAGACACATAGAAATTCTGTTCAACACTTAGGGGAATGACAATTTGGGGGCAGGGAGAGGAGAAACAAAAGGTTTTTGGAGTTTAACTTCTATGCACTGCCCATTTAAACTGGACCTTATATGTCAAACACACAAAATGCATTAGGAATCTCAGCAAATGGAATAGTAATGTTTGTTATATTAATAGGGCACAGGTTCTGCAGTTTCTATTCAGGTCACTTCAAATCTGCCAATAAATGGAAACTGCAATGCTGAGCCCTCATTATCTTTTTCTCCCACCCCACCCCCCAACATCTGCCTTCAGCTAGCAACAAATAAGTTGAAAATAGAAGCAAATGACCCTATGATAACAAAGAAAGGTGGTTGTATTATTTGGGATTAGGAACAGTATGAAAAAATCAACATTCTAACGTAGCAGGAAACGTGTCAAGAAGCAGCTCAAACTGAACCCATTATTCTATGATGCAATTACCATCTTCTCTCAGAATGAGCCCCACATTTCTAATTTCTCTATGTTGTAAAGAGAAAACCTTGTTATTCTCTTTCCCCACAAGTAACCTTCCCCAGCCCTTCAATGTCTGGCTACCGGTAACTATCCTTCACCATTTCTGGTGGAATTTAGTGATGCAGACCTGCTGGTACCAGTGTCAGAGCTGTTCCAACTGTTTCTGGGTGCTCTGCAAGGTCACAACCTGACGCAGCCCCTGGTGCAGAGCTCTGGGGCCTAACAAACATGTGGGAGGCCCTGTACTTTAAGGCCAAGATGCAAACCAGCCAGGAAATCTTGGTGGATCTGCAATGATATCCCCATGCTAATTCTGCTTAGCCATCATGCTTGATGTTGCAACAGACTCATTTGTGGAACAGGGAGGGTCAAGTGAGAGAGATAAAAGCTGTGCCAGTATTTCCCAGACTTCTTATGCCCCTCCACCCCAGCTAGAGATCCGTGTCTCCCTTCCCAGCAACCCAAAAATAAATGCCCCTGACATCGTATGCCCTGTAATTCAGGCCCCACAAGCTCTAGGAGACATCAAGATGGGACAAGTTAAAAATAGGTGTTAAAGGGACAGCAGGGGGATTTGGGGCTGATGTGTTAGACTTGGTGCAAAGGGGAGCCAGAAAGCCTCTTAAGACTCCCAAAATCTCCTGCTTAATGCCAGGCCAGCTTTTGCCTAGGTGCCCTAAGTTTAGATTTGTCATTGTGCCTGAGAAAGGAAGGCATGGGTGGGGGGAGAATTGCTAGACCAATGAAATCCCCCCTAACCAACACACTGGAGCTGGAAATTGGACTGGTTATTTTGAGAGCTAGCATTCCTTCCAGTTCTGTGCTCCGCTCTTATTTTCTTCCTATTATCTGAAATTGCCATAACCAAGTTTTTAATTGGATGCATATTATTCAGTGATCAAAAAGCTCTCCATTTTTAACTTGTTCTCCGCTCTAAGAGCGAACAGTTAGGGCAGGTTATAATACCGAACCTGTATCACCACAACACAAAACTAGGAGCATGTAACACAGAGCAAGTACACAAGCCTTACTCTGCAACTGAGCATAAAGCACACTGGAAAGAGCAAGAGTTGTAAGTATTCTAAACCTCCTGGCAATCGGCCTTGAATGTTCTGTTAATATGCATCATGCACCAGGGCATTGGTGGCATTCCAAAAATTTCTATCAACTCACTGCTTTGGCGCTGTTGCACAGGGAACCTAATGATTAATCATCCATTTATCTGCCTGGTGTTTCTCTCTTAAACAGAAAGCAACTAAACCATCACTGTCTCTGTGATATGATAGCCATGTTCAAATATATAAAAGGATGTCATATAGAAGAGGGTGAAAGGAATTTGCTGCCAAAGAGTGTGGTGGAGTCTCCTTCTTTGGAGGTCTTTAAGCGGAGACTTGACAGCCATCTGTCAGGAATGCTTTGATGGTGTTTCCTGCTTGGCAGGGGGTTGGACTGGATGGCCCTAGTGGTCTCTTCCAACTCTATGATTCTGTCAGAACCATTGGAAATAAAGAACTTGCAGAATACCTCACCTCATCTAAAGCAAACGCCTTCTGAATGCAACAACAGCTCTGCTAGCAGATGAAGGGGTCATCTAGTGTCAAAATCACCAGTATCCGTTTCAGTCAACAGTCAGCCAGATTCCTCTAAGAAGCCCAGAATGCCACTTGTCTCAATACTTGGCTTTGCAGCCATTACTTTTTCCATCCTGCTGGGTAAGTGGGTTAAGAGAGAGGAACCTGCTCCCATATAAACCTGTCTAGATGTTATGATGATGATGATAATAATAATAATAATAATAATAAATTTTTATTTATACCCCGCCCTCCCCAGTCAAAAACCGGGCTCAGGGCGGCTCACACCAACAAAACCACAATAAAACATAAAAACAATTAATTAAAATACAGATTAAAATACAGTATTAAAATTTAAAATGCTGTCTCATTTCAAGTAGTCCATAAATCCAAACTATGAGGGAGGAAAACACAGGGGTCAGGCTAAATCCAACCCAAAGGCCAGGCGGAACAGCTCTGTCTTGCAGGCCCTGCGGAAAGATGACAAATCCCGCAGGGCCCTGGTCTCCTGGGAAAGAGCGTTCCACCAAGTTGGGGCCAATACTGAAAAGGCCCTGGTTCTAGTAGAGGTCAATCTAGCCACCTTATGGCTCGGGATCTCCAGAGTATTGTTGTTTGTGGACCTTAAGGTCCTCCGCGGGACATACCAGGAGAGGCGGTCCCGTAGGTACAAGGGTCCCAAGCCGCATAGGGCTTTAAAGGTCAAAACCAGCACCTTAAACCTGATCCTGTACTCCACCGGGAGCCAGTGCAGCTGCTAAAGCACTGGATGAATGTGATCCTGCGGCCGGGACCCCGTAAGGAGCCTCGCCGCAGCATTCTGCACCCGCTGGAGTTTCTGGGTCAGCTTTAAGGGCAGCCCCACGTAGAGCAAGTTACAATAATCAAGCCTGGAGGTGACCGTCGCATGGATCACTGTGGCCAGATCAGGGCGAGAGAGGTAAGGGACCAACTGCTTAATACGGCGGAGATGGAAAAATGCCACCTTTGCTGTGGATGCAACCTGCACCTCCATGGAAAGGGAGGCGTCGAAGGTTACACCCAAACTCTTGACAGAAGGCGCTGGCACTAATTGAGCCCCTGCAAGAGATGGGAGTTGGCCCCCCAACCCCATGTCGTCTTGACCCAGCCAGAGGACCTCTGTCTTCAAAGGATTTAGGATTTAGCTTCAGTCGGCTCCCATGTAGCCATCCAGCCACAGCTTTTAAGCACCTGGTCAGTGTGTCCGGGGCCGAGGCACGGCGGCCGTCCATCAACAGATAGATCTGGGTGTCATCAGCATATTGATGACAACCCAGCCCAAAACTCCGGACAATCTGGGCAAGGGGGCGCATAAAGATATAAAAAGCATTGGGGAAAGGATTGCGCCCTGCAGGACTCCACACACCAAGGAGTGCTGCGGTGACAACGCCCTCCCTCGGGCCACCCTCTGTCCCCGACCTGAGATAAAGGAACGCAGCCATTCTAACTGCAGTATTCAAAGTATGTCTGTGAAATTCTGGATGTATGGCAACCACCAGAAGGTTGGTGGGGGGCAGAAATTCTGGATGTATGGCAACCACCCATAAGGTTGGGGGGCGGGAGAGAGGATGGGGTGGTAAACAAGAGGCCAGAGTTGAGTGACGTGAGCTACATGCTGGATGCAAAAGCTTAAGGCTGGAAAGTCAGGAGAGAGACGGACAGACAGGCCTGATTTCCTTTTAGGGTGTTAATGTTGTGAGCCCCTCCATTGTAGGCTCGAGTTGTATATATGTGTAAATAAACTATGTACCATAAAGGCACCACAGTCTCTGCTGTACAGCCAGCAACCATTTCGCATGAAAGTTCTGTTCCCGGCCCCCCACATGCGTCAGCAGAGTGCACATAAGCATGCCCTGTTCTGCCCCCCTTCTGCCCTCTTCCAGGTCTAAAAGGACCTGCATGTGAGCGATTGCATGTCAATTGAATGCACTTAAAATGTTCACCTGTATCTCGTTCCAAAAAGAAACACAAACCTTGAGTTAGTGCCAGGAACCCCTGCAATCTCACACTGCTTGCAGATTGGGGGTGGGATACAACACTATGTCCCACCCATCCTTCATCATGTGGTCCCTGTGTTATTTACATACAACTCAGTACAAGTAACTTAAACAGGATGGATATTCTGATCTCATCTTTGTGTCTTGATCTGGTGTCATCATGTATATAGTGATGACACATACATAGGGGCCAACACAAAGAAGGCCCCCTCACACACTCCTGCTTATAGAGCTTCCTAAGGCAGCAAAGCTTCCAGCAGGGCTTCCCCTTCCAGAAAATAGAATCTGGGCGTCTGGGCGAAAAATGGTAAAACATCCGGGGAAATCTTTATGTATGGCAACCCACGCTGGCAGTGTCACTTTTGCCTATTTCCCTCAAAAATAGCTAAAAAACCGTGGGATTTTTTCCTTGCAATTTTGTCAGGAATGCTTTGATGGTGTTTCCTGCTTGGCAGGGGGTTGGACTGGATGGCCCTTGTGGTCTCTTCCAACTCTATGATTCTAATTATTACTACTGTACATTGTCTTTGGCGGTTGAGGGAGGGAGAAAGCCCTGAGCCACTCCCCAGGCTATAGGGCTCGTTTCCACCTCCAGACTCCCCACAATAGGAAGCTGCCCAAGGCGGAGTCGAACTCGCGAGCTCCAACGTATCTCCCCCGACTGGAAGCGGCTCTTCAGGGCTTCGGACACGGCGCCCTCTTCCACCCGGAAGCCCAGCGGGGGGAGACGGCGCGGAAGCGACCCGCCAAGGCCAGTTCCTTTCTAGGGCCGCCCGGCTGCTTCGAGAGCCTCGACCCGCCCTTGGGCCCTTAGGCAGGAGGAAGGGCGAAAACAAACGGACAGAGCCAGGAAACTAACGGAGGGGTTTCCCCTCAGGACCCTGAAATTCGGTCCCCGCACCTTCAGAACCCGCGGAGGTACCTGCGGTTTTTCCCTCAGGTGAGCGGACCTCTCCTGTTGCGGACCGCAGGGAAAGCAGTCGCTCTCCCGAATCTTTTTCCCCCCTCCCGTCTCTTTCTTCTAGCCACTCCAGGTTCGCGCCGACCGTACCTCGTAACCGTCGGGGCCTCGTCTCCCAGTCGCGTCAGCTCCCTCCGCCGTTGCCGCCGTTTAAATATTTCAAACTTCGGCCTCGGTTCCGAAGTGGCCAATCGCCGCTCGCCTTTGGGTCCGCCTGGGCGCGCTGATTGGGGCGGAGGGCGGAACTGACGGGCGGGAGGGCGGGGAGAAGGGAAAACAACAAGTCCCGGATGGCGTTGGGAATCGGGTGCCCCGCCCCTCTCGCCGCCCTCGTCGGGGGTACGCTTGCCCAACTTCCTCCGCCGCCCAGGCCGCGCGGCCTCCTGGGAAACGTAGTCCAGGAAACAGTGCATGGATTAAAGGCAAGCCTAGGAAGGGGAGGAGCGCGCCGAATCAACTACGAGTCCCAGCAAGGGTAGCGCGCGGGGGGGGGGAATAAATAAAAAGAAAACGTGCGTTTTAAGTGGTCGGTTCTGAGGGTGAATGAGATGGAGGCGAATAGTCCTCAAGAATTTCAAAAAGGGATTGTCGAACTCGTAAGAGTTAGTCCAAGGCCAGAGTAGGAAACCAGTACAACATTTTACCTTTCCCCATTACTCGATCCCAAGCCTAAATACCCCAAAACTGAACCGCTGTTCTCCCGTGACTGTGTCAAAGAAAAAACCTTGCATTTATGAATGAACCTCAATCAGGATTTTATGACTGGAAAAAACCCGGTTTTCAACACTTCAAAGCCGCATCCCGTTCTCAGCTTCGTACTTCAAAGAAGCTGAGCTGAGCGGGTTTTGCAAGCCTCGATCGCAGGGAAAAGTCAGATAAAGTTGTGAATTCCAAACCGCTGACGTCACAATGGACTGACCTCAATTGCCTGGAAGCGAAATCTACAGGGTAGCGAGTGCAGAGCGCAGCCAGCCAGAGAAAAAAGGGCTCGCAAATATTTTTAAAAATTAATATAAAATTGAAACTTTCACCGATCCATAAAGTTTCAACGCTAGTTTCAACAAGCCATTGTTGTTGTTTAGTCATTTAGTCGTGTCCGACTCTTCGTGACCCCATGGACCAGAGCACGCCAGGCACTCCTGTCTTCCACTGCCTCCCGCAGTTTGGTCAAACTCATGTTCGTAGCTTCGAGAACACTGTCCAACCATCTCGTCCTCTGTCATCCCCTTCTCCTTGTGCCCTCCATCTTTCCCAACATCAGGGTCTTTTCCAGGGAGTCTTCTCTTATCATGAGGTGGCCAAAGTATTGGAGCCTCAGCTTCACGATCTGTCCTTCCAGTGAGCACTCGGGGCTGATTTCCTTCAGAATGGATAGGTTTGATCTTCTTGCAGTCCATGGGACTCTCAAGAAGAGTCTCCTCCAGCACCATAATTCAAAAGCATCAATTCTTCGGCGATCAGCCTTCTTTATGGTCCAGCTCTCACTTCCATACATCACTACTGGGAAAACCATAGCTTTAACTATACGGACCTTTGTAGGCAAGGTGATGTCTCTGCTTTTTAAGATGCTGTCTAGGTTTGTCATTGCTTTTCTCCCAAGAAGCAGGCGTCTTTTAATTTCGTGACTGCTGTCACCATCTGCAGTGATCAAGGAGCCCAAGAAGGTGAAATCTCTCACTGCCTCCATTTCTTCCCCTTCTATTTGCCAGGAGGTGACGGGACCAGTGGCCATGATCTTGGTTTTTTTGATGTTGAGCTTCAGACCATATTTTGCGCTCTCCTCTTTCACCCTCATTAAAAGGTTCTTTAATTCCTCCTCGCTTTCTGCCATCAAGGTTGTGTCATCTGCATATCTGAGGTTGTTGATATTTCTTCCGGCAATCTTAATTCTGGCTTGGGATTCATCTAGTCCAGCCTTTCGCATGATGAATTCTGCATATAAGTTAAATAAGCAGGGAGACAATATACAACCTTGTCGTACTCCTTTCCCAATTTTGAACCAATCAGTTGTTCCATATCCAGTTCTAACTGTAGCTTCTTGTCCCACATAGAGATTTCTCAGGAGACAGATGAGGTGATCAGGCACTCCCATTTCTTTAAGAACTTGCCATAGTTTGCTGTGGTCGACACAGTCAAAGGCTTTTGCATAGTCAATGAAGCAGAAGTAGACGTTTTTCTGGAACTCTCTAGCTTTCTCCATAATCCAGCGCATGTTTGCTATTTGGTCTCTGGTTCCTCTGCCCTTTCGAAATCCAGCTTGCACTTCTGGGAGTTCTCGGTCCACATACTGCTTTAGCCTGCCTTGTAGAATTTTAAGCATAACCTTGCTAGCGTGTGAAATGAGCGCAATTGTGCGGTAGTTGGAGCATTCTTTGGCACTGCCCTTCTTTGGAATTGGGATGTAGACTGATCTTCTCCAATCCTCTGGCCATTGCTGAGTTTTCCAAACTTGCTGGCATATTGAGTGTAGCACCTTAACAGCATCATCTTTTAAAATTTTAAATAGTTCAGCTGAAATATCATCAAAGATAATAATAATAGCCATTAAATACTCGTAAATAAAGTCAACCTTGAAGGGACAACTCTGAGATGAAATCCTTTAGGAATTACTTCTTGTACAGTATATTTCTTATGTATCCATTTAAATCTGCATTTTTAGAGGTCTCCTTTTGAATGAATTTTGTGTATCTGCATGTATCCATTTGAAACCCTATCTCTTCTCAATGTAACCAATTATAGTGAGCTCTGCATTTTTTCCAGCCTAGAAAGTATTCTGTGTATTGAGAATGTGTCTTTTAAAATGTATTCATCATTTTCTCACACTTACAATGTTACTTTGTATCTACGTATTTAGCTAAAATCGTAACCCTTATGTTTTCCTTGTCTTATAAGAATTACAGTATACAGTACCTCAATTCTTGTATTTTCAAATAACTCTCACATCAATTGTATGACCCTTGTTCCCTGTTTTCCCCGAACTATCATGCTCTCCCCCCCCCCCCAGGAACTATCATGACAAACTTAGTTGGTCTCTAAGGTGCTACTAGAATAAAAAAAAATCAGCTATACCAGACCAACACGGCTACCGGTACCTACCTGTAACTAGAATCATGCTGTCAAGAGCGAGAAACAGCTACCCCTGCTGAATCCCCAAAGAAACACAATCAGACACATGGTACGCAAGAACTGCTAACCATGGAACTTTATTTAATAAATAAACATAGAAGAAAACAGGATTTCACACTAACACTACCGTATAGCCAGTTTCCCAAGCAAGCTAGTTATACATATTGATAAGCCAGGAAGCTTCGAAGATCATTTCCTGTGGAGGAAGAGACCATAGCTGCCAAGTTGTCCCTTTTCTCACGAGGAAGCCTATTCAGCATAAGGGAATTTCCCTTAAAAAAAGGGAGAACTTGGCAGCTATGGGAAGAGACACCCCATAGATACCCCATAAGGGAAAGGGTGCAGTCTTTTTCTTATAACATTTCCAAACAGGTTTCCTTAGCCCAAGATAGGAACAGGACATGAGAACAAAGGAATAATGGCAGGTGAAATTGATGGAATATGCAGAAATGGTGAAACTGATGGGGAAGATCAGAAACCAAGAAGATCAAGTATTTGTTAGAGATTGGAGTAAATTTGTAGTTTACTTTAAAAAACCCACTGTAAACAGTTAAAATCATTGGTCGTGTTGTAATGACATTTGTAATGTGAAATTGATTATGATAATAGTTAGATAAAGTAAAAGATGCAGAAAATTTAAAATTTTAATTTAAGAACCCATGGGAGGGAGGGAAGGCAGTCTGAAGGTTCAGAGAACCTAATATTTTAATGGTTGAATTGGTTAGAGATACAGGTAAATTTGAAATTTTAATTTAAAAATATATTTTTAAAAAAGGAAAAAAATAAAAAAATTCTTTCCAATAGCACCTTAGAGACCAACTAAGTTTGTCATTGGTATGAGTTTTCGTGTGCATGCACACTTCAGATACTTCTTCAGATACCAAAAAAGGAGCAGGACATGAGCCGGGGAGGAAGCGTTGTGCTTTTGTAACATTGAAAAGAGTGACTTGGTGCCAGATTGGATCCTGGCAAAAAAAAAAGCAAAGAGAGATGTCAGGATCAGTATTTTCCTCTTTTCACAAACTAGTTCACTTGTCATCTTCGTAAACACCTAAAGATACCTGGTAGCAGAATGCTTACTCAAATGGCGTTGAAATGTGGGGCTCTCAAAATCTTTGAAATTGTGCAGAATATCTCCCCCCCCACCAAGTTATACTCTCATCAGAATCCTCTATGCAGAGCAACAGCTGGACCAAATGTCTCGGAGCTATTCTATTGCTCCTCAAGGTTGGCATATTTGATGGACCCAGTCCTGGAACCACTCAGATGAATAAAGGGGCCTTGGATCCAGAGAATCCAAAGCTACCTGTGACCTGCTCTGAAGCAGGCCTTTCGAGGGCCTGTTGCTTGTGAAAACACAAAAGGTAGATTATTTACAGGCACAGATTTTCTCTCCATCAAGTAGAGGGCCTCTCCTGCCTCCAGGTCTGTATATTGGGATTGCACTCCAAATCAGTGGGCTTATGATTTGAGATAGATGGATGCAAACCTATCCAGTTACTTGGGAGTAAGTCCCAAGTAATTCAAAGAGTGCGACTGCTAAGTAAACTGAAGAGAGATTGGGCTGCATGTTAGTATATTCTCTTACAACTGCATCTTCACCATCAGTCCTTCTGTTGCTTTTTGCTGGTGAGAAAACTTTCTGCTTGTTTACTTGTATTCTGGCAGAGCTGCCTTAATTGTTTTAAAATTACTGATTACAGCTAGGTGGTAGCTTTTTGTTGTTTTTGCTTTGTTTTGCTTTTTGCAAACACCTAAATAAGATGGTGGGAGTTTTGAGATTCCCAAGCGGGGAAATCACTGAAGATTCAGGTCGTGATTGCCAACTTCCCGTTGGGACATCTGGTTGCGCACTCTGAGACAGGAAGGCTTGGCTACACAGGCCTTTGGCTCTTACGCTACTACGTTAGATCTTACTCGTTGTAAACCCTGCAGAAAATCACGGCAACGTCACTCTGCCAAGCGCGTCTCTCTATGCAGAGCGCAGACATTGCAATATCAGCACCACCGACCTCTTTTCCCACGCGATGCCGGTATTCGGCCAAGAGAGGGCGCCAACGCCTTTCCTTTGCCTTGCGCGCCGCTCTTCGCGCAGGCGTATTAATACCTTGTGAGAGCGCATCCCCCCTCCCCACTCGCGTCACATTCCTTCGCATGCGCACTCCAGACCATTCCCCCCCTCCGCCGCGGCTTCGAGTCGCACATGCGCAAGGCCGGTTCGAATAGTAGTAGCGGTTGCTTGCGCATGCCCAGTTCTTTTCGCCCGGCCGGTCAAGGAGCGAGGCAGAACAGCCGAAAAAGCCGCCGCCTAGTTGGGTGGCAGGGAAGCTCCGCCGGCGCCGGAGCGACCGACCCCTCTCGGCGCCTTCCTCTCGGCGGTTCCTGCCGGCCGCTACTTCCCTGAGGTAACCGGTGACGGAGGCCGGTAAAGGGAACCGGAGCAGGGGGCGGGGCTCCTTGGCATTTTGTGAGGTAGGGGCGGCGAACGGGAGACGAGTGACAGAAGGCTCATCCTATGGGAAAGCAGTGCGTGCCGGGAACGTGCGTCTTCGCCTTCCCTTCTTTGTGATTGGCTCAGCCCTGGAACGGGGGCGGGGCTGTGCTTTGTCCTATTTGAATCGGAGAAATATGAATGGAGAGCGGGGGAGGGGCGCGGGGAAGGAAGTGGATGCGGTTACCGGTACGGACGAGGGCGAATGCGATGCTCTCTGCAAAAGGGGGAAGTGAGACCTTTTATGTGTTGTGACTTTTGCATCCCGCCTTTCCTCCAAGGGGCTGAGAAGCGACATATAGGATTCACCCCAACTACCTTACAACAACCCTGTGAGGTCGTTTAGGCTGAGAAACAATGGCTCCCCACTGAGCTTCATGACTGGGATTTCAGCATAGCTGCCAAGTTCTCCCTTTTTTAAAGGGAAATTCCCTTATTCTGAATAGGCTTCCTCGCGAGAAAAGGGAAAACTTGGCAGCTATGGATTTCAGTCCTGGTCTTTCAGGATTGTCGTCTGATGGTCTCACCCAAGATCGGTCAGCTTTTTTCTTTCTTTCTTTATGACAAGGTCTCTGTTCTTGTCAAGCATTTTTTCTCAGACTTTGGTCCCCCAGCTGCTGTTGGAGTACAAATCCCACCATTCCTAACTAGCAGGACCCAGGGATGATGGGAGTTTTAGTCCAACCACAGCTGGGGATCCAAGTTTGAGAAATGCTGCAGGAGTAATCTGACTTTGGCCAATAGCTGGTGGGACTGCTGCCCTTTTCGTTCTTGCTGAACAGGTTGGGACACATCATTCTAGCCACAGGTCTGACCTAAGCAAGAGGGTGTTGGAAATTATGCCCCAGGACCACAGGCCGCTTGCCTGTGCTCTAGCCAGTGCAAAATACTGACTCATGTGAACTCTGTAAATGTGAGGCAGCTGTAGGTTTCAACAGTGTGCAATGGTCAGGGAGCTGATCTTGGAGAGCTCTCCCAGAAAGCAGCAGTGGGAAATTATCTGGTTTCCTCTCCCTCTTGTTCTCTGGTCTGTTAAGGAATTACGCTGATCAGAATGGAATCAACCTATACAGACAGCTCTGCCTGAGGAACAGTGTGTAAAGGAAGGTGTGAGGAGCTGTGATCTGTGGAGAGCAGAGTGGGCTGCCAGAGAAAGGACCAGGTGACAATGTTTGCAATCTACAGAATGCCCTGCAATAATCATTTATTACAGGTTTTCACCTCGAACCCATAAAGTACTGGTCGCTGTTATACCCATTTTGTTGACCTATTGATATAGTGCCATTAGTGTGCATGGAACTATAGTGTGGTTTGCCGAAGTCTCCTTTGCCTAGTGGTGGCCAAACTTGGCCCTCCAGCTGTTTTGGTACTACAGTTCCCATCATCCCTGGCCACTGGTCCTGTTAGGTAGGGATGATGGGAGTTGTAGTCCCAAAACAGCTGGAGGTCCAAGTTTGGCCACCACTGGGCTAAGGGCATAGGTTCCCTGATCTACACGTGTACACCTATGAAGCTGCCTTATATTGAGCCTGGCTGTGGAACTGCACAGCCCTGTGATGTCTACTCCAGGTGCCAGTGGCTCTTCAACATCTTTCCCAGCCTTAGGATCTGGGGTCATTTTACAGGAGATGCCAGGGACTGGACATGTGACTTTTTGCTCTGCCCCTTCCCCAGCTTTCAAGTCTCCAACCAAAATTCCAGGGAGAAACTGTGCTTGAATTTGGGATTAGAGACATCATTGGCAGGGTTGCCCACCCTATAGCTGGGACAACAAAGAATTCCCAGCTCCAGACATGGGATCTGAGCACTTCTTGAGTGCTGTGCCCCTTGGCTCTTAATTCCACCATATCTAACAGGTGATGAAGATGGATTAAGTCACCCGTTGCCAACCTGGTGCCTTCCAGGTATTTTGGGCTGCAACTCCCACCAGCATGTTGGTCACCACGTTGGTGAAAGCTGTCTTTGGTAGTGGAACATGACTTTTCATATTGTTGAAAGACTCTGATATGCCAAATCAATACAGTCAAACTTAATCTGATCCGGGAGTCTGTTCGACTCCCGAAATGGTTCGAAAACCAAGGTGTGGCTTCCAATTGGCTGCAGGAGCTTCCTGCACTCAGTTGGAAGCTGCAGGAGCTGCGTTGGATGGTCGGCTCCCAAAAAACGTTCGCAAACCACTCACTTCCGGGTTTGTGACGTTTTGGAGCCAAAATGTCTGAGTACCAAGGCGTTCGAGAACCAAGGTACGACTGTAAAGTGTTTTCAAATTAAATTCATTTAGGCGTGGGATGGGCAGGAAAAAAAAACAGATGAAATGTGGCATCTCTTCTAAATAAAAAATTAAAAAGAGCAGTAAAAGAAGAGCATTGTGAATGTGGAGATTTGTGGGTTGGAGAGGGGACAGAAAGGATGGAGCTGCAGGAAAGCAAGGAGAAGAAAATGCACAGAATCAGAAAGTTGGCCCTAGTTTGATCCATGAGCCTGCTCTTCCTTTTTTCAAGGAAATTTTAGTGAGGCACACATGTTTTACAATAGATGCACCAGAAGAGATGCTCGATGAACCCATGACAAAGGCATTAGAAAGAAATTATACATCATTCTTGAATGAATCCACTCTGCCTTCACCCTAGCAACATTCTTTGCTCTTAAAACCATAAGGGCCTGACTGCTGGATCAGGCTGAACACCGGTACTTCGCGCAACATTTTGTTCTCACAGAGGCCGACCAGATGCCCCTGGGAAGTCCACAAGCAAGACATGAGGGCAGTGGCTCTCTCTCCTGCTGTTATTCCCTAGCAGCTGCTATTCAGGGTCATGCCGTCTCTGATCCTGGAGGTAGCTTACTACGGTAGTAGCCATTGCAGAGTGGACAGTAACCAGATTGCTTGCAAAACTCAGTTAAAAGTACAGTATGAAGCTTCTAATTAGCACTTTTCTATCAATCTCGTGTGCAGATAAGCAGCATGAGCGCAAGTGTTGCCAAGGCCATACAATAACCCTGAATCTAGTTTTGAGATAACACACAATTGAAACTAGCAAAGAGGTGGGAAAAGAGAAGAAAAAGAGAAAGTGATATACGCATGACTCTTGATTTGAGTTTTGGGAAACACGTTCTGGCTTCTCGCACCCTTGCAGAAAAGAAGTCCTTCTGGCACACGGGGAACTCTTGATTGAGAACAAGGGGAACCCAAACCCCAGCAGTTAACTTTTGAGTCTGGTTTTCTTTTCCCCTTTCTCCAAGATGGGACAGTTCTCAGACAGGGAGTTCATCCTGCAAGTGAGTGTGTCCAGAGCCAAACCCTTTGCTCTGTTCATGTTTGGGGAGGAGAGAGAAAAGAAAGATTGTTGAATTCCAGTAGCCTGCGGGCTGAAGGTCCTCAGAAAATGATAGAGGATGGTCTTAAAAGAATTCTGTGAGGGTGGGTGTTCGAGTTAGCAGCTCTAACTTTGGATGATTTCATTGTGGAGGACAGGATGATTTGCTAAGGCTTGGAAGACAGGCACACAGGTGCCCCCACAACCTCGAGACTACTCTACAGTGCACCGACAGGATTGCATCACAGGTCCTGAGTGCCCTCTAGGAGTCTTTTATTTCAGCCTGCCTGTGGTAGCTTTCCCAGCAAAGGAGAGAGGGAGACTGACATGTTAAAAAGAGTACAGTACATCTGCTGGGAGGGAAATTAAAAAAAACACCACTTTGTCCAGGGAAAAGGCCACATAGGGCCTAGCAGCAGAAGTGGCTTGTACGCTGTAAGGATCTGGGAAGCAAGGGCTCAGGAGGCTGGGGAAGTTGACCAAGGGCTGATAGGAGTAGTTGTAGTCCAAAACATCTGGAGGGCACCAGGTTAGGAAATCTTCCTCTAGCCTGGTGAGAATGAAGGTTTCCCTTCCTCAGTCTGTTGTGTGAAAATGGCATTCAGTTACCTCCTTTGAAGAAGCCACTGTCGCACTTCCCCACATGCGGTACAACCCTACAGAAAACGCTTTCAGAGTTAAAAAGGTGAAGGTAAAGGGACCCCTGACCATTAGGTCCAGTCGCGGACGACTCTGGGTTTGCGGTGCTCATCTTGCTTTATTGGCCGAGGGAGCCGGCGTACAGCTTCCAGATCATGTGGCCAGCATGACAAAGCCGCTTCTGGCAAACCAGAGCAGCACATGGAAACGCTGTTTACCTTCCTGCTGTAGCGGTACCTATTTATCTACATGCACTGGCGTGCTTTCAAATGGCTAGGTTGGCAGGAGCTGGGACCGAGCAACGGGAGCTCACCCCATCGTGGGGATTGGAACTGCCGACCTTCTGATTGGCAAACAACTCTGGGGTTACCAGGAAGCAAATTCCTGCTGTATTCAGAAGGGCTCGCTTCTGACTAACCTTTATTCTTCTGTGGGAGAAGAACATAAAAGATTGGGGAGAGGGTGTTTTCAGACCCCATAACTTCCTTGTGATGGACGGAGAAGGAGTCTAGATGTGTGCTGGAAACAGGCTTGTGCCATACTGCTAGAGTGAGTGGTAGAAAAATTGGGATTTTAACTACAAATATCCTCTCCCCTTCGCGCGTGCAAAAAAAAATCCTGAATGAAGACTCAATTAACAGAATGGAGATTTCGTAATCTGCTGAGCTTTGATGTTTTCAGGCCTCCTATGATCTAGGAATGGGGGTGGCTGGCTTGAATGTTTGGCCAGCCCTTAGGAGGCGGGGCAATGGTGATGACAAGGCGGGTTGGCCAGTGCCTGGAACTTATCCCTGCTGCTGCTGCTGCCTCCTCCGCCACATTCACTGCACAGCGGCTGGCTGGGTTCCTCCCTCCCCTAAGACTTCCCAGAACTGAGCTCGTCCTCCCTCTCCAGGGGGTGAGTACTGCACAAGCTCCTTTTGACACATCTCCCAGTAGGGGATAGCCTGCCTATTGTTGCCCAGCTGGCCTTCTGGGAAGTATAAGGGGATGCTGCTGTGACTGCCCTGCATCTCCTAGCTCCTGCAAAGGAGGAAATAGGGTTGGGGTGGGAGGGAGGGAGAGAGAGAGAATACCATTGACTGGTTGTTAATACAATTTTAACATTAAGTTGGATCGTTTGCCATGCCGGGCACAATTGCAGCCTGCTATATCATCCCCTCTGCCTGGTTCTTTGCAGTCATTTGCCTTGTGCGTGCCTGAGCTTTCCAATTTGGGGGATATGTCTCATGCATGACTCATTCCCATAAGTGGGTCTGTTTGTGGTGGGAGTTTGTGCTCAGAATTCTGCTTTGGAGCTGCACTAATGGCTGAGGTCTGCTGTGCCTCTGCTCGTCAGCTGCAACCCTTTGCAGTTAACATTTAAGCTGGCACAGAGTACTTAAACTAGTATTTCAGGAAGGCAAAAGGAAACTCTTGCGTTTGACTTTGCTGCCGGAGCAGGCTGCAAGGAGGGGGTGCAAAACGAGCCACTTTTCCAGTGTAAAATGGAGAGGCCGTGTAATAAAAGTCCCCCCACCTTTCAGGGTCTTGAAATCGTAAGTCAAGGTGATCAACCTGAGCACTTGGCTTGAGCACACCTGAAAGCAGCTTCTAATCCTTCCCTGAAGTTCTTTTTTAATTTAAAAAACCCCCAAACTTCTCTCCCTGGTTTACTCTCTGCTTTTGTTTTAGGCTATTTAGAGACGTTACTGAGCAGGGGCAAAAGGTGGCGTCCCGATTGTTAATTCCTGGGTCCTTGTTGGGGAGCAAGCAAATACAGTCAAGAAGCTTCATCCAGTACTTGTCCCTTTAAAAAAAGCACCAGGAAGTGCTTAGATCCCGGGGATGGTGGGAGGTGGAGATGCAGGGGGAGGGATCTCTATGCTTCGCTGCTGCAGGAGAGCCGCAGCACTCAATCAAGGTGGCAGGGGGAGCCCTCTTGGGTTTTTAGAACCTTCTTTGCCTGCATCTTCCCAGCCTGGCAGACTGCAGGATCACTCCGGTCAGAGCTGGTTTTGCTTCCAAAGATTGATCTCAGGTGTGGCAGAGAGACCACCTGGGTACCGAGTGTCCTGGCCATGCTGCACAGAATTTTTGGGGAAAGGACCTCACAGGCAGCACCTGAGCCCGGTAAAGCATCTGTTGGGGGGTGAACCCTGTGCATGAGATTTGGGACCAGCTTTAGTGGAAAAGTGAAGTGGCCGGGGGAGAGGAGGAGTTGGCTGTCTATACAGATGCTCATATGACTAAGTCTGAGGATGAGCCACAGAGATGCTCATGAATATTTGACTTTCCCTGAGTACTAAGGGACTGCTTCTACGTGCATGCCAGGAAAACAGAGTAGAAGCCTGGTCCTTTTAACAGTTTCGTATCCTTTCTCTCCTTCTGCTCTTTCTCCCTTGAAGCTCTTTTGCTTGACATTCTTCTGGTTACCAGAAAGATGGAAAGGAGCAGCATCCTCGCTCGGTAAACGTGCTGGTCGGCTAGCATTTTGGACCATGGACTTACTGAGACACCTTCAGGTGTGAAGATGTCACGCAATAACAGGGCGCTCGTGGTAGACTTTGTTTCCTACAAGCTGTCAGAGAGGGGCCACAGCTGGGATGAGCTGGAGGAGGACAGCGAGAACAGGACTGAGTTGAGAGACGAGATGGACAGCGTCCCCAATGGGAGTCCGTCTTGGCATCCAAGTACCAGCCCGGTCGTAAATGGAGCTACTGGACACCCAAGCATCCTCAGTGATCTTGAAGACAGCCCAAGGTTGGACGTGAGGCAGACGCTAAGAGAGGCAGGCGATGAGTTTGAACTGAGGTACCGGAGAGCTTTCAGTGACCTCACATCCCAGCTCCACATCACCCCTGGCACAGCATACCAGAGCTTTGAGCAGGTGGTGAATGAACTTTTCCGGGACGGGGTGAACTGGGGGAGGATTGTGGCATTTTTCTCCTTCGGAGGGGCCCTGTGCGTGGAGAGCGTCGACAAGGAGATGCGAGTGCTGGTGGGACGGATTGTCAGCTGGATGACCACTTACCTGACGGACCATCTGGACCCGTGGATCCAAGAAAATGGTGGCTGGGTAAGCAGTTGGCAAAGGCTGCTGGTGGTGGTGGTGGTGGGAAGGGCTCCTTCGTAGTTTTAAGTATGAAACAGGCCAGTTTATATTTCTAGCAGCATCAGAGGCAGACCTTGAGGATGCTCATGGGCTGGAGCTAATCGAAGCTGTAGTCCAAAACAGGTGGAGGGCACAGTTGAGGAAAGGCGCCAAGTGCCTTCTCCGGCAACGTGCCAATGGAACATTGGATAATCAGAAGCTGGAAATGGCCAATAAGGGCTGAAATGTTGTAAATGCCATTTCACACTTCCTGATGGATATTAGGCTTCTTGTTCTTTCTCCCCTGCACTGCCAAGTATATAGACACACATGGTACCAAGGTCCTTTTTCCTCACCTGTGTAGTAGGATAGGTACTAGCCACTGTCTTTCCTTTTCTCATTCAGGCTGGCTTGGTTCAGGTCACCCACAGGCCTGCCTCTGAATCCCGTTGTTCGCTAGAGCATTTCATAGCCCCCTAAGCAAAGCCTCGAAGGTACTTTCCATTTCTTTCCTAGTTTATTATTCCCTTATTATATATCTATCTATACCCCACCTGTTCCCTGACAGGGACTGAAGGCTGCTTTCAGATAAAATGTACCACCCTGGGCCTTCTTCATCTTTAGGGGTCAAAGCTAATCTTTGGAATCTGTGGTGAGTGTTGAGGTTAAGGAAGAGGTTGTTGACATCTTGCCTACCCTGCTGTCTGGCATGATTGAGGTGCATTTCCAGGGCACAGGTACCCAGTGAAGGGGTGATGAGACAACTGCTGGTCATGACTAGACTCAAACCTGTATTTTTCCTCTTCCCTTAACCCCAACTGTGGATAAATAGACTGTTTGTGTTGCCACACACAATCACCTTCCCAGGGAGTGCAGTTTGGTGCATGGCCAATGTGCTTGCCCCGAGCATGAATGTGCTATGGAAAAGGTTAGGTCATGGGATTTGCCAGCAGCTGGGTGCGGCCTTGCATAAGGTCTGGCAGCTCCCTAGTGTTTTTCCTTTGCTTGACAGGAAGACCCTGTACGTACAGTGATTGTGACACCCAGAATGTGCATTTGGTAGAGAGACATGGGTTAACTGCTGCAAATCAGGGCTGGCGTAGGGAGCTCTCATACCACCCAGGAGCTTGTGCTTTGTTGGAACACTCGAAACAGATTCCCGACATGCATCATGGGTGTAAAATTAGTTTTACCTTTCCTTGTAAACAGGCCAGCCTTATTTCCTAGTTCCCCCCAAAAGTTTTACTAGCCAGGCTGCCTGCATGTACCTATGTGGAGCAGGGCAGTCTGAACAATGGGCCCAGCCATTAGTGACCAAGTTGGAACCTGGGCATATGGGCAAGTGGCTAACAGCAAGGCTTCTTTTAACTCCAGGGCGGTTGCATTATGTTAAAGTAGGGGTGGGTCACTGGAGGCTCAGTCAGACTCCCCATCTGGACCCCTTGCATACCCTCCCCCAGCCCTCTTTATTTGTGTCTCATCTGCTAAGGACACTTTAATGCCCTCTTCCCCTCGGAGAGTGATCAGCAGCAGACGCGTTGGCAGAATCCTCCAGTGACGTCTCTCAGCTGCTCACTCCCAGTAGCTGTGATGCAGAATAACGGGAGACCCTTGACCCAGTCTCCGCGGCTGCTCACACCAAGGGGACCATTGAGCCCTTTCCTTGCATCTGGCGGTGTTGTTGGCTCAGTTGAAAATACATCCTTGTTAAAAAAATCAGCTGCTGGCTGTTTCACTCAAGGTCCCACCTGCTGAATTGTCTACATCCTTGGGTTTCAAAGCTCCTGGTGGGTTAATGCTCACTTCTTGGCAATTTACTTCTAATCACCACTCAAGGCTTTGTGAGACAGCTCTCAGCTACCCAGATGTAAATGCAGCAAGCAAGGGATAAAACCTAATGGGCGCATGGAGTGAAATCATCCAGTATTGGATCCAGGCTGGATAGGGTGAATGTTGAGAGAGCTAGAGAGAGCATGCGGAGGGGGGGGGCATTACTCAGGAATGCTGGGAATGCAGTCCTCCTGGGGGCACAACCTGGGGTGTGTCTGCCCAAACTGACCTGACTGGTTCCTCTTTCTCTTAAGGCCATCCTGGTGGCCGGCCCCATCTCTTGTTCTCTTCTCTCCTCTTCCCCTGGTTCCCTCCAGCTCCTGAGATTAGTCCTTGGTCCAATGGAGATTTCCATATCCCTGTCGCTCTGGTGACGATTGGGCTGTATCCTGGAGACCAAGGCGATAATGTAATCTGATTTTGTAAACGAACTCCCCGGAGGGATTTAGATTAAATCGCTGATGGAAAGTCACTGGCCCTGGCTTGCTGGGAGGCTGAGATCCCCCTTCCCCTCCCCCCAACTCGGCTAATACCGCCTGCTGGGAGTCTTCCCTTTTTTATGTCTAAGGACAAATGCATTGTTTGGGCAAATATTTGTTCAGCATTTGTAGGAGGGGCAGAATTGCTCTGGGTTGCACACCCACTGGTTCCTGCTGCTCAGATCTCAACATTGTTGTCTCCCTAGGTTCTCCTTCACTGTTCTGGTATTGTTACATAGTTCTGCTGGTGGAAATGAATGGTGCAAGGTGGGGAAGTAGATAATGGTTATGGACCATCATGTCCATGGGAATAACTTTTTCAGTACCTCATATTAGTTTTCTTTCTTTCTTTCTTTCTTTCTTTCTTTCTTTCTTTCTTTCTTTCTTTCTTTCTTTCTTTCTTTCTTTCTTTCTTTCTTTCTTTCTTTCATGTTTGTTCCATGCTTCCTCCAAGGAGCTTAAGTTGCGGTATGTGGTCCCCTCCCATTTTATCCTCACAATCACCCTGTGAGGTGGGTCAAGTTGAGAGAGAGAGTGAGTCATCCAGTGAGTTATCCAGTTTCTCAAACATATTAACTACTAAGAAGGTTAGACTCCCATCACATATCATTACTGAGATCCAGTGGATCAGATAATTGCACCTGGATCCAGAACAGACCGCTTGAGTCACCACCCCTAACACGAACCAACTGGAGATAGCTTTGATGGAAAAGTACTAAATGAAAAGTAAAATAACATGTGTGGTCTTGGGCATGTTGCTCTTGGCCTCTGTTCCTCATCTGTAAAAATGGAATAATATTCATTACCTACCTCGCAGAATTATTGCAAGTGAGACTGCAGTGACTAGAAGGCATTGGGCAAATTAAGAACCGGTGAATGTTGTGGACAGAGGATTGACTTGGAACAGGAGCACATATCTGGAAATGTGGCTGGTGTCTCTCTCTTTTTCTCCCTGACGACTTTGTTATGAAGTCCATGCATTATTCTTTGCACTCCCGGAAGGATGCAAATGCACCCATTTCCCAGCATTTTATTCCACTTGCTATTGCTCTCCAATGTGACCAGGAACCGAAACCTAGGATGGCCTATATTAATAGTAGTGGGCTTGGTTGCCAGGAGCTCAGTTCACCAGTGGTGGGGAGCAGGTTTGGTCCCCGACTTCATGTTGTCTAAGTATACCCCTTAATTTTATAAATGGCTGCTTACCCTGGGAAAAAGTCAAGTCAATAAGACTGTTGAAGGGAGAGCAACGCAGCCGTCCCCCCTGGCCCTGAGTGGGCTGGCCTGTGTGATGACTGGGAGCTTCCAGTAAGCAGACGTGTACACAGTCCTCCAGGCATCATTACAGGCATTTTTCTGGTAGCAATCAGTAGCAATAAGCTGTCCTGCTCTAGAGTGGCCAAGAAGCAGATGGCAGTTAGAAGATTTGAGTCTTAATTATTGAGGGATGCATTTGCAGGGGGTTGGACTAGATGGCCATTGGGGTGCCTTCCAGCTCTACAATTCTGTGATTCTGTCCCTGACAGTGATCTCACAGAAGGGTCAGTAGTGTCTCTGTGCAGATTGCACAAAGGTGCACTTTACTCACCTGCTCATTTCTTTGCAGTATACAAGCCCCCTTCCTACCCACAAGCCTCCTGTCCGAACGAGGGGCGTTTTGCTAACAGTAATAGAAGCGGCTGGATTGGCCCTGTGCTAACTTCCTGATTGTGCTTGCAGCCTGGAAAATCTCTGGGCTCGAGAGGTGAGCTCTGTCCCCACCCCTCACCCCACCCCGTCTTCACACTGGCCCTGAGCAGGCTGCCCTGTTGTAAGCCTTCAGCCAGTGTGCGCTTCTCTCCCTGCCCTTGCTGTAGCCTTGTTCGCATGGGATTAGCGCTCCCTTGGGGCCCGGGGAGCAGCCTTTGCCTGGCCCTTTCAAACAATGCTGTTGTGGAAAGGGCGTAGCTGGCAAGCAAGACCCACAGAGAGGCTTGCATGTTCTGGCAGGCCTGCCCCTGGCAGGGAGCAGGCTCCGTGTCTTCGTGCGCATTCCCCAGAGTCGCTCAGCATTTTATGTCTTGGAAAGTATCTTTGGAGAGGGCTTGAGGAGCAGCACACTTCAAAGCGGGTGGGACAATGCCTTTATTTGATCAGTCTTCAGGAGATGAAAGTTACTCTGGAAATTTTGTAGATAAACAAAGGCACATTGGGAGGGGTGTGTGTGTGTGTGTGTGTGTGTAAGGTAGCCAGCAAGGGGTCCCCGGTGCTTTCCTGGTCTTTTTCCTCCATTGTCTTTGCAGACGTCGCATGAAGCATTTTTGGCCTTCTTAGTAAGGTGAGGGAGGTGGGATCCCTTTGGTGCCCAAGGTTGGATTTTGGTATGTCACAGGAAATGGTCTGTTGTCATGGATGGGCTGTAGGAGGAATACATGGGCATTGGAGTTATAAAGCAGGCTATCTGGCAGGCTTAAAAAGCCTGAGAGGATGGATCAAGCCTAGATCTAGCAACTGGAAAGTGAAGGTGAGGGAACAGTGGTCAGTTCTGGTGTTAACAGTGTGCCCATGGCCACTACTAGTGTGGTGTAGGGGTTAGAACAACCTTTGGACGACAGCTCCCAACAGCCTCAGTCAGCAAGACCAATCAGTGGTCAGGAATTTTTAATTTTTTAATTAAATTTCCACACTGCCCTTCATCCGAAGACCACAGGTATTTATACTTTACAGTATAAAATCACAAAGATACATACTATAATAGCAAATAAAACCAGTAATGTGGAGGGCACCAGCTTGAGGAAAGGCTGGGTTTAGAGGATTGGACTAGGAATGGAGAGACAGCAAGGCAAATTGGCACCCATAGTCTTGATGGTGCATTTTTCATGCAGTGGGTTCCATACTGGAATGTACCAAGCCACCTCTTGGTCATTATGAAGATAAAATAGGAAGAGAACCATGTCTGCTGCCGTAAGTTGCTTGGAGGAAAGGCAGGATATAAATGTAAAATGCATAATTAAATCCGTGCACTTAAAACTCAGTTTCATAGAATTGGACAGTTGGAAGGGACCTTATTGTAAGCTCAGTCATCTAAGGCAACTGGTTGTGTGGGCAAAGTGTCTTTTTTTGGTGCATAGGTGATCTTTCTGTTTCCCTTTCATTGGTATGTGGGAAGGTATGCGCAAGGTGTGTCTGTGATTTCAGGCACTGTAGCAAGATGAACTCCCAACATTCACGCCTTCTAACCATATTCTGCACAACTCAGACTCTTCTGTCAGGAACGTTCAGTTTGTTTAAAGTTGTCACCCGAACCAAGTCATTTAATCCTGGCATGCCGATTTGGGGAGGATCTGCATGCCAGCTTGCCTTTATGTCTCTCTTGTCAGCCATGGAGGTCTGCCTGGCATGGATGTTTGGAGCATGAATGCAACTTGTTTGACAGGGCACACCTGTAGCATTAAGACTCACCAATTTACATTGCAATTTTGCAAGTCAAAGAGCTGACTCATTTGCCAATAAAATGCAGCCACTTCTATTCTGGCACATGGCAGCTGCACACATCATGTGCAGCAATGGTCATGCTATGGGTTGAGAAATCACTACTTGGATGTTACTGGGAACGGATCAGCTTTAACCTATGCAGAGTTACTGGCACTCCTGCAAGGTGGTGCCTTGGTGCAGATTCCTGAAGGTGGGTTTTGCATCCTGTCCAGTAGGTTCCCCCTTCCACTTCCTCCTTGCAGGTCTTAGCTAGAAAAGATCCTGGACATTCATTACCTGAGAGGCCAGCAGTTTGGTAGTCTTTGTGGCAACAAAAGAATCTTAGTTTTACTGTTACCAGTTTCTGACAGTAAGAGCTGTTCGGCATTGGAATTTGCTACCAAGGAGTGTGGTGGAGTCTCCTTCTTTGGAGGTATTTAAGCAGAGGCTTGACAGGCATATGTCAAGAATGCTTTGATGGTGTTTCCTGCTTGGCAGGGGGTTGGACTGGATGGCCCTTGTGGTCTCTTCCAACTCTATGATTCTATGATTCTTCTTCGTCCACCTCATCAGCTCTTTGGGAAGGTTAACTATTTTGTTTCCTCAAAGGCTTAGAAACTGGGACCAGGGGTGGGCACAATGGCCGAGGGCTGACATTGCTGTTGATGTCAGGCCGACCCCTGGACAGTAACAGCATCATCTTACAGCTGACGTGTCTGATTTTGCAAGAGCCGATAGTCTCACTAGGAGGTGACTTGGAAGCAAACCTCATATCATTTGCAGCCACTCTTAGTGACTGTTTGTCCAAGCTTCTATTAGCCATCTGCACAAGCTTGTTACTGCTATCTGCACTGTTCTTGCAAGTCTTCCTCCAGCCCCATGGACCTTCGGTGCTGAGCAGCAGCTTAGAACTCAGAATTGTCCCGATTGATTATGTGCCTGGACGACAGTGCAGTTTTCATGCAGTGGGTTCCAAATTTAGAACATACCAAGTCACCCCTTGCTAAAGCTCTTCTGTAGACTGAGACTGAACCCCAGAATTCTGTGCAATTCTTTTCTTTTGCCCCCCCCCCCCCGGTCCCATATCAGCCTCTTGGGGGAGTTTGAGTTTGGTTTCCCAGGAAAACCTATTTGCCGCTGACTGAGACAGCGGGAAGCCTTAGTCGCCAGCCACAGGTAATCGCAGGCAGAAAGATGGGATTGTTCAGTCTCTGCTCTCTTCCCAGGTTTGGCAGCCACCCAAGTTGATTTCGGAAGTGGGAGGGTTTTCTGTCGAGCTCTTCAGGAAATGCCAATGGAATGACTTCCCCCAACCATTTCCTTTCCCAAATAGCATTCCTGCCTCAGAAAATGTGAAGGATGGAAAAGAACATTTACAGACCTTAACTTTTCACCCCCTCACTTTGGTTCTTAGCCTTGGTTTGGGGGGCCCTGATTTTCCGGGGCTAGGTTGTTGAATTTTTGCACAAATTAATTTATTTTCTGTGTGGACAGAGAGGAGGGTTCAGTGAACGAGAATGCATTTAGTTCTGTGAGCCTTGCGAAGGCCTCTCTCTGTCTCTCTCCCTGTGTGTGTTGTCTGTGTGTGTGTGTGGGGGGGAAACCACTGCTATTATATTATTTATTAATTTATGACTTGTTTTCCACATATATGTCCCAAGGCAGTTTACAGACATATCCTTAAAAACAGCTAAAACATTTTTTAAAAAACAGCACGAAAACAGCAGAGTATATATTTAAAAGCAACACAAAATCAACACCTAAGGCAAAGGCATTTCATCTAGCTGGAAAAACTTGTTGAAACAGAATGTCTTCAGTAGTTTCCGGAAAATACAGATAGTGGGTGCCTATCTTATCTTGACAGGAATACTGATCCATAGAACACGAGCAGCAGCCACCCTGAAAGGCTTGCTCCAAGTCACTGTAGAGTGGGCTTCTGACATTTTGGGGACTTTTAAGGAGGAAATACGCAGAAGACAGTGAGATACAGAGTATATAATGGGATAAGGTGCTCTCGAGTGTTCAGTGCAGAGTAGAATTGCTGCTGCCAAAGATCCCTGACAAAAGATGGATTTAGGACACCGTCTTCTGACTGCCCTCGGCACCCACAGACCCTCTTCATCCTGATGGTGCTGACCCTGAACCCAGAATCGGGGCCCCTGAATGGGGAGCTGCATTTTGTCTTGGCTGCTGAGACAGGGGGGCTGATGTGTGCAGGCGCCGGGGTTTCATTCAGAGAGCAGGAAGCTCTGTGTGCCTGGCACGCCAGAAAGTGACGTAACCCACCGTTATATAACAAGGATGCGAACATGCTCTGTGAGCCCCGGGGGCACACGGTGGGGGTGGGAGGCAGCCGATTCACTCTTTTCCCTGTCCTTTTTTTCCTTCTCCACTCCATTGCCCTAAATTATTGAGTAAAATCTGGAAATCTGCTAGAGCAGAACCTTTTCTCTAAGACACTAGGATCACTGCTCTGGAGTTTTTACATGGGGGTGGGCAAATTTGGTTAATAATCTTAACAAACATGCAGGGGAACTGTGAAATGTGAGTGTGCTCCTCCTGAGATTGCGGCAGCAGCTGGAAGCAGAAGGTCACCTAGCATCCATATGGCCTTGGGAGGGGAGAGCGACTGGAGCTCAGCCTTTCCGTGTGTGGCTTTGAGCTTTCCACAGCTGAAGAGAACCTGATGGGTATGGCTCAAGGGAGGATTCCAACATTTCTATAGCAGCCATTGGCCAAAATTGGTTAAGTGACTTCGGTTCCTGACAAACAGTTTGGGGAAGGCAATAGCTCAGTGGTGGAGTATCTGTTCTGCATGGAGGAGGTTGCAGGTTCAATCCACAGCATCTTGTGGCCAGATTCCTACATTGCAGGGGGTTGGGCTAGATGACGCTCAGGGTCCCTTTCCAACTCTGCAGTTCTGTTCTATGATTTTTCAGGTAAGGCCAGGAGAGACCCCCGTCTGGAACCCTAGAGAGCAGCTGCCAGCCAGTGAAGACACTCCTGAGTTTGATGGACCAGTGGCCTCACTCTTTTAAAGGCAGCTCCCAGTGTTTTGCTTTTCTTCCTGCATATGAAGCCTTCATATCCTGAGTCAAACCATTGACTGCTCTTGGCCAGTAGTGTCCAGTCTCACTTCCAGCTGCTCTTCAGGGGCTTTAGAATGGGTTTCTCCCAGCCCTGCTATCCCCAAGATCCTTTTTAACTGAAGGGACTGAGCTTGGGACCTTCTAAGTCAGGGGTCAGCAACCTTTTCCAGCCGTGGGCCAGTCCACCATCCCTCAGATCATGTGGTGGGCCAGACTATTTTTTTTGGGGGGGGGAGGAATGAACGAATTCCTATGCCCCACAAATAACCCAGAGATGCCTTTTAAATAAAAGCACACATTCTCCTCATGTAAAAACACCAGGCAGACCCCACAAATAACCCAGAGATGCATTTTAAATAAAAGGACACATTCTACTCATGTAAAAACACGCTGATTCCTGGACTGTCTGCGGGCCGGATTGAGAAGGCGATTGTACTGGATGCGGCCCCCGGGCCTTAGGTTGCCTACCCCTGATCTAAGTCATGCAAAGTGTATGCTCTGTCACTGGGCCATTGCCCTCGCCCCTTTCCCTACTTAACCTGGCTGATCTCTTCCTGCTCTACAGGGAGTAGAGCATTCCAAGCCACCAAGCGTGCAGAGCCAGCCACCTTAAACATTGGAAAGCAGGGTAGAAATGCCTCAAATAAATGAGTAAACCATTGCAGCACGGTTCCTAGCTAAGGTCAGTGCCCTTCCTTGCAGAATGGCTACCCTTAGTCCCTTACAATGAATCACCATTGGTCCCGAATAACAGCATTTATAGAGTGTGCTCAAAGCCCTTGTGTTCTTTGTTGTATACCATCCTCTCATAGAATATGAGGTTGGTGTGCAGCAATATAAATCCCATTTTTTAAAAGCCCATTAAAACAGTACAGAATTATCGCAGTAATCCTTACAAGAACAATACAAGGCTGCGGAGAGTTGTAGCCCAAGCTTTCCAGTGGGCACCAGGTTGTAGAAGGCTGGTGTAAGGTAAGCCAAGATGAGCACTGTCCCCATATTATAAATCGGGTGGGGTGGGGCTGAAGCTGAAAAGGAGTGGCTTTCCTATAGCCCCTGTAGGAGTTTGTGGCTGATGCGAGACTTGAGCCAAAGACTCCTCAGATCATGTTCCTGACTGCTATTCCAGCTCCTTCCATCAGCTGTCAGAAAAGCCTGAGTCGCTCAGCAGTGTTTTTGACGTGCATCTGAAGGCGTGCTAGACGCGTGTTCACACAAGCAATCCTCATGTTTAAAATATCCCTATCTCATCTGACTGGCAATAGTCACATGGGTCAGCTGAGAGATAGATGGAACATAAGCTCTGCAGCCCCTTCTGTCTTGGTTTCCTGCTGGGTTGGTGTTTAATGCTGTAGGTTGTCTTGGAAGCGTGTCTGGTCTCCTGGTGGACCTTTAGCCTTGTACCACTCACGATGTGCCTGGTAATAATGTTGTTTGGTGTATAGTTACCAGATTTTTTTCAATGAATCCGGGGACACTTTCCCCTCCCTTGAAGCTGAGTAGCAACAGGGAGTCAGTAGTGGGGATGGTGAGGCAAAAGACCCTGGGCCCAAACACACATGCATATTGTATAAATGTGTGCAGTTTTTTTTTAAAAAAAAAAACCTGGGCAACGCCCACCCGGCCGCAACTCCCAAGCCTCCCACGATCAGTCAAAACAAAGAGGGCAGGAGATCTGTACCACCGGACGTCCCCGGTTCCCCTTTGGCAGTGGCAGTGGCAGTCAGCAGCCTGGAACCAGCCTGGTAGCGCAGGCTGGCTGGCTGGCTGGCTTCAGGAGCTGCTAGCTGCCGTGGTGCCAGCTATTTTTCCTCTCCGGAATTCCCCATATGATGTGTTGCGCCCAAGACACATCGTATGGGGACTTCCGGCGAGGCAAAATGGCAGGCGCCACGGCAGCGAGCAGCTCCTGAAGCCAGCCAGAGCCAACTGCACTACCAGGCTGGCTCTGGGCTGCTGAGGCTGCCGCTGCCACGTTTCCCGGGGACAGAATTTATCCAGGGACTGATCTGCAAATCCGGGGACTGTCCCCGGAAACCGGGGACGTCTCGTAACCCTAGTTTGGTGCAACACCCCCCCCCCGCCCCTTTCTCAGCCTGTGCTATCTTGCACCTCTCCAGCAATAGCCGCCTTCTCCAAAAAAGAGGCAGTGAGTGGGGCTGTTCTTCGCTAGGCAGAACTGCCTTGGGGTTTGGGCCTCTTGGGTGCTTCTTGTTGTTGTGCTGTTTGGGTTTGGAGCAGGGGGCCAGCCGGTGGGATGTGTGTTTGCGTTAAAGTCACACTTTGTCACACAAGCAAAACAGCTTGGGGAGGGGGCGGGGAGAAGCGCAAAGGGGGTGGCTGTGGGGCAGGGCTGTTAGCTGACAGATGGTTCCAGCTGGGGGTTATAGGGAGCAGGTGTGTGGTTCAGGAGGGAGCACCAAAGTGACTCCTCAACCCCACGAGGCTTGCGAGGTTGCTCGCCCGCGACACCGCAAAGCTGGCTTGACCCAGTTATTGTGCAGAAAGCGAAGTGCTGTGTGTGTGTGTGTGTGTGTGTGTGTGTGTGTGTGTGTGTGTTTTGTATTTTTAGGCGTTTGACTTATTTTTATCCCCTGCTTTTTATTTTAACTAGACTGAGCAGAAGAGCAGGCTAGGGAAGGGGAGGACAGCCTCCGGGTAGGAACACCCAGCGCCGCTCTTGCGCGCTGCCTGCTCATCCATGCAGATACACGTGCTTGCTCCCGGGAGCCGGCTCACGTGGACTCCGCCAGCACCATCTCTTGGGATTCCCGTAATGGGGAGCCAGAGCCACTCTCCGGAGAAAGGGGTGTGGGTGGAAAAGCAGATGAGATGCAGAGGGGAGTTAACCAGGCTGCAGCCCAAGGATCCCTGGAGGTGTGTGGGGTGTTCAGTGCAGTGTTTTTCCCTTCTGAGGCATGCAGGGAATTGCAGTGGTGGCTCAGATTCAGTGGCACTTTTCACCCTGTGGACTCAGTGTCAGCTGGCTCTGGCTTTAACCTTTGCAAGCCTGGGTCCCTTCTGCAGCAGGCACGGCCTATCATGGGCCGTAAGCAAGAGCCGGTTCCTTGCGTGTCTTTATTTCCATTGTGAATCTGGTCCACCGACAGGCTTCCTTGTCGATAGCAATTTAAACATACAGCACAGTTCTGAGTACGTAATCTTGCCTTGTCCCGAAAGACAGTTGCCACTCCAGTTCTTTTGGACTACAGTTCCCAGCAGCCATGGCCAGAACAGCTCTGTGATGCTAGGAGCTGTAGTCCAACAAAATTGGAAGGCTCCAGGTTGGGAAAGGCTGCCCTAAGAGTGTAATGCTGTGATTGTATGCTCACTTACCTAATAATACCTAATAATAATCCTGCTTGAGCACAGCAGGGCTTACTTCTGAGTAAGCATGAATAGGATTGCACTGTGTGCACATCTCTTATAAACCCAGAGCTGTTCATTTTATGGGCCTGGATTAAGCAGGTGTGGTAAGGCAATGAGGCATTTTATCTTGCAGTTTTTAATAGGTTTCCCAGCCCAAACCTTGGGATGCAGAGAGTTCAGCTAAGTCTCAGGCCTAGGCTTTAGCAAGCCTCTGTTGGAAGGGTGGGTGAAGCAGTCATTAAGACGTCCTCTCTAGACATGTGATCTCTCTTGGCTGACCTAGTAGATTGTGATGGAGAATATTAAGGAAGAGCCAAGATATCAGTGAGCCACGCATAAGAGAGACGTTAGGAGGGGAAGCCCCTCCTCTTCCCAACCAGTGTTCTGTGGACTGAGGATGACTTCATGGGCTGAATCACCCTGGAAGTGATGGCTTCATGTGGCATTAACAGGAACTGAGAGTGAGGGCTAAACTGATCACTCTCAGTGGTCCAGTTAAATCACATGGTTGCCCAGAAGTGCCTGGGACAAGTTCTTCCGCAATGAAAAAGAGCTCTTTCAGAGGGAGGTGTAGGGGTGGGATGATCTCACAAAGCCCCATTTACTTTGACCTTGTTTAGGGCAGCTTCTTGGCTTCCTTATCCTCTTTAGGGAAGGCCTGTAGGTGTTCTTTTTTCTCCAGCCTGAGGGCCACATTTCCTTTGCAACTTTCCGAGGACCAAATGCCGAAGGTGAGCACAGCAATGGATGTGGCTCTTAACCTCTGTACAGTAGGATACAATTCCTGTCACACCAAGCCAGAGGTTTCTCTCTATTCTGCCCACATACACAGATCTCTCTGCTCTCCATCCAGCGCGTGGCGCTGTGGTCTAAACCACCCAGCTGCTTGGGATGGACTATCAGAAGATCGGCAGTTCAAATCTGCACGATGGTGGTGAGCTCCTGTTGCTCTGTCCCAGCTTCTGCCAACTTAGCAGTTCGAAAGGACACCAGTGCAAGTTGATAAATAGGTATCACTGCAGCGGGGAAGGTAAATGGTGTTTCCATGTGCTCTCGCTTCCTTCATGGTGTTCCATTGTGCCAGAAGCAGTTTAATCTAAGGTTACCAGATTTTTTTCAATGAATCCGGGGACACTTTTCAACTTCCTACTATATAGATGGACTTTGTCAGGGGAGTGATTTGTAAAGCTGGGGACTGTCCCCGGGAAACGGGAATGTCTGGTAACCTTAGTTTAATCATGCTGGCCACATGACCTTGGAAAGCTGTCTGTGGACAAAAGCAAGCTCCCTCGGCCTGAAGCGAGATGAGCGCCACAGCCCATAGTCCCCTTAACCGTCCAGGGGTCCTTCACCTTGCTCTCCATCCAAGCAAGGAAGAGGCAACAGTATAATTGAAGGGGTGTGGCCTAGGGAGAGTCCTGTGGACCAAAGAGAGGCCTGGTGGGCTGCATTTGGCCCCCAGGGCTAGGGTTATCCACCCCTGCCCTAGAGATGCAACAACCAGGAGACATAAGAGCTGGAGTCGGGGGGGGGGGGATCCCACACACCTCTCCCTCTCAAGATTCCCAAGGCCAAAAGCTCTTTCTGAGCCCAATGTGCTCAGCACTGGCCCTCCTCTCAGTTTCTCTACGGTACTTTAAGGACTGCATCTGCCCTAGGCATTCTGGGCTTGGCTTCCAGACCCACACAAGGCAGCATTTTGCACTGAATTATAGAGAAGGTCAGGTCAGGGGGTCCCTTTACCTTTTATAGAGAATAGAGTGTTTGTCATCTGCTTGTGAACTTACCTCCAGCCTTAAAGCAGATGGTCTGGGCAGGAAAGGGAGCTCAGCACTGCTTGCATCGTGCTCAGATAGCCCAGCTCCTGGTCTGATCCCAGTGTTTCCTGCTTGGCAGGGGGTTGGACTGGATGGCTCTCTTCCAACTCTACGATTCTATGATTCTAACTTTATAAGACATTTTCCAGATCTTTGAGATCTTTGTCTTCCTGGTGATCTAAGGCTCCTAAATGTGGAAAAGTTGCACCCACGTCTTGTTCAGAACAAAGGAAGCTTCTCTTGTGCTTGGAAATTAAATGTAGGAGCTGCCTACCCTCATCAGTCTCTTCCTCCTCCTCCTCTGGGGAAGCAAAGCAGCCTGCGGAAAAAGGACTCCTGTACAAAGGCACCTCTAGAAGGTTCCCAGAGCCCAGGCGGTGCAAGCTGCCAGGGGTTGCTGCTGAAATGCAAGTATCGGATTTCTAGGAATGACACTGTACTTGACATTGAGGAAAATAAAATTCACTGCCCGAGCAGTCCAGCTTCTGTGGCAAGACATGATGAATTCTTCAACCCATCTAAACTATGGAGATTGACCAAATGGGTGAAATGTCCCCTATTGTGCATAAGGTTTTGTGGTTTGGTTATTCGTGGGTAGTGGCAGGGACATTGAAGCCTTGCCCCCCAACCCCTTGAGGAACATATTCAGCCACTGCACCCTCATGCATCTGCTTCTGAGATTTCATCTGACATTGACCCACCCCTGTGTACCTTGAACCCAGTACCTTCTGTTTGTTGTTGTTTAGTCGTTTAGTCGTGTCCGACTCTTCGTGACCCCATGGACCATAGCACGCCAGGCACTCCTGTCTTCCACTGCCTCCCGCAGTTTGGTCAAACTCATGTTTGTAGCTTCGAGAACACTGTCCAACCACCTTGTCCTCTGTCGTCCCCTTCTCCTAGTGCCCTCAATCTTTCCCAACATCAGGGTCTTTTCCAAGGATTCTTCTCTTCTCATGAGGTGGCCAAAGTATTGGAGCCTCAGCTTCACGATCTGTACCTTCTGTAGGCAGAGCAAAAGCTGCATCCCTGAACTTCAGCTGCCCTGCCCAAGTGAGCAAGGGGAACTTGGCAGAGTCAGGCTGAGGTGCAGTCATTTTGCTCATGCTCCTTTTCGGCTTCCGTGTGCCCACATGCTCACTTTCCCAAGGAGCTGCACTCACATGGTATCTTGCAGCGCCAAAGGAGAGGAAAATGGCTGCGGTGGGAGGATTCTGCTTGATTTCCCTGCCTCTACACCCTTCCCACAGCCAGATGGTGCGTCGCTGGGAAGCCCAACTTAACAAGTCCCGGTTCCAATATGGCAGCTGTGAGCATCCTGCTGACAAGTTGCAGTGGGCCCACATTGTGGAAATGGGCATGCTCACCATCTGTAAAATCTTAATATTGGTTGATTCCATGGCACTCAAGGGCTGTCACGTGGAAGATGGAGCAAGCCTGTTTTCTCCTGCTCTGGAGGGTAGGACTCGAAGCAATGGCTTCAGGTTACAAGAAAGGAGATTCCAACTAAGCATCAGGAAGAACTTAGAATCATAGAGTTGGAAGAGACCACGAGGGCCATCCAGTCCAACCCCCTGCCGAGCAGGAAACACCATCAAAGCATTCTTGACATATGCCCGTCAAGCCTCTGCTTAAAGACCTCCAAAGAAGGAGACTCCACCACACTCCTTGGGAGCAAATCCCACTGCCAAACAGCTCTTACTGTCAGGAAGTTCTTCCTAATGTTTAGGTGGAATCTTCTTTCTTGAAGTTTGAATCCATTGCTCCGTGTCCGCTTCTCTGGAGCAGCAGAAAACAATCTTTCTCCCTCCTCCATATGACATCCTTTCAAAAATTTGAACATGGCTATCATATCACCACTTAACCTTCTCTTCTCCAGGCTAAACATACCCAGCTCCCTAACTTTCTGGCTGAATGAGCTGTTGTTAGGGGGTTAGACTAGATGACTTTTGGGGGTCCCTCCCAACTCTACAAGTCTGTGATTCCTTGATTTAAAGATCTCTCTCTCTCTTATGTCCTTGCAACATAGGCCATCTAGCCTTTTCAAACCCAGGGCTTATCAGTAAGCCCATCCTGCAAGATAGAACCCACTTGTAGCTTCCTCCCCCCCCCCCTGGAAAGGGTGGTAGATCAGTGGCAGACCGTTTGTTTCACATGCGGAAGGTCCCTGGTTCGCTCCTCAGCATCCCAAATAGGGACTAGGAATGTCACCCCTCTGGAACCTTGGAGAGCTGCTGCTGTAGACAGTCCTGAGCTGGGTGACCAATGGATGGAATCACTGTAAAGGTAGCCTATCTCCTTGTCTGCCTCTCCTCCTGTCACTTTTAAACACAAAAGAAAATGGTGTTCGTAGGGCCCTGGTTCTACTGGATAGCCTGTAATGACAGAATCCATGGCAGGTACCCATTCATGCTTTTCTTGGAAACTTCAAAGAAGTGACTTTCTTGGCAGTCCAAAAAGTCCTAAAGTTAGGGAGGTCTTCCTTTGCTGTAAACAAAACCTGTAATTTCTTGTCCTATCCTCAGCCCACAGGATGGGCTACTATCTCCCTGCCCCCTCTCCTACTTTGCTTTGGAAACTGCCAACTCTGCTCCTCCTCACCCATTGCGATCTCTGGGGAGCCCTGAACTTGGACTTTGAGATGTGGGTTCAAGTGCAACCTCCTGCCATGGGCCGATTTGTGGGTTTTGTCAAGCTGCCGCCTCTTGGCTTCGCTCCCCAGTGAGTCAGGTGGAAGGAGCAGCAAGTAACCTTGCTGGGCTCTTGGTGTTTTGAGTTGCTAAAACAGAAAGGCCGTTAAGCACTCTGCTCCCTTTTTTTTTAAAATGAATCCAGACATGAGAAATAATAAGAGGCTTAAGGTGTCTCTGCCTACACAAGGGGAGGTTCTGTGCTTTGCATGTCACCCTGCCACATGCAGGTAGGCATTATGGAATCATGTGCCTTTCCCTTTTGTGCTTGTCTCTCGGGTGAGGGAGAGGGCAGGGCTCAGACACCATATGTCCATAAAAGGGGCCGGGGGGGGGGGGCAAGAAGGGGCAAAGCAAATGTTTTCCAAAGGGCATTAACTGGAATGATAAATGGTAACACCACCCCATCCCCAGCAGGTGCTAATCTCCAGCTCGACCTACATGTGCAGCCTTTGTGTCGAAGCCTCTCTCTCCCTCGCCGTCCCACCCCCCACGTATCTACCAGTGTGTCTGCATTGTCATAGCACCCAGAATGTCCTCTGCAAGTTGGGTGCAGTTTGTTGTGCAGCTCACTGAGAATCGATCTCCCCAAATTGCATTTTTCTTACTTAGCAGTATTGGCAGTTATACCTGGGCATATTGCTCTGTGGAAAGACAGCGGCTTGATTCCATGCTTTATTATTTATTATGCGCAAACAGCTGAAATCATGAACATTTACATCGGCAAAGTACCGGTAAGGGCATACCAAGGACAGTTCCATTTTTGAAAACTGTGCCACCCTTTCAACTTGCTTTCTGAATACTGTCAACTTTCTTTGGGAGACAGTTTTTATAAAAACAGGGCCACCACAGGAAAGGTCCTACTTGCAGTTGGAAGCTGGAGCAGGGCCTCTCCAGTCAGTTCTATATCACAGTGGCCTTCCTGGCAGGTACCAGTCAATTTTTTTTATTGAAATATCCAAGAAATGAGTTTATAACCTTAGAAATGTGACATTTTGGGGCACATGGGCACCTTTGGTGTATTGTGTGTAATGTCACCTTCTGGACATAGATGAAATAGGGAGCAAACTGGAAGCCGATGAATCCTAGAAATAGAGGGTTAGAAGGTACTCCCGGGGTCATCTAGTCCAACCCCCTGCAATGCAGGAATCTCAGCTAAAGCACCCATGACAGATGGCCATCCAACCTCTGCTTAAAAACCTCCAAGGAAGGAAAGTCCACTACCTCCTGAGGGGGAGACCCTTCCACTGTCAAACAGCTCTTACTCAGAAAGTTCTTCCTGATGTTTAGTTGGAATCTGCTTTCTTGTGACTTGAATCCGTTGGTTGGGGTCCTACCCTGTCATCACATGCAAAGTGTACCCCTTGCTGTAGATGCTTGCATGATCCTCACACCTAGAGTTCCGCACTCTGGTCCCTTGCCTTTGCCTGACACAAACTGAGCAACCTGAATCCGCTGTCTCAGGAAACCAGTTTGACAGGCAGCCTGCTCTGTGCTGGCAGCCCTCTTGTGTCTGGTGTGGGGAGGCTTGAGAGGAGGAGCTGGGGCTCATCCAAATTCCTTCTAGGTGCCTTAGAACAGGCATCCCCAACCAGCAGCCCTACATACAGCAACAGTGTTTTGTGTTGTGTAGGCTCCTATGATGTAAGTCAGGCATCCCCAAACTTCGGCCCTCCAGATGTTTTGGCCTACAACTCCCATGATCCCTAGCTAACAGGTCAGGGATGATGGGAATTGTAGTCCAAAACATCTGGAGGGCCAAAGGTTGGGGGGTGCCTGCCTTAGGACACCCACAGTGGTGTGGAGCCCTAACCCCAAATGGTAAACGCTGAACATTGCCGCCTAGAGCCAAGCTGCTTGCCAGCTTGCCCAGGGGGTGGTAGGAAAAGTGGGGAGGGGGGGTAGCTTTTAGTGTTTTAACCCTTTGTAGTTTTGCATTTCTTTCCGCTTAATTGCCACCACCCAGGGTTTGTTTGCTCTGTGGGTTGCTGAGCCCAGAATTCCCTCTTTTGTCATTGAAATGCACCAGCTGCTCTCATGTAGGTCAGTCATTTGCATAACAGTTTAAACGGAGTCCCAGAAGCATTCGCACCTGCAGGGCTGGCTCACTGGGGTGTCTCCCCTTTAATCCTGCTTCTGTTGTATATATGTGAAGGGGGGAGGGGAGGAAATCATTGCAAGGAGCTGAGGAGCCTGTTGAGGTGTGGTAGTCCTTGAATTTCCCCCCATTATGATATGGGGTGGGCAGCCAGGGTGGGAGAGAAAAAGAGGATTATGGGCCGGAAGGATGTAATGGTTGGTGTACATAGCACTCTTTTCCTGACTCTCCCTGCAGTACTTTGTTGCAGTGTTCCTTGCAGCAGCCTTATGAGGTTGGCCATCCCAACATTGCAGGTGTGACGCCTGGGGCCAAGAGATGGGGGCTCCCCCAAAAAATGTGCCTGACATAATACTGTATTAGAAATGGTGATATCCCAGCTTGTTCTCATAACTGCCGCACTAAAAGGCGTTTGCAGCTGTAGATAATTGGTAAGTCTTGGCTCTTGCTTGATCCTTGGCTTTGGGCGAGGGGTAGAGTGTGACCATTTGGAAGAGGCAAGGGAAACCCTCTCTCTCAAGACACTTTCACGAGAATATAGCTGTGGGCCCTGAGAATACCTTGTCTTTTGGCGTTCCAGGAAGCGCTCTGTTGTCTTTTCTTTCTTTCACCTAGCAGGCTTGTCCCAAAGCAGAGTTGGCTGCCCCCTGGGGCTGCCCTTGTTGCCAGGATTTTGCCTTGGCAGGGTTTCCGATTCCACGCCTAGCTGGTAAGCTCTTTGTTAACAAAGGCACATTTGGTTCACATTTGAAGGATAATGAGGGGGCAGGGAATGATTTCAGCTTCTGTGTGGTTATTCTAGGGCCTGCTGGCAGTATGGTGGGAGCTCTTTGAACTTTGGGGCAATTGTGGGTCGAGTCTCTTGCATGGAGTCCCACGCTGTGGTATATCAAACCTTTTGTGACAGATTCAACAAGGTGTGGGCCGCACCGCCAGGTGCAAAATCTTTGGAAGAATTTGGCCCCTGTCCAATTGCACACCTTTTCCTTTGAGCAGGAATGTGCTGAAACAAACAGCGTTGACTGGCAGATTGTTCATTTGCCAGAGCAGGTGAGGCTTTGGAAGGTCTTCTCATGGCTGGTTGGATGGGCACCAGAGTGCCTCCAGTAGCTATGCTTGGAGACCAGGGGACACTGAGAAGGAGCCACCCTGAGAAAGGTGGGACCAAAAAACGTAGTGACAACGGAGGATAGTTGTTAGTGTTTATGAGAGACAGGAAGAGAGTTATAGACATTTCCCTAAGCCGTGGATGGTTCGGGGGGGGGGTCTTTTGATCGTCACATTTGCAGTGCAAGGTGGCTGCACACCAGCGCAGTAGTCTTTTTCTCTCTCTTGAGCACACTGTTGCAGAGCAGCAAAGAGGCTTCCTGCACTTGCAAGCGCTCGGTTGCTTTGGAGTTGCCTGTCATTTGCTGGGTCTTTGAGGAGAGGGGCTGCAGAAAGTCCTCAAGCTTCCTGTGTGTGCTGCTGCCTCACTTCTGCAAGCTGAGTGAGGCGGAAGCAGGGGTGTCGTCTGTGTTGACACGCTGAGGTGTGGTGCTCGGACCAGCCTGTTTTCCCTCCTCAGCAGAGAATGTTCTGTGTGAAAGGCCCTTTGGACTCTGTCCCATCCCCTCCTGCAGCTTGATCCTCGAACCGCCCCGATTCCTCTGAACTGCTGGCACTTCCTTCACTGCGGGAGGGGCTCTTCTTCCTGTGCTACACACCCACTCCACAAAGGCATCGCACCAGAGCAGGCACCTGCTCCATGCTACCTGACGACCGCCCACCATGCTGACCGAGCCACATGCACACATCCAACACACACCTTGCAATGCAACACATCGCTCCATGCTTTGTTCTGCACACTCAACTCACATGCCCAGAGAGAGAGAGGCAGGTACCTGCTTCTCCTTGCACCTGTCCTATTGGTGCCAGTCCCTGAATGAGGATTTTTCACTGCATTGTTGGCCTCAAAGTATATATTTCTTTTTTTAAAAAAGCAATTAGTCCTATCCCACAATAAGTATATGAAGGATTTCAGAAGAGCGCTGCTAGATCAGGCCCAGGATCCTGCCTCCCACATTTTATAAATCTGTGATTGCAAGTTAATTATTGTCCTTGCTGAAAGTGGTTGGGATTTGAACTCATGTCTTCTGTACCTGTTGCCAACTCTCCATCCTCTGGACCTCACAGCAGCACAGATGTGGTTTATACAACTTCATCCCATCTTTTAAACCCGGGCTCTTGGAGGAGAAAGTTGAGGATTGTGATGGCCTCTGGAGGAAGAGAGCAGCAGGAGGTGGAGGAGGAGGAAGGTGCTGCTTTCTGTGTTGTACCAGCTTTGCCCTCTCTTTCATCTGCTTAGCCGTTTTTATTTATTATGACACTTTCACCCCACCCTTTCTCCACAAAGCTTGGGCAGGGTCCCACTCTTACTAAGTGTCTCGACACTGTGCACTCCAATTGCAAGGCCGTCTTGAGATTGGCACGCCTCCATTCTGTGGAGCTCAGGTAGGCCGGCAACTGAAACACTCCTTGGAGCACTCTGCTGCGCCAGAATCCGTGGCTCTCTGCCACGGAGTGAAAAGCTCAGTCATGTGAGCCCACTTAGAATTGCAGCCTGTTGCAGGACATCCTGTCCCTTGGCAAGTGAGTGTGCAAATCGACATGTGGGTTAGTCACCCTCTGTGTGTAGCAAGGCAAGCTGTTGCTACCACGAGTCATTGACTGAGTAACTCAGGAATTCCAAACATTTCCTTTCAGATAAAGGGAAGGGTAGATGTAACTGGACTTGTCCAGACAAGTCTTGGGTCCTGAACTCTGGGCTGGAGAATCCAAAGGTCAAACATGGGTTCTGCTAGCTTCTATGGCTTCAGGCTGGCTCAGTTTGAGGACATATTGTTGCTAGCCCCACTCTGCATTTTTGGTTTTCAGATGTTTGTGTGGACTCGGGAGGGGGCAAATGGGCTTCACCCCCATCTCAGTGGGTCTTAAATGATCTGCAGTTGTGATGAACCTCAGAACTGCTTTCTAGATCACAGCAAGGTCTGAGCGTTGTGCTGATACCAGCCAGGTATCCTTTTCTCCTAGCATGCTCAGCTACAGCAGTATGTGGGGAGGCCCCTGTCTGGTCTTTATAACTAAACAGTGTACTGTGAACACTTGTAGCATTGTCATAGAACCCTAGAATTGTAGTGTTGGAAGGAACCATGAGCGCCATCTAGTCCAGCTCCTTGCAATGCAGGAATCTTTTGCCCAACGTGGGGCTCGAACCTATGACCCTGAGATTAAGAGTCTCATGCTCTACTGAGTGAGCTATCCCAGACTTTATTTTATTATTCTTTCTAGCACATATTAGCAGTGGATGTGCTTTGGAATCCTAGAGCAGTAAAGGTACCCTTGGCTGTGCTAGCTTCCCTCCAACTAGTCTCTGCAAATAATTATGCACAGCACAACATTCACACCCCACAGAAAATGTGGCACAAGCAAAGAGCAGGACAGTTATGGAAAGGTGTTGAGCACTAGAACTTGTCCAGGTGAATTCATGGAGAGCACCTTTATTGGCACCCCAAATCTGCCACCTGAGGCAGCCTTCCCAGGTTGTCTTGTGACAGACCACCTCTGTTGGGAAGCGACATGGGTACTACCTGTGTTGAAAGTAGCATTAGCTGAAAGTGGGGCTACCAGTAATTGCTTTGCCTCGGCTCTACTATAAAAATGTACATGGACTGAAATGCTGTCCCCCCCCCCTGCTGTGCATCCTTATGCTGCTCCTGCCTAATTTGGCATGTGGGTGCCTTTTAGTTTTGCACAAACTCCGCTTTATTGCGATTGTCCTCAGTGCATCATCGGCGTGCGTGCTGCTTTGCAGAATGACAATAGAGTGTTGCTTTTCCTGTCGAGGAGTACGACACGTAAGCCAGCCCTGTCCCCCATGCTCAGCCTCCCTGGCCTTGCCCAACCTTATGTGGACATAAGCCTTAAGGGAGGGAAGATCAGCAAGGATCCAGGAAAGAGGTGATGATGCAAGGGAAATGCATTGTAAGAATGGGCCTTCCCTTCCGCCAAACCCACAGAAAATAGAATTGGGACATTGTCTGGTGTGCACAAGGGGCAGTCGTTGCCTGCTGCCTGCATGTTGCCCAGTTTTGAAGCCGGGGGGGGGGGGCATGTCATTTGCGCAGCTCTGCCCTCCCCGGTCCCTTGAGCTGGCGGCTCTTGATAGCGCTCTTGGTGAAAGGCGTTTATCTCCCACTCAGCAACAGCTCTGTTTCTCAGAAAGAGAACTTTCTTGGAACTTGATTTCCGCGAGTACCATCTAGAATCAAAAACTTGTACAAAGCCAAACCAGCTGGCTTCTCCCCAGCGTTTTCTTGCGCCTTGAAGTGTTCTGCGTCTGATCCCCCCTCTTCTTCCCCTCACAAGCTGTTAAAAGTTTTCTGACATTTATCCAGTGCCAACTGTGTGCTAGGTGCTGGACAGACCTACGGAAGCAATGTGGTACTTGCCTAGAGTGAGGAAAGAGGGGCAGTGTGAAGATGAAGGAAGAAGGCTGCCTTCGCAAACCCTCGTCCATTATGCTTGCTACCTTTCAGCTTGGCTACATTTCTCCTTTTCAGTGGGTTTTGCTCTCCCCCACTTTGTTCAGGATGCCTCTGATAAGTTCATTAGACTCCCCAAACACTAGGACCACCTCCCCACTGATAGTTCAGTAGGAGTCCTTTTCAGCATCAGGTGCCTCGGGCTGTAGTAGAGGGAGTGATGGCCACCATCAGTTCTGTTGAGAAGGCAACTCCATCAGGATATGCCACCTGGCAGCAGCCATTCCATCAGGCTGCAGCAAAGGAAAACACAGCCCCTCTGTCTGCTTGGCTGAGATCAAGAACTTTGGGCTCCTCCTCCCCTGAAATTATTTTCCATTCCAACTGCTCATTTTGAGAACTTGGTAACTAAGAACCAGTGCCTGAGTTTGTTTCCCCTCCTCCTCCTCCCTCCTCCTCCCTTTTCCTTTTGTGTTATGTCTTTTAGCTTACAAGCCTTGGGGTGGGGACAGGTCTTACTGATATGGCTATGCTGCTCTGACAGACTTCTTTGGATAAAGAATGGGGCAAAAATCCCCCAAAGAAATAAACTTCTAAGACTTTGCACTTCTGTGCCTGAATGAACTGTGGTTTCAGATAACCTGTAAACAACTCATTGGTATGGCAATAATCTCTTCACATGGGAGCTTTCTTCCTGTTGAAGATTATTGCATGGCAAGGCAAACTGCCACATTTTCACATATAACATGATCACAAGAGTCCACTGTAAATGATTCTTAGGCTGAGAGCATGCACGTGAGCTACGGTAGTTGAAATTGGAATTTCCTTTTGCTCTTCCCAACTGTTATCCCCATCTTTAAGCATCATCACCTTTGGCTTCCTCTGGGAGCATACGAACATATAGGAAGCTGCCTTAAACAGAATCAGGTCGTTGGCAGAAAATGGGATCTTCTGCATGCAGAGCATGTGCTCTTCCACTGGGCTACAACACTTCTCTGATGGAAGCAATATTTTTTGTACTCATGAGTTGTTGTTTAGTCGTTTAGTCGTGTCCGACTCTTCGTGACCCCATGGACCATAGCACGCCAGGCACTCCTGTCTTGCACTGCCTCCCGTAGTTTGGTCAAACTCATGTTTGTAGCTTCGAGAACACTGTCCAACCATCTTGTCCTCTGTCGTCCCCTTCTCCTAGTGCCCTCAATCTTTCCCAACATCAGGGTCTTTTCCAAGGATTCTTCTCTTCTCATGAGGTGGCCAAAGTATTGGAGCCTCAGCTTCACGATCTGTCCTTCCAGGGAGCACTCAGGGCTGATTTCCTTAAGAATGGATAGGTTTGATCTTCTAGCAGTCCATGGGACTCTCAAGAGTCTCCTCCAGCACCATAATTCAAAAGCATCAATTCTTCGGCGATCAGCCTTCTTTATGGTCCAGCTCTCACTTCCATACATCACTACTGGGAAAACCATAGCTTTAACTATACGGACCTTTGTTGGCAAGGTGATGTCTCTGCTTTTTAAGATGCTGTCTAGGTTTGTCATTGCTTTTCTCCCAAGAAGCAGGCGTCTTTTAATTTCGTGACTGCTGTCACCATCTGCAGTGATCAAGGAGCCCAAGAAAGTAAAATCTCTCACTGCCTCCATTTCTTCCCCTTCTATTTGCCAGGAGGTGATGGGACCAGTGGCCATGATCTTGGTTTTTTTGATGTTGAGCTTCAGACCATATTTTGCGCTCTCCTCTTTCACCCTCATTAAAAGGTTCTTTAATTCCTCCTCACTTTCTGCCATCAAGGTTGTGTCATCTGCATATCTGAGGTTGTTGATATTTCTTCCGGAAATCTTAATTCCTGCTTGGGATTCATCTAGTCCAGCCTTTCGCATGATGAATTCTGCATATAAGTTAAATAAGCAGGGAGACAATATACAACCTTGTCGTACTCCTTTCCCAATTTTGAACCAATTTTGAACCAATTTTGAACTCATGAGACAAGGCGCTGAAGTAAGCTTGTCAGCATTGGGTTACTACTGACTATGTGGATACAGAAACCCCCTCTTCGATTCCTCAGGCAGGCCGTGGTTACCCAGTAATGGCAGCAAAGTTGGCAGATGCCTGAAAAAAGTTAGCAGCAGTAGAGTGACAGCTTCCTTGCAGAAGAATTAGCTCATAGAAAGAAGCACCGTTGGCCATGCCAGAGGGCTTTGTACTGCTGCTCTGATAGTCCTTGCTTTCCAGAGTCATCAGCCTTCAAGTGATTCCTTTTTTGTGTGTGTCCTTCCTCAGGAGCAAGCGGCCAAAGGGTATTTGGAGTGTGGCAGGTAGGATGGGTTCTGGAACAATGGGCTATTGTTTGAAGGAGCTGCTTCAAAAAAGAAGGGCTTTCCTGGGTCTCCTCCCTCCTCCCTCCCTCCCTCCCTTTCCTTCCTTTGTCCCACAGACTATTGACTATTGGTCCCACGGAGAACAAAGGACTGGAGCTTTCCTCTAGGAAGCAGAGATGTCAGTGTATGGGGAGCTGGTGTGGGGAGGGGCTTGTTGGGATGCAGGGTGCAGAAGGGTCTCTTCTGCCTTGCAAGCACAGTCAGGGAACAGAGAAGAAGCTGCCTCTACAAAAGCCATTTCTCGCAGTGAGGAGCTGGATGTGTCCTTGAAGAGTCACCCTCTTGGTCAGTAGCAACAGCAACGAAAAGGCAAAGAGGGCACCTGGGAGGCAAACTGCTTTGTTCTGGCGGGATCAGCTGATGCAGGGAAACGGCCTCTTTCATCACGTGCGTGAGGATCCATTCATTTCCCCACGGCTTAACCTGAACGCACAGGAAATTTTTATTTGTATCACAAGGCAGAGCTATTTTGTGGACTACGCCTGAGGCAGAAAGCAAACAAACAAAGCAAAATTTACAGCCTGTTACAGATATTTTGCTTTTCCCCAAAAACTCCTGGGATCTTTTTTTGTGCATGTGGGCGTACCTGCCAAAGGAACAGGCTAGGGGTATGATACGAAACACTGAAGCATAGCGTGAATGGCATGTCCGTCACAGTTGGGTGGTGATGCAGATTCTAGCAGTGCAGGACACTGCCATCGCAGGGCAGAGGGTGTTGGTGGAGACGCCAGTGAAATTCACCAGGCTAAGGCCCTGAAATAAGCTTCAGGATTGGTGATGCTTCTCTGAAAAGCAATGGCAAGCGCTGGAAACCCCTGAATTCTACTCTGGCTCAAATAAAGTTCCGAGCCAGAGAACACTTCCCAGCTTGACCCCCCTGCAGGGTCACAGTTTTGCTCCATAGCAGCAGTTTCCCAGGGGGCAACTCTTTAAAGAAAGGTGTCTTACCCACACAGAGGAGGGGAGATGCTTCTCCATTGCTTATATCAGATGCAGCTTCAAATCAATACTTTTTAGCCTCGGAACAATTCCACCAACGGTGGATAAAATCTGCTCTATCTGTTCCGTGTTTCAAGCATCTTGTCCTTTCTTCCTGTCATATATATTCTAGATATCTGAGATTGACATTAGATACCACACTACCCGAAGTTTAACTGCATCTCTCCTTGTTAATGATGCAGTATATTTAATGAAAAAAATTCCAGATATCCTTTGGGATATCCCAGGAATCTTTTCCCATTCTGCAGCCCTGGCCCATATATATTTGGGGATTTTTTTTGTCCCTTTTTGCCATGTTAATTTTTCAAAATTATTTAACTGCCTTAATCCTTCTTTTGAGTTCACATCCAGCGATTTTTCAAAAGTCTTTAATCCAAAAATACTAAAATAATATAAATTCCATATTGCCTAAACCTTCCTTCGTTTGATTTGTGGACTTTATCTGATTGTCGACAATCCAATCAGCAAATTTCCCCAAACCTCCTTTATGCCAGTTGGCAAATCATTCTATAGTCTCGTTTTTCTTAAACTGTGGTTGAAATAGTACAGCTGCAGTTGGTGATGTTGATGGACACCATTTCTTTTTAAATTCATCCCATATCCTGTGTTTTGTTCAAAAGGGTCTTGTGCATGGAAACCAGAGAAAGATAAGCTTTCGGTCCAGCCCAGCTGTACTCTTAAGATAGTTTCACCTGGTTCATGAATGGTTGTGACCAGTCTCATTTTGATAAAATGCTTGGGTCTCTGAACCAAAATATCAAAGGTTAATAAGTCTTCTGAAGCTGTTTATTTATTTCCATCAAGTAACTTTGTCTCTTCATCAAGCTTATTTTTATTAAAAATAATTATAATAATGGAGGATTATTGCTTTTATTTTTATCGTATGTATTTCTGTGTTTTTATATTGTTGACCACCCTGTGATCCTCTGTTGAAGGGTGGCATAGAAATTTAATCAATCATAATAATAAAGTTACAGGTTTTGGCCGCATTTGACTGTCCTATCCTTATTCCATCCATGATGTCCAGGAAAGCCAGCAATAATCCTTGCTGTTGTGGGAAGCCATCAGAGCCTGCACAGGTATTTGGAGAGGTGGATGTGTAATGTTAAGACTCAGTTGACATGGGGCACATGTCTGTCCAATCATAGGTATTTCCCAAAAAATGTTTCCTTGGTTGATCATACGCAATAATCTTCTGATGTAAAGCATATGGTATAACACTTGAGTCAACTTCTTCCGGATTTCAGCGAAGTGCTTTCGTCTTTTATCGGAAAATAACCACTTTACTCTGAAACATGCAATTCCCTTCCTTCCCGATTGGCTGAAGCATTGTTTGGTCATCACTTGTGATGACATCAGTCATTTTGTTTCCAGTTGATATCATTTGTGACAATTGGGAAATGTCATAAGAAGTCTACTCTGAGAACCTATGAATGTAGACTGGTCATTTTTCATATATTCCTTTCAGGTGCCTTTAATACCGGTATGTATTTTGACAGAGTTACATCAGTCTTTTGGCATCCTTCCACTATTTCTTCAGAAATTAACTTGGTGAGTTCAGAGGAAGTTGCAGGGAATTTCACAATTCCTTGTAATTTTAGCCACAAGAGCACTTACATATGACCCTGGAGTAACGGTCCTTTGTGGTGTAATAAATGCATTGTGGGGTGTGTGCGCGTGTGTGTATGTGTGTTTGAATCTCAGCATATGTCAAATTTTAAGAAACCAACCCTAACAAACAGGTATTACGTTCTTTATCAGTCACTTCTGTCACATGTGTTTGCAACCCAAATGATTTGTGGATCTTATTTTCTCTCTGAAGATATGGCAGCGTTTAGTTTTTTCCCATAAAAGGCAGTGTCAGGTGGCCAAATGGCATTAACATTTGGATCCAGCACCCCAAAATCAGTAGTAGTAGTAATAATAATAATAATAAATTTTTATTTATACCCCACCCTCCCCAGTCAAAGCCGGGCTCAGGGCGGCTGACACAGTAAAATTACAATAAGACATAAAATAAAAAACAATTAATTAAAATACAGGTTAAGATGCAACTTAAGTTTACATTTTTTTAAATGCAGCCTTATTTTAAAATAGCCCAAATCAAAACCATAGGGAGGAAAACATAGGGGTCAGACTGAGTCCAACCCAAAGGCCAGGCAGAACAGCTCCGTCTTGCAGGCCCTGTGGAAAGATGTCAAATCCCGCAGGGCCCTGGTCTGCTGTGAGAGAGCGTTCCACCAAGTCAGGGCCAGTACTGAAAAGGCCCTGGCCCTAGTTGAGACTAATCTCTTCTTCTTCTTCTTCTTCTTCTTCTTCTTCTTCTTCTTCTTCTTCTTCTTCTTCTTCTTCTTCTTCTTCTTCTTCTTCTCCTCCTCCTCCTCCTCCTCCTCCTCCTCCTCCTCCTCCTCCTCCTTCTCCTTCTCCTTCTCCTTCTCCTGCAATCACTCATAGCCGAGTAAGATTGTCTTCCATAAACACGGTTTTAACAATGGGTCCGTAAGTGACTGTGGAGGCCAATTCTGGATCCACACGTCCTTCCACAGTGGGGACATTGGTTTCCAGGTGGGAGTTGATCATGATGTGGATTTGCCAAGCATGCCTTCCTCTTAGCACATTTCTCCCTTGCGTCCTGAGATCGAGTTTCTTCAAAGCCCATGACACCTTTGGTAAAGGCTGTTCTCCAACTTGAGCGCTCGCAGGCCAGTGTTTCCCAGTTGTCTGTGTTTATACTACATTTTTTAAAGATTTGCCTTGAGACAGTGTTCAAACCTCTTTTGTTGACCACCAGCATTACGCTTTCCATTTTTAAGTTCGGAATGGAGTAGTTGCTTTATCTAACCACCTTATGGCTCGGGATCTCCAGAATGTTGTTATTTGTGGGCCATACCAGGAGAGGCGGTCCCGTAGGTACGAGGGTCCTAAGCCGCATAGGGCTTTAAAGGTCAAAACCAGCACCTTAAACCTGATCCTGTACTCCACCAGGAGCCAGTGCAGCTGGTAAAGCACTGGATGAATGTGGTCCCATGGCAGGGACCCCGTAAGGAGCCTCACCGCGGCATTCTGCACCCGCTGGAGTTTCTGGGTCAGCTTCAAGGGCAGCCCCGCGTAAAGCGAGTTACAATAATCAAGCCTGGAGGTGACCGTCACATGGATCACTGTGGCCAGATCAGGGCGAGAAAGGTAAGGGACCAACTGAGAGAGGATGGGTCACATTAATTGACCCCAAATGATTTCAGGATAGGTGTTATTCCTGACTTTATCATTAGAATTTTCCAGTTACTCTCCACGTTGCTTAATTAGAGACAGGGTGGATTGGTTTAAACCAGCAAGAAAAAAGAGGCAATTTAAATCATTTATTTAAAACAAGTTCTCCTTTGATACTTCTTTGTTCTTGAAATAATAGTGCAAATCTGACCCCTAAACCGTGTTAAAATAGTTATACTTGTTTTATTCTTATAAAATTCTATTTTATCAGCAGAGGAGGCGCATTCCATTGTCTCTCAGGACAAATGGATGCTAACAACAAGCAGCACCCATGACAGTTTGCAAAGTTGACAGCAGGATCCCATACATGTTTACTCAGAAGTAAATCCCATTGAGTTCAATGGGGCTTTCTCCCATGTTAAGCAGGTATAGGACTGTACTGCTTCTCGGCCCACCTTCTCTCTCACACCACACACTCAACCAGAAAGTTGCAAAAAAATAAATATAAATGAAGTGACCATGACTGATAACTCAAAAGTAGGGCTGCCAGGTGGACAAGAGCAGTTGGTTTTCATCAGGTGATGGATTGCCTACATCTGGTAGGTGAAGTTTAAATACTCATATTTGAGAAATGATCAGATTGGTTCTTCATTTGTTAGAAAAAGCCTCCTTAGTTTCCAGTCCCAATTCAAAGTGCTGCTTTTGACCTATTAAACCTTATGCAGCTCAGGACCCCCGATACCACAAGGACCGCCTCTACTCATATGAAGCAACTTGGGCCCCACGATCATCATCTGAGCTTCTTCGTTGTAGGGATGTGTGGAGGGTGGTGACCTTTCAGTGGTGGCTCCCTAAATACCGGTTGATGGGAATCACTAGTGGGGAGAGTGCTGTCGTGCTCAGGTCCTGCATGCAGGCTTATCTTTGGAGCATCTGGTTGGCCATTGTGAGAGCAGGAGGCTGTGCCGGGTGAGTCCCCTTTGGCCTGATCCAGCAGCTAGGCTCTCCTTAGCCATCTTCCCCAGCGTTTCTGTGCCCCTGCTGCGGAGAGGGAAACCGCGAGTGTGATGCAGTGACATCACACAGGTTTTGTGTATTTCTAGAATGATGAAAGTGGGAGAGCAAGAGCAAGATGGTGGGGCGCTTGTCATGAGGGCAGCCCCACAGTCTGATGCGCAGCACAAGACAGGCTGCCTTGCTTTCCATGCTCCGTTTCCCTCTTCAACACAGCGCGATTCTATCCGGAGGGCTCTCCGGCCCCAGCATCTGTCTTCTGCAGGGAAAGCATCTCCTTGCCTGCCTGAAACCTAAGCATTGCTGACATCCCGCTTTCTCCTCCCCCCAGCCTGTACTCTGCAGACGTGCAGCCCTGCATGTCTCGCTGCTTTGCAGACATCGTGCTGCGCTATTGGTCCCGGGCTGGAAATACAAGAGCCGTACCTGCACCCCTCAGCATCTTGGGTGTTAAGGGGCTGGGGAGGCTTCTGCTCTCACTGTAAACGGGTTCAGGGTTGAGTCCCCAGGTTGCAAGCATGCCTTGTGCGAAAAGGCATCTCTTAGCCTTTGCAGGCTGCGCTGACCAGAACTGATGGGAGTTGTAGTCCAGAACATCTGGATGGCACCAGGCTTTTTTTGGGGGGGAGGCTGCTTTATATGGGTGGGAATGGTATCTCGACTCTGTGTACAAGTGTGTGAGTGTGGGCAGAGAAAGATCGGAAGAGAGGAGTCAGGATATCTGCTTCAAAAGTGCCGTCCCAGTTTGCTCAGTGGTCAGTTTGATCGTATGTAAGCTGCTCTGGGAGCCTTTTTGGCTGAAGAGTGGGATGCAAATGCTCAGATGTTACTGCAGCTTGCTTCTCACAGGAGCGCCTGCAAAACTGGCCAAGGTGGGAATACTCATAAAAGATCACCTGCTTGTCCCCTTTTATGATCTGAAAAATCACAGGATGCACAAACAGCTGTGCAGCACCTATACCAGCTCAGCTGTGTTGTAAGCACTCACTGGAGCTACAGAAGAAGATGGAGGTACAGATTGTGTCTCTTAAATCGGAACCCAGGAGTGTTATATGATTCCTGGTGAATTGGTCCTCACAACAGCCCTAACGGGTAGTAGTTTGCTGCTCTCTCCTTAGAGGTCTGAGGCTGAGAGATAATGATTTGCCCTAGACTACCTAAGTATCCGGGACACAGGTGGCGCTGTGGGTTGAACCACAAAGCCTAGGGCTTGCCAATCAGAAGGTCGGCGATTCAAATCTCTGCGACGGGGGGAGCTCCCGTTGCTCGGTCCCTGCTCCTGCCAACCTAGCAGTTCGAAAGCACGAAGTGCAAGTAAATAAATAGCTACCGCTCTGGCGGGACTGTAAACAGCATTTCCGTGCGCTGCTCTGGTTTGCCAGAAGCAGCTTAGTCATGCTGGCCACATGACCCGGACGCTGTACCACCGGCTCCCTCGGCCAGTAAAGCGAGATGAGCGCCACAACCCCAGAGTTGTCCGCGACTAGACCTAACGGTCAGGGGTCTCCTTACCTTTTACCTAAGTATCCACCTAAGATATCCTGTTAGTGCAAAGGTGTTGGAAGATTCAGGACAGAGGAATATTTCTTCAAGTAGGGCATAGTCAAACTATGGCACTCCCTCCCCTAGGAGACAGTGACGACCACCAACCTGGATGGCTTTAAAAGAGGATCAAATACATTTATGGAGTAAGGCAGGGGCGCAGGGCTATTGATAGCTACTAGCCAGAATGGCTATGATCTGCCTGCACTATTCAAGCCCTTGTTCTCATCCTGCAAAGCAGTTCTTAGCTTCCATTCCAGGCATAGGCAAACTCGGCCCTCCAGATGTTTTTGGCTGACAACTCCCATGGTCCCTAGCTAACAGGACCAGTGGTCAAGGATGATGGGAACTGTAGTCCCAAAACAGCTGGGGGGACGAGTTTGCCTATGCCTGTTCTATTCCTCTGCTGCTCACCAGCAAAACTGCAATGCCAGTGCTTTATTTTACTAAACTGATGTCAATGGGAGCCTTATGAAAACAGCAGGTTGAAATCATCCTGCACATGATAAAAGAGAAGCGCAGAGTCCTTTCATTTCCAGGGTCACTCTGGGCTTAGGGGGCTTTCGAGTGTCATGCAACGCTCTTTTCAGACCTCCTTGTACCAAATGGAGATCTGGCAACCTGAGGCAGATGGCGGAGCAGCACATGGGCACAGGCAGGGCTTGCTTGAGCCAGATTGCTGAAAGCGCAGACCCCCATGACTTGGCCTGGCAATGCTTGAGGAACTGGTGCTGTGACCGGTGATGAGGTGGAAGAGGGCCCACATTAGATCTGGGGGATTACAGCAAGCTGGACTGGAGGTGGGAAGTCCTGCAAAAGAGCCCTGTTGCATCAGGTATCTACCTACCCCAGTATCCTGCATTTCATAGTAGCTAACCAGGTGCCCCTAGCAGGCTCACAAACATTGCAAGCAGCCTATACCGTTAGGTCTCTGCTGTGGTTTGTGCCCAGCACCTGGTAACCTGTTTCTGAGTGTGGAGGCTCCATTTCGCTGCCACGGCTACCAGCTGTTGAAAGACCTGGCTTCCACAAACCTTCCCAGCTGAGAGCTAGTCCCCTCCAGATGTTTTGAAGCACAGCTCCTGTCCATCCCAGCAAGCACAGGTGTAGGTCGTTGGGACCAGTGGTCGTCCAAAACCTCTGGAGCACACCAGGTTGGAGAATTTAGGCCTAGCCTTTCCCCTCAAACCACCTCACCTAGTTAGTGGTCATCATGACCTCTTATGCATGAGTTAATTATTTCTTTGGACTATCCTGAACCTCCTGTCAGCCAGCTTCATTGGATAACTCCCAGTTCTAGTACCATTTGAGTTTCAAACTTTTCTTTTTTCTTTTTGCTGTTTTTATTGTGCATGACCTTGGCATGACAGTGTAGAAAGACATCTTCTTTCTGACTACCACACCTATCAGCCAGTCACCCATTCCCACCACCCTTCTGACCTTGAAGCTATATGCCGGCTCCCTCGGCCAATAATGCGAGATGAGCGCGCAACCCCAGAGTCGGTCACGACTGGACCTAATGGTCAGGGGTCCCTTTACCGGGACCCAGGTGGCGCTGTGGTTAAACCACTGAGCCTAGGGCTTGCTGATCAGAAGGTCGGCGGTTCGAATCCCTGTGACGCGGTGAGCTCCCATTGCTTGGTCCCAGCTCCTGCCAACCTAGCAGTTCGAAAGCACGTCAAAATGCAAGTAGATAAATAGGTGCCGCTACAGCGGGAAGGTAAACGGCGTTTCCATGTGCTGCTCTGGTTTGCCAGAAGCGGCTTTGTCATGCTGGCCACATGACCTGGAAGCTAAATGCCGGCTACCTCGGCCAATAATGCGAAATGAGCGCGCAACCCCAGAGTCGGTCACGACTGGACCTAATGGTCAGGGGTCCCTTTACCGGACCCAGGTGGCGCTGTGGTTAAACCACTGAGCCTAGGGCTTGCTGATCAGAAGGTCGGCGGTTCGAATCCCTGTGACGCGGTGAGCTCCCATTGCTTGGTCCCAGCTCCTGCCAACCTAGCAGTTCGAAAGCACGTCAAAATGCAAGTAGATAAATAGGTGCCGCTACAGCGGGAAGGTAAACGGCGTTTCCATGTGCTGCTCTGGTTTGCCAGAAGCGGCTTTGTCATGCTGGCCACATGACCTGGAAGCTAAATGCCGGCTACCTCGGCCAATAATGCGAAATGAGCGCGCAACCCCAGAGTCGGTCACGACTGGACCTAATGGTCAGGGGTCCCTTTACCTTTACCCTCTCACTATATACCAGTATAAAGGTCTGGTGACTTCTGTTTCAGTGTATCTGAAGAAGTGTGCATGCACACAAAAGCTCATACCAAAATAAAAACTTAGTTGGTCTCTAAGGTGCTACTGGAAGGATTTTTTTAAATTTTGTCTCGACTACGGCAGACCAACACAGTTACCTACCTGTAACTAAATTATTGCTGATGCTGATGATATACAGTATTTTAGATTGGGAGAAAAATTGTGCCTGCTTACTCTACACCAGGCCTAATTTTAAAAAATCTACCATGCCCACGCTCTTTAAAGCCATATTTTTTGAAAAACCCAAATGCTTTAAGTGTTTCCTTCTAGGGAAGGGGCTCCAGGCTGTTGTTCACATTGGTTGCCAGAGTGGGCTGTGACCAAATGATGGCGGAAGACCCTGCTGGGATGCTTCAGGGATGCTATGACAACAAGCGGGAGGGAGTTCTGCGCGTTCTGAAGCCGGAGTGGGGATTCTGGACACAAGCCATTGGGCGAGCTTGCTGTCGGTCGCCCCTGTGACCTCGAGGCTGGGAACACCTCCCAGCACCCTTAGCAACGGTTGCAGCTCTTGATGTCATCGGTGGCCTTGCTGTGCGTGGCACAGTTCTTTGGCAGTTCTGCAGGAAGCCCAGGGAACCCTGCTGAGGTTTTGGTCTTGCAAAGGGGGAGCGGGTTTCTGAAAGCGGGTGGAGAGAGGAGGGGGGGATGTGGAGTGCACATCCCTGCTTCTCCAGGTCTGTTAAATAATGCCTGCCTAGATCAGAAGCTGGAGAGGGACCCAGCCAGAAGTGCTTCTGCACCTAAACTGGAAGATTCAGGACAGATAAAAGAAAGGACTTCTTCATGCAGTGCAGAGTCAAACTGTGGAACTCGCTCCTGCAGGAGGCAGGGATGGCCGCCAACGTGGATGGCTTTAAAAGAGGATTAAACAAATTCATGGAAGAGAGGACTGTCAATCACTACTAGCCAGGATGGCTATGCTCTGCCTCCACAGTTGGAGGCAACAATGCTTCTGAATACCTGTTGCTGCAATCCATGGGTGCTCAAATCCTGGTTGCAGGTTTCCCATAATGGGCATGTGGTTGGCCTCCGTGAGAACAGGATGCTGAACTAGATGGGTCATTGGCCTGATCCAGTGAGGCTCTTTTCATGTTCTTATGTTCTTAACTTTAATTACTTTGAGGGCAGGTGAGAGGTCCGTGTGAGTGATGTTCCTGGGTGCTATCCGTCCGTCCGTCCGTCTGTCTGTCTGTGTCTGTCTGTCTATCTGATGAGTCACACTTTGTCTTTCAGATACTCACTTCAGGCAGCTTAGAGGAGGCATAAAAGCCATTTAAAACCAAAATGCAATTAGCATAGGATATAGTTGGAAAAGCTTAATAGCCCCAAATCACAGTTTCATTGAGCAGTTGTTGAATCAAGAACCTCTCACCAAGTGCCTGGCAAGAAGTTCTAAGCCAGGGCTTCCCAAACTAAGGCCCGGGGGCCGGATGCGGCCCAATCGCCTTCTAATCAGCATGTTTTTACATGAGTAGAATGTGTCCTTTTATTTAAAATGCATCTCTGGGTTATTTGTGGGGCATAGGAATTCGTTCATATTTTTTTCCCCCAAAAAGGGACAGTGGACCGGCCCCCTGCTGAAAAAGTTTGCTGACCCCTGCTCTAAGCCAGGGGTCAGTAGAGGGACTGCAGAGCAGGAGTCAGGCAGGTCTCTTTCTGTAGGCACGGAAATTCCTAGAATGGCTGTGCTCCTTTATCTCTGATTGGGGACAGAGGCTAGGGAGGGAGATGTCGTCGCGCCACTCCTTGGTGTGTGGAGTGCCTGCAGGGCGCAATCCTTCCCCCGATGCTTTTTAACATCTTTATGCTCCCCTTCGCCCAAATTGTCTGGAGCTTTGGGCTGGGATGACACTCAGCTCTACCTGCTGGTGGACGGCCACCCCTACTCTGCCCTGGACTCACTGACCAGATGCTTGGAAGCTGTGGCTGGATGGCTTCGTGGGAGCCGACTGAAATTAAATCTATAGGCTGGGTCAGGATGGCATGGGGTTGGGGGACCAGCTGCCTTCTCTTGCAGGGGCTCAATTAGTGCCAGTGCCTTCTGTTAAGAGTTTGCGTGTAATCCTTGATGCCTCCCTTTCCATGGAGGCACAGGTTGCAGGAGGAACAGCCAAGGTGACATTTTTCCATCTTCACCATATCAAGCAGTTGGTCCCTTGCCTTTTCCTCCCCAACCTGGCCACAGTGATCCATGTGACGATCACCTCCAGGCTGGACTACTGTAACTCGCTCTACGCAGGGCTGCCCTTGAAACTGTCCCAGAAACTCCAGCGGGTGCAGAATGCTGCAGCGAGGCTCCTCACGGGGTCCTTTCCATGGGAGCATATTCACCCAGTGCTTTACCAGCTGCACTGGCTCTCAGTAGAGTATAGGGTCAGGTTTAAGGTGCTGGTTCTGACCTTTAAAGCCCTATGATGCCTACGACCCTCGTACTTACGGGACCACCTCTCCTGGTATGTCCCGCAGAGGACCCTAAGGTCCTTGAATAATAATAGCTCAAAGGTCCCGGGCCTTATGGAAGCCAGACCAGGGCCAGGGCTTTTTCAGTGACTGCTCCAACCCGGTGAAATGCTCTGTCAAGTGAGACTAGGGCCCTGCAGGACTTGATCTCCTTCCGCAGGGCCTGTAAGACAGAGCTATTCCGCCTGGCCTTCAATTTGAATTAGCCTGATCCTCTACTCCCTTTTCCCTTTCCTTTTCTATGAAGAAACCCTTTCTGGGACCCCACATTTAAATTCTTCCCTGGTCGCCTTACTGGCCCTAGTAGGACCAACTTGGCCAGTTAGCCCTGGTGATCATTTGATGTCTACTGACTGGGGGTCCCCGTCCCCCCCCCCCAAAATGACCCCTGAATTTTTGAATTTTATTGATATTCATACTGCATTTATGTTGTATTTTATGCTGTTTTTAAGTCTCATTTTAATCAATGTTTTATATTTGCTGTTAGCCACCCTGAGTCCGGTTTTTAAACTGGGAAGGGCAGGGTATAAATAAAAATTTATTTATTTATTTAGAAGTGGGGCCATCTCAGGTAACAGCCATTGCTGCTAGCCTTAAGCAAGCTTGCCTCCTGAATGAGGAGGTGGGGCATAAAAGAGGGGGCTCCATAGCTGGCCTCAAGTGGTCAGGGCTTCAGAAGAGAAGAAGGCCCAGGGCTGCTGACCATCTCTCACTTGCAATATGAGGCTGGGGTGGTGGTGAAGCTCTCCAGTGGCAGGTCACGAATGAGACCTGACTAGAAGCAACATCTTTTGACACACCCACACCCCAGAGCCAGACATTTGAGTGTAGACTCTGTGTTAGTTGACTGTGAGGATGTCACTATTGCACATACTCCACAAAGCATGGCTCCCTTAAGGTATTGCTTTCCCTGTTCCAAGGTTGGTTCCCGGAAAATGCATTGTAAGTCAGCTTGTTGTTCTGCCTGTTGTGGCTTTGCAAAACCACCCGGGTTTGCACCTTCTTCTGCGTTCCGTCCCTCGGCAGGAGAGCTGGCGAAAGCCAAGGAAACCGACCCCACTGCTCTCTGTAGTGCCATCCTGGGAAACTTTCCCAAGGCTGGGCAAAGCCCCAGAGACGGCACTGTGGCTCCTTTGTTCTCCCCGCCGGGTTCATGGAAGAACTGATAACAACGCTGGGCTGCCAAAGGGATAATGCTCTGTTGTCGTTTAACTGTTTGCTGAACTTGGAGGCAATATTCAAATGTCCAGCTGGCCAACAGCGGTGGGGACCGGGGATTGAGAGTGGAGAACTTAGCTGCTGAGCAGGATCTGGGGGTTATAAAAGATCAACTAAGAATGAGCCAGACCTATGACAGATCTTGTGGCAAGGAGGGATGGGACAAGCGGCAGGCCTGGCTATTTTGGGCTGCGTTAGCAGAAGTACCATATCCTCTGTGGGATGAAGTCATGGGCCTGTGCTTCTTGGGGCTGCACCAGCCCTTCGTATATGGGCACTGGACTCAAGAAATCATTTTGCCAAATTGGAGAGGGTTGCAGAACCTCAGCAGAAAGGCTTAAAGGCGCTTGGTAGCAGAGGCCAAGGGAAGGCTTCATCAAATGCTCAAGAGATGTACGAAATCAGCAGGCTGCATAATAGTGCACTTCTTTCTCTCATTCCTCTATGCTTTTTGTGAAAAGACGAGCCTGTAGGGCAGCCAGGGCTGTGGTGAATGTCTCAGTGGGGCCAGGGGTGTGCAGTACAGTTTCTGGTGTGCTATCCTGGCAGGTCTTTCAATGATTGGACCAAGGGATGACTTGTCCAAGCGCTGGATTCATGTGGTATTTGTCCTCAGGGTATTCCACCCCCCCCCCAAGCTTGGCAAGTGGGTCAAATGCCTTGCGGGTGTTTCTCTCGGCCAGAACAAAGTGCCGCTTTCTCTTCCCTGCGACCTCATACTGAGCACAGCTTGTCTGCTTTCGGCATGGCCAGGCCTCGTGGTGTGTCTCCTGCCTCCAGCTTGCGCCTTTTCCACCCACTGCCCCACTCGTGATGGGTCTTATGTTCCATGTGCCTGTAGCCTTTCTGCCTCTTCTCGGTAGCTGCATCGTCCGTCCTGAAATCCAGGCTGTACTGTGCGTCCCCGCCCTGTGTCTATAAGCGCCTCAAAGTTTGTACCGAAGGAAACATCAATTTTGTGCCTCGTTTGTGGAATAAATCATTTGCATGCATTAATTCACGTATTGGACCCCTCAGGAAATTCAACAAACCTACTGGAACGGCAGCTGAATGGGACACAGCTGTGGGCAGCCTGAGGAAGTATCCTCCACCTTGAGCTGCCTGTAAAAAACAAGTCTAGAGTGAGAGACTAGGGTGATGTCTGCTATTTCCAGGAACTCTTCTCTTTGTGAGAGTTTTGTGGGTAAGCTGGGAGTTTGTTAGCACCTTGGGTAAGAACGTGGCGGCTTGGAAGGAGGGTGTGCCAGAAGGAAAATGAATTGATATTGATTTATACATACCAGGCTTCCTCAGCCTCGGCCCTCCAGATATTTTTGGCCTACAACTCCCATGATCCCTAGCTAGCAGGACCAGTGGTCAGGGATGATGGGAATTGTAGTCTGAAAACATCTGGAGGGCTGAGGTTGAGGAAGCCTGATATATACAGCGGTACCTTGGTTCTCGAACTTAATTCGTTCTGGAAGTCCATTCAGTTCCTGAAACGGTTCCAAAACTAAGGCGTGGCTTCCGATTGGCTGCAGGAGCTTCCTGCACTCAATCGGAAGCCGCGTTGGATGTTCCGCTTCCGAAAAAAGTTCAACAACTGGAACAATCACTTCTGGGTTTGCAGTGTTCGGGAGCCGATTTGTTCAGGAGCCAAGCCATTCAAGTACCAGGGTATCACTGTATTAGTAACTTTATATTAATGCAGACATTTTTATATGTACCTTTGATTTTTTTGTAATATTTTTTGTTTGTTCTCTGTTGTTGCTTCAGTTTTCTGTATACCACTTAGAGATATTGAGCAATTGAGCTGATTAGACAACTTGGAATGTTCACAAATATTCCAAATGTTCAGGGAGAAAACATTCTTTGGATATTCAACCTTCATCCTTCCTACATAAAAACAATTTAAAATGACAGCAGCACGTACATAAAATGAAGACAGCTTGATAGTGCGGAACAAAATGTTCCTCTCACCAATTTGCTGCCCCATTTGCAGACAATGAACTGGGGAGTGTTTAGGTACATTTGCAGGGGACATGCTGGCTTGTGTCGATTGGAGTTGTGGTCTGAAACATCTCAAGGGCACCAGGTTGGGGAAGGCTGGTACATAGTATGCTGTATGAAGTCACTCGCTAGGGTGCTTCGCAGGTCCCTCATACAGTGTGTGTGTGTGTGTGTGTGTGTGTGTGTGTACACACACACACACACACACACACACACACACACACACACACGCATACACTTTTCCTTTCAACTTCCTTCTTACCAATCCCCTCACTTTTGGGAAGCTTCTTCTTTTGAAGTCAGATGTGACCATGTTGGATTTTCTTGGCAATTATCCATTTGCATCGGTGGTGAGGAATCGCTGCCCTGTGGTCCAACCTTGGCCTGCCAGTGAGTCCAGTTTGGCTCATGAGGCCATTTTCTCCAAACCACGGCCACCCACCTGTCAGCTGACACCACTGGTTTTACCAGCTGAAGGGCAGGAGGACAGGGTTTAATTCTGCTTTTTCTGCACAGGAAACAGGATAGCACAGCCAAGGCAGCAGAATTAAATCACAGCTCATCAGATGACAGTGTTAGAAACTCAGATATACAAGCCAATTGCCAAAATGGCACCTTAAACCTAGTTTGCAGTCGCCACAATGGAATGTCTAGGTGCCGTTTCCCCCCGCTAGTGGAATTTAAAGGGGAAAAAATCTGAAAGTGGTTTACAACACCATTAAAACATCAAATAAAACAATCCAGAATAAAACAAAGTCAAGCTTCAAGGAAAATATTTCAGATCCTTCTCTAAGTGATATTTTGATTTCCCCAAGTACTCTAGGAAGCCAGGGTGGCGCAGTGGTTAGAGTGTCGGACTAGGACCTGGGAGGTCAGTGTTCAAATCCTCACAGCCATGAAGCTTACTGGGTGACCTTGGGCCAGTTACACCCTCCTAACCTACCTCACAGCGTCATTGTAAGGAATAACTGAGGGAAGCGAACCACGAGGAGCACTCCCAGTAGAGAAAGGTGGGGTATAAACGCAATAAATAAGCTCTCCTGCTTGCCTGCTTACAAAAGCTGGAAGGGCCGGCTAGATGGAGATGTCAGTTGCCAACTTGGCATGCAGAGATCTCCACATGGTTGCAGTTGGACCGGCTCCACTCGCAAAATGTGCCTGGCGCCTCGGGAATTTCGAGGACGGATCACATAGTGTCACCTTAAGCACATCCTGGGCCCATCTTGTCAAGCACACATGCACCCAGCTAGTTTTAATCAGCCAAGAGGGGCAAAGGTCAGGAGGGCACGTTGGCGGATGCATTGCTGCTACATCATCATCGTGCCACAGAAACTGAAACTGATGCCACAGCACTCACTCAGAAAGGACATTGGAGACCTCAGCCGATTCTGCAGTCCCTGCAGCATGAAGATCACCACAGAAGCGGAAGACTTTGTCCTTCAAGAGTCTTGCAAACAATTCACAGCGGGCTCCAGAGAGCCCTATTGCTCTGCCCACAGATGATAACAGCCCCTTGATCCCTCCGCAAAGTTCCTCTGGACAATTGCTTCAGGTTTCAGTGGAGGAAGCAAAATACTGTGCAGGGGTAACTGTGCCCCTGAAGGACCAGGTGCGCAGCCTGGGAGTCATTTTGGACTCACAGCTGTCCATGGAGGCGCAGGTCAATTCTGTGTCCAGGGCAGCTGTTTATCAGCTCCATCTGGTACGCAGGCTGAGTCCCTACCTGCCCGCGGACTGTCTCGCCAGAGTGGTGCATGCTCTAGTTATCTCTCGCTTGGACTATTGCAATGCGCTCTACGTGGGGCTACCTTTGAAGGTGACCCAGAAACTACAACTAACCCAGAATGCGGCAGCTAGACTGGTGACTGGGAGCGGCCGCCGAGACCACATAACACAGTTCAAAGTGTTGGTGTTGACCTTTAAAGCCCTAAATGTCCTTGGTCCAGTATAACTGAAGGAGCGTCTCCAACCCCATCGTTCTGCCCGGACACTGAGGTCCAGCTCCGAGGGCCTTCTGGTGGTTCCCTCAATACGAGAAGCCAAGTTACAGGGAACCAGGCAGAGGGCCTTCTCGGTAGTGGCACCCACCCTGTGGAATGCCCTCCCATCAGAGGTCAAAGAGAACAACAATTACCAGACCTTTAGAAGGCATCTCAAGGCAGCCCTGTTTAGGGAAGCTTTTAATGTTTGATGGATTTCTGTATTTTAATGTTTTGTTGGAAGCCGCTCAGAGTGGCTGGGGGAACCCGGCCAGATGGGCGGGGTATAAATAATAAATTATTATTATTATTATTATTATTATTATACGCCCTTTTTGCTAACCCCACTACATATGACACAGTGAGCAGACACTCTTTGGTCAGGCTCAGCCTTTCTCTCTCTCTCCCCACCCAGCACCCTGCTATCTCCTCTAGCACAACACATGGCTCATCATACTGGCTAACCTTGCAAGGATCACTGGGATGCAAAGTATTCTGAACACTTGAAACTCTGTATAAATGCAGAGTCATCAAATTCATATCCATTAGGGGAAACAGCAGAAATTCACCCTTCACCCCAAAAGACACTTACATCCTTCTGTTAGGTGGGGGGCATGGTGCCGCTTGTGTTAGTGCACCCGCCCACTCCCACCAGGGGGACAAAAACATGCCCCATGCTTCTCCTGGTCATATGTTAAGAGCCTGGATTTTCCGGGGCTTGGGGGTCCTGTGTTTTTGTGCAGTGGGTTGGGCTTGGTAGTTTTTGGTTCCCTTCAGGCTCCAAGTCTGCCTAGCAGACCCTTGAGAAACGCAGGGCAAACTCCTAGTCATTTCCTTCCCCAATGACGGGGCAGAAGGGGCCTGAAGAGAGAGACTATGTCAGCACCAAAAGCATCTATTCTGAGCCGTTGCTAAGAAACTGCCTAATGTCACTTCCCTGTCTCTTCCCCACCCAGCACCCTTCTGCAGTGCTGATCCAAAAGAATCAGCGAGCGTTTTCTGCAGCAAACTGCTTCCCCAGGGATGGCTTTGCAAAAGGGATTATTGTGCAGGACTTTAAGGGAAAGGATTGTGCCCACCCAAAAGACTGGGGGGGGGGCAAAATCCAAATCCTGCAGTCCCAAATATATTGTACAGATTGCATGTTCCCATATTTGCTTATTCTGTTGTATAATTTCTGCTTGGCTGTGGGAAGGGACATGGGCTTATTGTATCTCGCATTGCATCTGTTTCAGCCCTGAACCTTTAAGGATCTGGAAGCCTTGCTCAAACTCTCTCTAGCTTCTGGCATTTTCACCAAGCACTGCCCAAGTTTTCAAATGACTGCGGGCTTAAGGACTAGAAGCTTTTAAAAAAAGCAGAGGAAAGAAAACGGAGATGCTCCAGGATATTCAGTTGTGCAGTCAGAGGAAATTATGTGCTTATTAGGCCATGCAGTCATTGATGTGTGGAATGCAATTGGCCCTGGCTTGGTGGACCGTATTCCAAATGTCTGGAGAGGTCTCTCCTCTCTCCTGCCCTTGTCTGATGCTCCCATCACCGCACACAGTGTGACAAATGTGAGACATAAAAATAAAACTTACCGTATTTTTCCGTGTATAAGACTAGGTTTTTTTTAAAAAAACCAAAAAATTAGGTTTAAAATTGGGGCTCGTCTTATACACGGGTAGTGCTGAGGGGTGTTTTCTTAATTTGGAGTTCCCAAAAATTGGGGGCGTCTTAGACATGGAAAAATACGGTAAGTAGAGTGAATCCTGGTTTCAGATAATTTGCAATTATAGGACCAGGGGCTAGAAGTGCTGTTGATATTGTTACAGATACTGAGTAAGGATCCTTCAAGAGTCCTCTCAACATTCCTACGCAATTTGCTTGTCTGTGTTAGAGGCCAGTTTGCAAATCAGGGAATGCAGGACCAAGATGCTGCACCGCTGCAGGCCAGCAATGCCTCTTACTTGGTCAGTGCAGGAGATTTCCAGGGCACCTTAGACGGGATCTCAGCTGTCTTCACTGCAGCCTCTTGTCTGCTTCTCTCAGGCTGCTCTTCGGTACTTGTTTGCTGCGAGTTTTGTGCAGTTCTAACGACACAGTTTATGCTGTCAGCTGCGCCCAAGTTAAAGCCACACTCCAGAAAATAAGACTCTTGACTGTGGCTTCTTTTAACCTTTTGATGAAGAAATGTGAAGTGGGTGGGTGGGAAGGTTTGTCTCATCTCTCTATGAATCTCAGGCTTAAGCAGGCAATTAAGAATCCATCTTTCCACAACAGTTTGCTGATTTCTGATTCCAACTTTCCGTATACTTTCATGTACGATTGTCGTTAACCTCTCTGATACTTATTTAAAATGAATAGTGGTTTATAAAACTTTGCGCATCACTTCTCCATTCCCTGAGGATGTGCTGTGGCAGAGCCTTGCCTGGGCTTCCTGTTCACCATGTCCCACTTGAGAGCACATGCTAAATTGCACCAGATCCTTCTGCCTCCTCCATTTGGGGCCCAGAGGTGGTGCTTCAGCTCAGTCCTGCTCAAGGCTCTCTTCCCTGCTGAGCTGCCAGAGCAGTCCTCCTTGCCTCCTGACCATGTAGGAAGAACCTTTTTTTCATGCATGTTGGAACACAGGGCACAGGAAGCTGCCTTGCGCTGAGTGAGACCATTGATCTCTCCAGATCTGTACTGCCTACACTGACTGGCAGGCTGCTCTCCTGAGGTTCAGGCAGGGGTCTCTCTCTGCCCTACCTGGAGATGCTGCTGTTAATCGAACCTGGGGCATTCTGCAGGTGAAGCCCCTGAGCTACTGCCCTTCCCATTCTCATTCTGCCACCCATGATCTCAGCTGTCTGTGAAACTTTTTGCCTTGCTTCACATCTCACCCTCATTTTCTTTCTCTCTTTACCAGGAGAGGTTTGTGGACCTCTATGGGAACGACGCCGCGGCCAAGAGCAGGAAAGGCCAGGAACGCTTCAACAAGTGGCTGTGGACGGGGGCCACCGTGGCCGGGGTCGTCCTCCTCGGCTCCCTCCTGAGCCGCAAATAGCCAGAGACAGACTCGCCGCCGCCGCCGCCCACCTCGGCCTGCGCTCCGTCACCAAGGGACACGCTGCGCCCTGTCCCTCAGCCTTGCGATCATTCCAGGGGGGGTGGAGACGGGTGGTGGGCCTCCGTGTAGCAAACCCCCCACTCTGACCCCAGGTGTCATCCTCTCCTTCCCCCCAACAACTCACAGACCTCTTTCTGGTGCCTCCTGCCCCACAGACACCTCTAACCCCAGGTTACTGTTCCAATGCGTAGGGACCAGGGTCCCTCCCCACCTCACCTTTGGGTGCTGTGCCTCCAATCCCCCACCCCTCCCCCAAGAGCAGGCTTCCCTTGCTCCTTTTAATCACTTTTACTCACATTCCCGGTATTTCGTTTGGTGGTTGATTTTATATTTATATATATATATATATAAAAGCCCCCCCCCAAGGCAGGCCTGGCTCTTGTTTGGTTTACTTCCAGGAAGAGTGTGTGTGTGTCTGCGCGCGCGCGCTGCCACGTGGGTCGTTTTGGGTTAGTGAGCTCTAAGTGCTGCAAATGCCTTCCGAGGTCAGGAAGTCCGATGGAGAGAGACTCCTTTTGTGCTGACCTGCGTGGGGACCTCCTGCATGTAGGAGTGAGTTGAGGGTTCCCCTCCCATGACCAAAGAGGGGGTCCTGCAGGGAGCATAGGAGAAGGGGTTGCCCCTTCTGAGGGACCCCTTTGTTCTGTGGGGCAGTGCTTGGCTGGGCAAGAGGAAGGATGAGGCCAGGTGCATGGGAGCCCTGGAATGGGAACCGTCAAAGACAGGATCCACTATATAAACCGCTTATTCCCCTTATTCCCAGTGGATGGTCAAGAGGGGTCTCAATGTTGCCGCGGGTCACATATCCATCCCTTTCAAGCTTATTTCTAAGGGAGTCTCCCCAGCCCTGTGCTAATCCTCAGCACCCCCAGGATGCAGGCCAGTGTTTGCACACCTGAAGGAAATGGAGGCCAGTGATGTGCGGGGGGCGGACAATCCTCTTTCTTTGGAAGGAGCTTTCGGCAGTGAGGGCTGCAGTCCAGAGCGCTCCCTTTAGACTCCCATGCCCTCAGCTCATGACCCCCATCCCTGTCGTCTTGCTTGACCTTCTGGGGTGCAAGGGGCGGCTGATAGTCCCCAATGTGGCTGGGTGTGTGTGGCGGCCCTGGCCTCTTGGGCATGGTCCTGGGCCACGTCTCCATTTCCCCGGCCCCCTCTCTCGAAAGAGACGCCTCCCCTCCCTTCCTCTGCAATGAGAAGAAGCCCGTCCTCTCTGCCGGTTACAAGGAAAGAGCAGGCGCAAGATGGCGGGGAGAGAGAGAGAGAGACTGGCTGCCAGGAGTCCGTTAGCTGGAGCAGCCTCTGGAAGGTGTTTATGATCAGCTGCTAATTGCTAGGCTGGCTCTCCGGGGACTCTCCCTGGCGGCAGCCCAGAGAACTTCCAGTAAAAGCAAAAATCAACAGCGTGTGCCGGACCAGGCTGTGCAGAGAATGTTTTTGATGGGGAGAGGTGGTTTGTGTCTGTCTGTGTGTGTTTGTGTTTGCCTGCCTGCCTGCCTGCCTGCCTGGGCGTGCGTCTGCTTTCCCAAGGCTCTGCAGAGAGCGGCAGAAATTGCTTCTCCCACCCACTGCCTGCCACCCCAGATTTAGCTGGTGTGTGCGCGCCCGCCAGCACTTTCTCTTCTCCCTCCTGCAAGTGGGAGAGTTGTATGGGTGGGGGGGCAGTGGCCGGTCTAGCACAGCGGGCTTTCTTAGAGGGGGGGGGGAGTGGATGTTCTAGATGCAGGGCAGTCCCAGGCACAAGGCTGGGCCTTGCCTGATGGCGCCACCTCAGTGCTTTACGTTCATCTCCCACCCCTCTCCTAGCCGCGGCCATAGGGCCTTGGTCCACAGGGTCGAAGGGGGCGGGCGGGGCACGGGGTGGGGCTTGGGTGTTCAAAGCCAGCCATGTTCAGGTGCTGCTCCTGCAGGCCACTCAGAAATGGCCACAGGGAGAGGAAAGAAAGTGATGTTTCCTTTGGGGGGGGGAGTCTGCATCTCTCTTGGTCTCTGCAGCAGCCAAGGGAATTGGGGAGGGGTGGGCTTGGTGGGGGGAAGCGCAATTGCGGAGGGCCAGGTTAGCCACCCCTTTCCATTGCCCTCCCAAAGCATCAGCAGCAGGATGGTAGGCCCACCCTTCCCATGCTCCCATTCCTGGTTCTGATGGGGGGGAGTGGGGTGGCAGCCCCTCGCAAAGTGCTCAGTCCCTCCCTCTGTGGGTTGCACCATTTTGAACCTCTCGGGTTGCTCTTAACGTCAAGTCCGCTTATGACATAACCTCACAATGCCCGCCTGTCCTATCCAAAATCCCTTGTGCGGCTTGCCTGCCCCCCTTCCCCGCCCCCCTGTACATGCTCGGCTGTATATATCGGAGAGTAGTTTTTATTCAGTTGTGAATACAATAATACTATTTTTGTTAACTGTATGTCTGTATTTATGTGTGTTGACTGTGCTCTTCCCCTCCTCCCAGTTAACCTCATTTTTCACAAACCGGCCAACGAGGACGGGACATGGCGGGGGCTGGGCAAGGGAGCACAGGGCCCCCCCCACGTGGCAACGGGAGCCTCCCCCCCACCTCGCCCTCTCTGGCCCCTTTGAATTAAAGCGTGAATGTTGAACCTGGAGCTTTCCCGCCCACCCCTCTTGTGTTCAGGCCCCACCTGCACCCCCTATTAGGAGAAAGAGTTTGATTTGAAGATGAAAGTTCAGTTCCACCAATAAAACTCTGGTGTTTGAATTACCTGTCTCGGTTTGCTTTTTGGGATTCTCCTGGTGCCTCTTATATCATCTTTCTCCTGGCTGGGGCTGATGGGAGCTGTGGTCCAAAATGGCTGGAGAGGGCCTCTCGGCTTAGGAAGGCTGCGCTAGGTCATAAAGTCCCATTCTGCTGCCTTTGATGGCTTCACATGTATTTGCAGGCAGATGAACTGCAAAAGCCAAGAACCTTAGGATATTCTCTATATCAATGCTTCCCAAACTGAGGTCTCCAGCTGTTTTCAGACTACAATTCACATCATCTGAGACCACTGGTCTTGCTAGCTGGGGATGATGGCAGTTGTAGTCCAAAAACAGCTGGAGACCCAAATTTGGGGGACACTTTTGTAGATGATGGTTGAAGGGGGGAGGGGAGGGAGAGGCTTTAGCAAAGAATTCAGTGAACACAAACGGCCACCTTTGCCAACCTACTGCCCTCTCCAGATATTTGGGACTACAACTCCCATCAGCTACAGCCAGCATGGCTGTGGGATGCTGGAATTGATGTCAGTGCAACCATTCTGGCTGGGGCCGGTGGGAGTTGTATTCTGAAACATGGCAGGCACAGGGTTGTCAAGGGCTGGCTTGCAGGAGAAGTGATTACTGCAGCCTCCATGCTTGGAGGACATTGGAGTATCAGGCTGAGCGGGAGGCAGATGTCTGCATCTCAGCCTGCTGGAGAAAGGTGGCTGGGATTTCCGGCTCGCCACTCTCGGGCCACCGGGCACTGCAGGGCAGGCCAGTAGTCGAAAAGCATTGTCCTCTCTATCTGTGTGCTCTTTAAGACGGAGCGTGAGCAAGCTGTGTGAACCTGGCACGACTGTCTTGCCTTTCATGGTCAGGAGTAACCTGGATCAGGAAATAGGCCCATCCTGACCAGCAGTAATGCACAATCGCATGCTTAGGACTGTGCAGACTTTGGAACACTCTCCCACAAGAGGCAGCCATGGCCACTGCCACCAACCAACATGGGTGGCTTTAAAAGAGGATTAGACAAGGAGGAGAGGCCTATTGAAGGCTACTGGCCATGGTGGTTATTCTCAGTTGGAGATAGCAGTGCTTCAGGATGCCAGTTGCTGGAAACCACAGGAAGGGAAGGTGTTCTTGTGCTCAAATCCTGCTTTTGGGTTCCCCACACACCTCTGGTAGGCTACTGTGAGACCCAGTATGCTGGACTAGATGGGCTATTGGCCTGATCCAGCAGACTGTTGATACGTGATCCCTGGTGCTCCCAGCGACTTGAGCTCCTAAAAGGAGCGGAGATTCTTTTTGGATCCAAAGGTGCTGTAAGGACCGAGTCGGGAGAAGGCAGCTTTGCATGCATTGACCGAAGGAGTCGCACGGTGACAGTCCTGCCAGAACCCCAAGGGTCCCCCCCTTCCTCTTCCCTACAGCTACCCAAGAGAGATGCAAACCGCAGCCTGATGTGCAACATAGTGTTTTATTGCATGGAGGGAAAGAACAAGACTGCTTAAGAGGAGCTGCTGGAAAGGCCACGCAAAGAGGCTTGGGTCCAATCCAGTCTCGGCTGACCTGGTGACCTCGGCTGCGCTGGCAAGGGCTGCCGGGGTCTGTAGTCCAGAACAGCCAGAGGGCACCAGGTTGGCAGGGGCTGGGCCAGTCTCTCTGCAGTGGAACGGAGATGCCTGGTGCACATGCTCGACCTCCTCCTGCAGCTCCAGGAAGGCAAAGGCACATTGGGTGGATTTGGGAAGGCTCGGGCCAAGGGGAGGTGATCCAAAGGGGACTGGTAGGGGCATGGGCAGTGTGGGAGGCGTCACACCAGCTGCCACCTTCGGGGCGGCCAATTCTGCCTTGAACGTGCAGGATCCACGGCTGCCTCTCCCCGACGTCCGCCTCCGCGCTCTACTTCTTCCACTCGTTCTTGTCGTAGTCCCACTTGGAGGAGAAGCCGTCCACAGGGTTGATGCGCATGTCCAGCATGCGCTTGATTTGCTTGGCCTTCCACTCATCGCTCAAGGTGTGCGGCTTCGGGGGGTACACTGTCAAGGCAACGGGGGAAGGCCGAGTGAGGAGGGCAACAGAAAGGTAATGAGCAGGTCACAGGGAAGGTTCTCCCGCGCTGGTTAGGAGCCCATAGATGGCTCCCAAACCCTGTTGTTCCAGGGTGATCAAGGGGTAGAAAGTAGTTTGTTTGCTTTGGGGGGGGGAGGGGTGTGGTGGTGACTGGAAGCTGTGGCCTTCTATATATGGCTGGACTCCAACTCCCATCAGACCCAGCCAGCATGGCCCACAGTGAGGGATGATGGGATGTGTAGTCCAGGAACATCTGGAGGGTCTAGGTTCCCACCCCTGGTGTATGGTTGTTACTCCATATGTAACACCAAAAAAGTGGACGGGGGCCCAAACACACACCCTGCCTTGGGAGCGCAGAATAGAGCACAGCAAAGTTCCTAGTTGGGCTACAACCTTGACCACATCCCTGCTCAGATGTCAGTCCCAGAGAGTTCAAGGGATAGGGATGTGTAGGATGGAAGATTTAATTGATAAGTATCCTGTAAGTACCTATCAAACCTGCAGCTCGTGGGTGCCATCTTAGCCTGTTTAAAGACAAATCCTCTTACGACCCAGCCACACCTTAATAAAAAGCAAAGCAATTTCATCTGAAGTTTTTGAACAAGAGGTTGGATGGCCATCTGTCAGGGATTTTTGCAGGGCTAGATGGCTTGTGGAGTCCCTTCCAACTCTAAGGTATGAGCTTTCGTGTGCATGCACGAAAGAAGTGTGGTATCTGAAGAAGTGTGCATGCACACGAAAGCTCATACCTATGACAAACTTAGTTGGTCTCTAAGGTGCCACTGGAAGGATTTTTTTTATTTAAAATAAAAAAATTCCTTCAGTAGCACCTTAAAGACCAACTAAGTTTTTATTTTGGTATGAGCTTTCGTGTGCATGCACACTTCTTCAGATACACTTGAAACAGAAGAGTCAGACCCTTATGTATCATCTAGTCTGACCCCCCTGCAATGCAGGAATATGCAGCTGTCACATACAGGGATTGAACCTGCGACCTTGGCGCTATCAGCTCCAGCATTCAGCTCTATGGAATGTCCCCAAGTTCTAGCGTTATGAAAGAGGGAGGGGGAAAGCTTTCTCTCTCCCATTTATCCACACCAGGCACACCCATGACCCCTTTCACTTGCCTTTTCTCTGAACGAAAAAGCACCAAATGCTGTAGCCTTTCCTTATGGGAATGCTTCTGAATGCCAGTTGCCACAGGAGGGGAGAGATGCTCTTGTGCCTACAAGAATCTGGTTGGCCGCTCTGAGAACAGGATACTGGACTAGGTGGGCCACTGGCCTGGTCCAGCAGGGTCCTCTTTATGTTCCTACAGGGGAACTGCTCCACTCCTTGCCCTTCTCCAGCTCTGCAACATCTTTTTTTTCCTTTTTCCTTTTTTGCCTGCCCTATGAGAATCCATGGCAAGTGACTGGGCCCACCCTTAGCTTTCTAGGTGCACTTGGAAAAAAAATGCAATTCTGCATCCAAGCAAACTGAACTGTGCCTGGGATGAAGTTTTCTTCTGCAATCTCCAGCACAGCATGCAGAGTGAGAAAGTGGGTGTGCTCATTTCTCTGTGCCCCTCTGTGCCCTTTGCCACTGGGCTGTGCGCACAAACTGGGCCCCGGCGGCCCTGTGGGTTTTCTACGCACCAGGCAAGCCCCGTGAAGGGGAACAGCCCAGAGCTGTTGTTGCTGCAAAGGCAGGCAACAGAACTGGCCTTTCTCCTCCTTTCCGAGCCCGCCACCCCCCCCCCCCGGCCATTCCACACCCCTCACTTGGCAGATGGGCTGTTATTGCAAATCCAGGAAAACAGCTCCATGGGCATCAGACCAGTGCGAGGAAAACAGCGGCCCCTTTGTTCCTCCCCACCCTGATTTCCAGGAGCGCAGGGCTGACATGGCTGGCTGTGGGTTGTTTACTCCCCAATGGTCCAGGAACATCAGCTGTGGGCAGAGAGGCCTGGCCTGGGGAATGGCTGGGGTGCGGAGCTACCGGTAGGAGAGGCGTAGGCTCCCTCTGCTGGAAAGCGTCTTCCAGCAGCAGGAATCATAGAATCCTAGAGTTGGAAGAGACCACAAGGGCCATCCAGTCCAACCCCCTGCCAAGCAGGAAACACCATCAAAGCATTCTTGACATATGGCTGTCAAGCCTCTGCTTAAAGACCTCCAAAGAAGGAGACTCCACCACACTCCGTGGCAGCAAGTTCCACTGCCGAACAGCTCTTACTGTCAGGAAGTTCTTCCTAATGTTTAGGTGGAATCTTCTTTCTTGTAGTTTGAATCCATTGCTCTGTGTCCGCTTCTCTGGAGCAGCAGAAAACAATCTTTCTCCCTCCTCCATATGACATCCTTTCATATATTTGAACATGGCTATCATATCACCCCTTAACCTTCTCTTCTCCAGGCTAAACATACCCAGCTCCCTAAGCCGTTACCCAGCTCCCTAAGCCGTTGGAACGCTGCAGAAACCTAAAAGTTAGGTAATTTCCCAGCTGTGGATGCAAGGCTTGAAGCAGGCACCTTCCAAGTTGTTTGATTTTATGCCTGACATGGGGGCAAAGCGATCTAAGTGCTCAGACCTGTCGGAGGCGGTAGTGAAGCTGAGCATTGGAAGAAGATTCAGGATAGGTAAAAGGATGTGCTGCTTAATGCAGCGCAGAGTTAATCTAGGGGACCCGCTCCCCCCAGGAGGCAGTGATGGCCGCCAACCTGGATGGCTTTAAAAGAGGCTGAGACAAGTTCATGGAGGAGAGTGCTATTGATGGCTACTAGCCAGGATGGCTGCTCTGCCTCTACAGCTGGAGGCAGCAATGCTTCTGATTACCAGTTGCTGGAAAACGCAGGAGGGGAGAGTCGTTCCTGTGCTTGGATCCTGCTTGCAGGTTTTCCGCAGTCGTCTGGTGGGCCACTGTGAGAAGAGGATGCTGGACTCGATGGGCCAATCGGCCTGATCCAGCAGACCCTCTTCTTACGTTCTTAAGAGATCACAACTCCCCACATCCTGGCTACATTTATGGTACATTCGCTTCTAGAAACCCCAGGAGAGCTCTGGTTGTCCCGTCTCGTAAAGGATTGTGCAGAGCTGGGAATGGTTCAGAAGAGGGCAGCCTGGATTATCCGTAGAAAGGAAGGCTTGAGGCTTTTTAATTCACGCATCCACCCACACTTTGACACACATATATTTAAGGCGGTGGAGGCTGAATGTTCAGTAGAGCAGAATGTAGCCGTGGAGTCTTGCCTTGGCCAGATGCACTGCTCCACTTCAAGCTGCAGAGGTTGGAACCCTGTTTTTGAACGCTCTTGTTATCAATGTAAAATAATAGTAATCTGCCTGCACTTGGAAATCCAGCACATCAAGACATGTTCCTCTGATCCGCTGGTTTTCTACTGGTTTTCTTTCCCTGGTGTGCTACATTTCTGCTTGGTTCAACACCCATGAGTATTCAGATGTATTATCCGCTCTGAAGCAGCCCAGTCTAATTGACCCACCTAATTCTGACCTCATTCTGCTTCATGTATAGATTTGGCCTAAGTGGGGAAATGGCATTTACCGAATCACGAGCAGCGAGAACCAGGAGCGAAGGTTGCTTGCCTCAAGACCTCTTTTCCCAAGCTATTATGTCTTAGCACTGAGGCAGCCTGGAGAAATCATCCATCAAGAATGGTAAAAAGAAGAAAGGGAGGGAAGGAAGGAAGGAAGGATTCAAGCAGCCAAATTGGCTGGATTTCCACCGATGTCTCACCTACCGAGACAGATAAATCCAGCCTGGTTCAGACACAAAGGAAGAAAGAGGTCCTGTACAAGGAATCTTTGCCTGGGAGGGGAATCTGGGTAGGTGCTGCTCCGAGTGAGATGTCTACCTTGGGCATCAATTTGGGGAGGGGCCGCGTAGCTCAGCGGTAAAGATGATGCATCGCATGCCAAAGGTCCCTGGTTCAATCCCTAGCACATAGCTGCCAAGTTATCCCTTTTTTAAAGGGATTTTCCCTTATGCTGAATAGGCTTCCTCGCGAGAAAAGGGAAAACTTGGCAGCTATGCCCTAGCATCTCCCATGGGGAAAGCCCTCTGGGGTGGAGAATTGCTGCCAGGCAGAGTAGAATCACAGAATCAAAGATGGTGGAGTTGGAAGGGACCCCCAAGTGTCATCTAGTCCAACCCCCTGCAATGCTGGAATCGCAGCTAAAGAATTATTGGCAGGCACCCATCCAAACTCTTATTTAGAGTCCAGCACCTTCCGAGTTAGGCTATTTTTACACAGGAACACAGCCAGCTAGCTTATACAGAGTCCGCCATTGTTCCACCTAGCTCAGTGCTGACAACACTGGCTGGCAGCAGCTCTGCAGCATTTCAGACAGGGGCGTTCCCAGCCCTACCCAGAGATGTTGGGGATTGAACCGGGGACCTTTGTCATGCAAGGCAGATGCTCAAACTATGGCCCTTCCCTGTGAGAGAGGCTTCCAGCCCTCTTGGGTAGATGAGCCCATGATTTGGCTCAGCATATGGTGGCTTTGGAAACAAAACCACCCCTGAATTCAAAGTACTTTCCCCAGCACAGGTGAGGCTCTGTGCTTTCAGCAGGAGCAAAATTCCACAGGTGAAGCCACCATCTGGCCCAGCAATGCGGCTGTTGGAGGAGGCAGCACCGGTTGTATTTCTGCCCGCCTTGGAAGACTCACAGATGCCCAGGAGAGGGTGGGAGCTCTATAAACACCACTGGGGTTCTCAGACGCCGCCCCCCCTCCCACTTCCGTACCATGGACTCGTTGCCACCAGACAATCAATCCCGTGAAGCCGATGAAAAAGAAAATTCCTCCAAGGATTGTCTTCCACTCCTTAGAGGGCCTGGTCATCTCTGCATAGCTCTGGTGAAACTTGAGCCGGTACACTGCAAGGCAAGCGCAGCAGGGTCAGGATCCACGGCACCCACCTCCCCTGCTCAGGCTCTCTGTGCCTTCACTTGCCTGCCCCTCCAAATGATTGGCAGGGGGTGCCCTGGCTGTTGTCTGTCTCCCATGCAGGTGTGCTGGGCAGCCAAAGAAGGCAGCTCCAGGCAAGAGCGGAGCAGAAAATTCAGAAGTGCAAGGTCCCCTTTGTGAACACCACAGCCATGCCCCCTACTAAGATTATCCAACCATCCTATCATTATACAATAATAAGAATTAAGAGATGCATGGCAACAATCAAATCAGATCTCTAAGTGATGCCTTCCAGCTAGATCCGCTGTTTTCTGCAAATGATTTGGAGTGCTCTGATATTTTATTTTGGAGCACCTTAAGGTGTGTTTTCCCTGACGTTACATTTATACATAGCGGAACTTGCCCTCCATTCTCTTGAAAACGAAGTGCTTTGTCTTTTCATTGTTCCTAAATGCTTAGCTTTGGAGCAGAGAGAAGAACAGCTCTCTGTCCTTCCTGCAAACCTTCTCCAGAGTGACCCCAGGAGCCCATCCTCAGACTCACCTCCTTTCCCTCTGATTGGCTCTGAGGGTGAGAAAGCCTATTCTCACTGGCTTAAAAGCTCTCCTTCCATACTGATGAAAATTCTTCAGCACTTTGGAGCACATGCTCTCCAAATTTTTGTTTGCAATCTTTGCTCGCTCGCACATTTTTGTGAGCAATTGCTCCAGATATGATGCATTTTGTATGTTAACTTTCATTTATACGCTCACTTTCCCCCTAATGGATGCATTTTTATACACGTGGCATAGCTGAAGAACTATAGTGGGCACCCATCTGTCTTGAGAGACAATGGAGTGTGCCTCCGAGGGTGAAGTCGAACCGCTGCATAAGCAGCACTGAAGTAACCTCCCTGGGGTCTGGAGGTCCTGGGCTGCCCAGACTACAAGACCACCCCCTCTTGGCCTTGCTGAGGTGGTCCAAAGGAAAGCAGAGCAATACCTTTGGAGAATTGCATTGCAAAATTCAGCTAAGTGTGAATTTCTGAGGGTGGCCATATCTCCCTTTATTGCAGAAACTGTGATTCAGCTTTAAACGTGAACTGAGTTAAATTTCTCCCACATCCCAAAAGGCTGGCCACTTAGGGTGCAGCCTCTATCTTGTCGGTCTAGTGTGGCTTGACCCTACAGAGGCTGCCCACAAAACATCGCCCACCCACCCACCCTCCTGGATGGGCCCGTCTGTTGCTACGTACGAGCCACTTTCTCCTCGTTGCTCAGCTGCTTCCAGGATCCTTTCTCTTTCTCCTTGAGAGCATTCTGCGAAGTGTCCAGCTCCTTGCAGAAGGGGATGTCGGGAAGCGGGAAACTGCGCTTGTCATAATACATAGGCACCGAGAGATCTTCTTGGGCTGCGACTAGGGAGAAAGAGGAACAGCAGAGAGGAGCCTCAGCATGGCTTGGACACATCCCCACACCAGCCATGAGGGTGGCCACTTATGCATTCCCCCCTCCAAGCTAAAAAGTTGTAATTTTTGCATTAAAATGGCATACAACCGCTTGCACGAGCAGCATCCTGTACGTGCATGTGCGGCATCCCATATGGACTGCACATGTGCGGCATCCTGTACGGAGTGCGCATGCGCGGCAGCCCATATGATCGCTGTGTGAGAGGCAGTCTGTATGAATGGCGCGAGAGAGCGGCAAAGGAGCCCATACGGACTGCGTGCGCCCTCGGCCGCTCTACAGCTGGGGGGAGGCAGGGGCCATCTTGTCACCCCCCCAGAGTGGCACCTGGGGCGGACCGCCCCCTCCGCCCCCCACTTTGTATGCCCCTGCTCTTGACACCCCTTCAAATTAGAGGCTTGTAAAACAGGCTACATGGTCTAGCTAGGGTTTTATACAACTTTGAGCCATGTGTGTGTGTGTGTGGAGAGAGAGAGAGAGAGAGAGAGAGATGTGTTTTGCCCTTTTCCCTTGTGCCAAAGCATCCCTCCAGATGTTTTGCACCATCATCTCCAAGGAGCACATCCGATGGACAAGGTAACCATTTTCTCTGATAAAATGAAACACAGGGAGGCTTGTATAAACCCAAGCAAGCCGAATATTACTGTGGAAATAAACGGCAGTAAAAACAGCATCATAGACGTCATCAAAACACAATCCTTCTGGCGACAGCGGGCTCAAAACAGGATTGCTTTTTAAGTCTTGCATTCTTTTGAGCCTGGAGTTAAACTGCTCAGAGAGGATTCTGCATTCCCTATAGGAGAATTCTGCCCATATCACAGGCCATCTGATGGGGAAGCTTAGCCTGTTTGTGGTGGAGATCAATCTATAGGGGAATAGCTCTGTGCTCAACTGCTCCTCATAAGGCTTGGTTGCCAAAACCTTTATCCTCTTAGTCGTCCTCCTCTGCCCACCTTCCAGTTTGTCAACCTCCTCCTTAGATTGTGATGCCCAGAATTGGACACAGTATTCCAAGTGTGGTCTGACCAAGGCAGAATAGAGTAGGCCTATGACTTCCCTTGATCTGGACACTAGACTTCTGTAGATGCAGCCTAGAATATCGTTCATTTTATTTGCTGTTGCATCACGCTGTAGACTCATGTTAAGCTTTTGGTCTACTAAGATCTCTAGATCCTTTTCACCTGTCCCGCTAAACCAGACGTCCCCCAGCCTATATTTGTGCATCTGATTATTCCTGCAGAACCTTGCAATTCAAACTGCTGATAAGTCATTGTCGGGTGACTAGTATTCTAGTGTATTTTTAACTCAACAAACATACCACCTCGGCTTTGAAATCAGCATTTAAATCAGCTGAGTAAATAAATATAACGAGAACCAGAAGCTACATGTTCAGCCTTCCGCAATATGTAATGATTGGGGATGGGGCTCAGCAGAGATCCTTTTTATGGAAACCGGGGTGTCAAAAGCAGGTCCCTAATTTTGTTTGCAAAATGCTGGTGAGTTATATGGGGGGGGGGGGGGTTCGCTGCTGCTGCATTTTCAGTGTTTTATCTGTTGTCTTTGCAATTCTTCCAAATATATTATTACTAGTGTAGTTTGCTTCCTTAATTATACTGTGTCAATGCAATGTTACTGTTTTCGCCATTACGGCGATTAGCTCTCAAGTGCAAGTTGTAAGGAGGGAAGATCTCTTGTGGCTGGCTCCCTCTTTTCCGCCTCCTTTTTGGGTTCAACAAGCTGCAAAGGTTTTGTAACTGGGTCACATTGGACTGCTTAATGCAGTCTTCATAGAATTGTAGAGTTGGAAGAGACCCCCAAGGATCATCTAGTCCAACCCCATGCAGGAATCTCAGCTGAAGCATCAATGGAAGACGATCATCCAATTTCTGCTTAGAAGCCTCCAACGAAAAGGCCCATTCTCATGTTGCCACCCTCTGGACCTCTCATGGAGGAGGCACACGAAGAAGGGCCTCAGGTGATGATCTCCGGGTCTGGGTAGGTTCAAAACTTAGAAGAATAGAATCGTAATAATAATAATAATAATAATAATAATAATAATAATAATAATTTATTATTTATACCCCGCCCATCTGGCCGGGTTCCCCCAGCCACTCTGGGCGGCTTCCAAAAAAACAGAAATTCTAAAATACAGAAATCCATCAAACATTAAAAGCTTCCCTAAACAGGGCTGCCTTGAGATGCCTTCTAAAGGTCTGGTAATTGTTCTCTTTGACCTCTAGTGGGAGGGCATTCCACAGGGTGGGTGCCACTACCGAGAAGGCCCTCTGCCTGGTTCCCTGTAACTTGGCTTCTCGTAATGAGGGAACCGCCAGAAGGCCCTCGGAGCTGGACCTCAGTGTCCGGGAAGAACGATGGGGGTGGAGACGCTCCTTCAGTTATACTGGACCGAGGCCGTTTAGGGCTTTAAAGGTCAACACCAACACTTTGAATTGTGCTCGGAAACGTAAGATTTGGACAGGTCCCTGCGGATCCAGCCCCCTCATCCAGCCCCCTGCAATGCAGGAATATGCAGCTGTCTCCTTTGGGGATCGAAAGGGACGTCGTTTTGTGGTTTGGCTCAGGTGCCAAAATGTCCCAGGTCGGCCCTGGGTAGGATCTGCATTCTATACAGCAGGCACGTCCAACAGGTAGATTGTGATCTACCAGTAGATCACGGGATGTCTGTGGTAGATCACTGCTAGATCACTGGCACCCCTAAAAAAAGCTCACCCAAAATTTTCCTCCTCCCTAAAAAAAGCTGAACTATGACCTGAAGCCCTAAACAAAAATGGGCCTCCCTCCTAAAAGAAGCTCAACAAGTTTGACCTAAACCCCCCAAAACAGGGCTTCCCTTCCTTAAAAAAAACTCAACAGCTTTGACCTGAACCCCCCAAAAGGGGGTAGATCACTCCCAGTTTTTAACTCTGTGAGTAGATCAGAGTCTCTTGGGAGTTGGCCACCCCTGCTATACAGGCTTGGAAAGGTAAAGGAAAAGGTAAAGGACCCCTGTCTACTTGCACTGGCATGCTTTAAAACTGCTTGTGGTTGGCAGAAGGTGGGACAGAGTGACGGGCGCTCACTCCATCGCAGGGATTCAAACCACCAACCTTCTGATTGGCAAGCCCAAGAGGCTCAGTGGTTTAGACCACAGCGCCACCCAAGTCCCTACTAACACCCAGGGCTGGGCAACACACTTCCCTGCATCTGAAAAAAAGGTAAAAGGTAAAGGACCCCTGGACGGTTAGACACATCTTCCCCATACATCTATAGCAACACGACACCACTTTCAACAGTCCTGGCTTCCCCCAGGGAATCGTGGGAACTGAAGTTTGTTCTGGGAGCTGAGAGCCGTTAGGATGCCCCTATTGCTCTAAGACGGGTCAGCAACCTTTTCCAGCCGTGGGCCAGTCCACCGTCTCTCAGACCATGTGGTGGGCCGGACTATATTTTTTTGTGGGGGGGAAATGAACGAATTCCTATGCCCCACAAATAACCCAGAGATGCATTTTAAATAAAAGGACACATTCTACTCATGTAAAAACACGCTGATTCCTGAATTGTCCGCAGGCCGGATTGAGAAGGTGATTGGGCCGCATCCGGCCCACGGGCCTTAGGTTGCCTACCCCTGCTCTAGCCATGCTACACCCTCCCCCTCCGGTTAGAAGGGGACCACTTGCCTCGAAGGACAACAGGAGCAAGAGATGCCGGCAGGAGCTTCACTTACCATGCCCACCGTGCCCATGGGCTGCTCGGACACCAGCAGCAGCCAGGACCCTTCTTCCGGTCAGGATGCCCACCCGCAAGGACGGCAGCGACAGCATCTGCAGGGCCAAGGGATTTGTTACAGTAAAAAACAGTGCAAGTGTAAGAAACCGAAGAAAGGGGGGAGGGGAGTTGAAATATGATGTGGAAGGATTCAAATTTATGTTGCAATATGAAAAGTATAAATAGAATCATAGAAGCATAGACTCATAGAATCATAGAGTTGGAAGAGACCACAAGGGCCATCCAGTCCAACCCCCTGCCAAGCAGGAAACACCATCAAAGCATTCTTGACATATGCCTGTCAAGCCTCTGCTTAAAGACCTCCAAAGAAGGAGACTCCACCACACTCCTTGGTAGCAAATTCCACTGCCGAACAGCTCTTACTGTCAGGAAGTTCTTCCTAATGTTTAGGTGGAATCTTCTTTCTTGAAGTTTGAATCCATTGCTCCGTGTCCACTTCTCTGGAGCAGCAGAAAACAACCTTTCTCCCTCCTCTATATGACATCCTTTTATATATTTGAACATGGCTATCATATCACCCCCTTTTTTTAAAAAAAGGGAATTTATTACTTATTGATTTATCATATTTTTATCCCACCCTTTTCTTGCTCAAGGTGGTGTACATAAGTCAGTGACCAGAGCAATAATCATAGAATCAAACGATTTTAGGTTTGGAAGGGAACACCAAGGATCATCTAGTCCAACCCCCAGCAATGCATCCAGCTGAGATTCCTAGATGGACTAGGTGACCCTTGAGTTCCTTCCAACTCTATGATTCTATAATTCTATGATTTTTTTTACATTCTTATCCCACCTTTTCCTCCAAGGAGCTGAAGATGGTGCATGTGCTGCTCCCTTTCCCATTTTATCCTCACGACAACCCTGTGAGGTAGTTTAAACTGAGAGAGAGAGAGAGACACACACACACACACGGCCATGCACATTAAATCTATGTTCAGAAGAAATATCTGGAAAGGACTGGTAACCATGTCGTCTGGATATGGTTCACAATCTAAAACTGTTCAAAGCAAGGACATGAGAGCAAAGCTGAACCTCCATGTTCAGGGGTTCTCTACCGCTGGTGACCAGATGCTGGGAATAAATAGCAAGAGAGAAGAAGCCTTTTGCTCCGCTTGTGAGCTTTCTGGCCGCGGCTGGGCTCGGAATGCGGGGCAAGGTGGACTTTCCGGGAATTGCACTTTTTACGCTCCAAAGTCCAGCTCTTTGTGACACAGGACCCGGGGGCCCAGGGACGTGTGTGGGAAATCCGCCAAGCGGAGCACTCGTGTGGGGTGCGCATCGTGCCCTGGACAGAGGGACACCCTTCCGACACTCTCCAAGATCTGCCACGTGGCAGAAGAAGCTGCTTTCTTAGTGGCCGAGTAGAAAGAGGGTTGTTGTGAACATAAGAAAGGACCTAAGAAAGAGGGTTTGCTGGGTTAGCCCAATAGCCCATCTTGGCTAGCATCTTGTTCTCACAGGGGCTAGCCAAGTGCCTGTTATGGGAAGCCTGCAAGCAAGACCCAAGCACAAGAGCATTTCTCCCCTGTTGCCGTTTCTTTTTTCTTTTTGTATATATTTCATTTATTAAATTTCCTGTTTCACAATTTAAAGTACTCATTTTTACATCCTTAATATATCAATGACTTCCCTTCCTCTCTTTCCACGGTTCATTTTACATATCATAAGTCCCTGCATATTTTACAGAAACTATACCATTCAGTATTCCATTATTACCGGTACATCCATCAAAACTGATTTATACTGTTGAATTTATCTTAATGCTGTCAGCATTTTCAGCTATACACAGTTAAAGGTAAAGGTAAAGGGGCCCCTGACCATCAGGTCCAGTCCTGTCCGACTCTGGGGTTGCGGCACGCATCTCGCTCTATAAGCCGAGGGAACCGGCGTTTGTCTGCAGACAGCTTCCAGGTCATGTGGCCAGCATGACAAAGCTGCTTCTGGCAAAACAGAGCAGCGCACGGAAACGCCGTTTACCTTCCCGCCAGAGCGGTACCTATTCATCTACCATGTTTCTCATATTATAAGACACGTCTTATATTTATGTTTTCCTCAAAAAAAAACCACTATGGCTTATTTTCAAGGAATGTCTTATTTTTTTCCTCCTCCTGCTGCTGCGGCCGGCATTGCTGCTGCGCCTATCACTATGTCTTATTTTCGGGGTATGGCTTATATTCCTTGAATGCTTAAAAATCCTGCTATGGCTTATTTCATGGGTATGTCTTAAAATATGAGAAACTGGGTACTTGCACTTTGATGTGCTTTCGAACTGCTAGGTGGGCAGGAGCTGGGACCGAGCAATGGGAGCTCACCCCGTCACAGGGATTCGAACCGCCGACCTTCTGATCAGCAAGCCCTAGACTATGTGGTTTAACCCACAGCGCCAACTGGTTACACAGTTATTTCCCATCTATTCAATAAATGTTTTCAAACCTTCTCTAAACGTATGTTCTTCTCGTTCTCTTATTCTATATGTTAAATCTGCAAGCTGCGCATATTCTGTCAGTTGCCATTTTTCTTCACTTGGGACCTCACTCGTTTTCCACTTTGGGGCTAACAAACCATGGGCTGCAGTAGTAGTGATGCTGCTGCTGCTAATATTTGTAATAATATTTATAATTTATTATTTATACCCCACCCATATGAGTGGCATACATAAATAACCTTTTTTGACGCCTGGGAATTTCTGTCTGAATTATCCCCAACAGAAAGGACTCTAGGTGTTGTTGTTGTTTTTGGAAAATACTTTTAAACTTCTTTTCCAATTCATTATGGATCATTTCCCAATACTCTCTTACCCTTTTACAAGTCCACCCCATATGAAAGAGCATTCCCTCAACCTCTTTGCATCTCCAGCACTTATATGCATGTTTCCAGCAACTGGTATTCATAAGTATTGCTTCCTCCAACTGTGGAACAGAGCTGGTAGCTGGTAGCCTGGTTATGGCTGGTACCCTTCGATAGCCCTCTCCTCCTCCATGACGGGCCTCATTCGATCAGGGGAGCTTAACCTATCCAGGGCTATGTGCACACCAAGCCTTCAAATCACATTTAAAGCACATTGCCACTCCATCATCACAATAAATTGTTATCAATATTTATTACATTTCTTCATCGCTTTTTTTGCCACGGCAGCTCCAAGCAACTTACAATTTTTCATGCGTACATTAAAACCAGCCTTAAAAAAATCTAAAAGGCAAAATCTTTTTTTGTTTTTATGAACAACATTCAGGGCCGTCTTTAGCACATGTGCCGCCAGGGTGCAAAGATCCACCCAGCGCCCCCAAATTTAGTTATTTCCACGTGCATGGCACCGTTGAGAATGACAAGCGCCGCCGTTGTGAATGACAAGCACCGGCGCGGCGCATATTTGGTAAATGAGCGCACAAAGTTGAAAGTCCTTTAGTGAAACAGTAGGTATACATTTCAGTAATACCTAGGTATATACCGTGTTTCCCCCAAAATAAGACACTGTCTTATATTTACCGGTATTTTCCTCAAGAAGACACACTATGGCTTATGTTCAGGGGGTGTCTTATTCCAGTGGGAAGGGCTCCGGGCGCAGCACAGCATGGCTGAGGGCAGCAAGCTTTTGCCGGGAGGCACTGCATGCATGTCTTGTTTTCGGGGAAACACGGTATGTATTTTGTTTTTCTAGCTTGATCAAAATTATTTATTATTTCATAACAGGTAGATAGTTAAGAGCTTAGGCGGCTTCAGTGGTGGGAGCCTGCCCCCAGAATTCAGCGCCCAGGTGCCCTGCACCCCGGGTGTAGACGGCCCTGACAACATTAAAACATCCCAAGCCAATGCAAAGACAAAAAAGGGTTCCTTTTGCCTGGTGCCTAAAGATATGTAATGACAGTGGCAGGTGAGCCTTTCTGGAGAGAACTTTACACAAGCGGGGAGCCACCACTGAAAAGGCTCCGTTCTCGTGTCACCCAACTTGTGGACCTCCTAAGAATCCTTGGAACTATAGTTCACCCCTTACAGAGCTCCAGTTCCCAGCCTCTTTAACAAACTACAGTTCCCAGGATCCTTGGGGGGAAGTCACATGCTTTAAATGCATGGTGTGTGTGCAGCCCTGGATAGGTCAAGCATCCCTAATCCTGCAAGTCACACCACAGCCCTCTTTCCACCCAGCTTCTGTTGACGCCTGGAGGGTGTCAGATGCCTGAGATACAAGCCCTGCCCTGGGTGGGTGGAAGGGAGAGAAGGTGGCAGAATAAATGGTCCACCCGATGGCAGCTTCCTCGGTGCCAGAGGCCTAGAGATCTGGCTACCCTAAACACCTGAAACCGCCTTTCTTCAGCCAAACCTGCTGTACCTCGGCCAGCAGGAGTGAAAGTGGCCTGCCCCCCCCCTCCAGCGTCCCAGCAGCCCCTGGACCTGGCCGGCAGCCACCAGAGAAGGTGGCCGCTGTCGAGGACCTGTCCTGTCTGACCTCTAGGCGCGGAGAAAGGCACCCGAGGCAGAGAGAGGGTTCAGGGTGGCCCTGGACCTGGGGAACAGATACCCCCAAATCTCTTGCTGGGCACTGTGGAGGAGGCTTTCCTCTGCCCTGGAGGATTCCAGACAGTTTTTAAAGCAGAGATAGGATCCATCTGTTTGACATTTTGGGGATCCAAGCGGAAGCTTGTGGGGGGCACAGGAAGGGGAGTTGCCCTGGCATTGCCGGGGGAGGAGAATGGAAGCCAAGCTTTGGCTTATGATGCCAAACTCTTACAAAGTTACTTTGTTCCCGAAGAAATTCTGGACTCCTCCATTCAAGGCCTGGAGGAGAGCAAAGAAAGTTTCCAAGGCGAAAGGAAACAAGAGACACAGCAGGAAAAAAATGCGTCATGGGAGCGCAGTGCCCAAACCTGGGTCCACTGGGCAGAAATTTGGGGCAGAGGAGGCATCAAGGGGGCAAATCTGCCTCCCCAGAGCCAGGTGGCAACCGGACTTTCCCGTTATGTGCCGGGGCCCTGAGCCCGAGCAGGAGGGCAGTTCTCCCTGCCTGGCGGTTCAGAGATGCCAGCACCTACCTAGCCAGGCCGTTGTGCCCCTGGCAGAGCTTGGAGGAGGGTGAGAGGGAGGGTACTCACCGTGGGACAAGCAAGGAGCTGGAGCGGACGACGTGGGAAATGGAGGCAACAGGCTTTCTCCGAGTGCAACTGCCGGGAGGCTGGCAAGCAGCCAAGGCACAAAACAGCTGCCAAAGACTCTTATTATAGAACAGACCCCGGCGCAGGCAGGCAGATGGAGGGATGTACCAGGCCACTGCCTGGCTGGCTGGCTGGCTGGCCCCTTCCCTTCTGCAGCCCCCTGGCTCCAGGAGAGGAGGAGGACAACGGGGGGGGGGTTCCTTCATCTGCAGACACCCCCCCTCCCTGCCCCCAGTATAGAGCATTTGCAAGGGCGGCCGGTTAGGAGGAGCAAGGAGAGCAGAAAGCAGGACTTGGACAGAGGCCAGAGGCCAGCCAGACACCCCCACCCCTTCCTGTACACAAACACTGCTACACACTCCAAGCTAAAAGTCCTTGCAGCATTTGGAGAAGGGGGGGGGGGAGAGCTGGAGAGAGGTGGGTTTTTTTTTTTTTGCAGGCTCTATTTCCAAGAGCTGCACTCCCCCTGCTGCTGCCTTGGGACGAGGCTTCATCACCGTGTGTGTTTTTAACTGCATCAAATCAATAATTGTTTCAAGGGCTTTATTTGTTTGAGACTATCAGACGAGGCAGGCTGCTGGATCATGCCTGCTTTCATTTGGCATGATGCTTTGTGTTTTCGTGTCGTAAGCCGCCCTGGGATCCTCGGGTGAAGGGCAGTATAAAAATTCAATGAAATAAATAGATAAACGAACAATTCATTGGGTGACCCCGCTGAGTTCTTAGTATTGTAGGAGAGGGAGTATCAACAAGAACAACAACCCAGCAGTGAAGTGATGGAGCCAGATGAGGAAATCCCAAAGGTGTGGGGGGCCACCACCAATAAAACCTTGTTCCCAGTACCTGGTAGGTTCAATTCTGGGCAAGTCCAGGTAGGGCTGGAAAAGAAGAACTCTTTTCATCAGGCTAGTCAGCTTTTCTCAACCTTGCGTCCCCAGACATTGTTGGACTACAAATCCCATTATCCCTGACTACTGGTCCTGCTAGCTAGGGGTGATGGGAGTTGGTAGTCTAACAGCATCTGGTGACCAAAGATTGAAAACGGCTGGACTGGAAGGTAAACAAAAAAAAGGGGGGGATTCAGGAAATGGGAAGGGGGAAATGGCAAGTGTTCAAGTCATGCATTTAGCCCATTGGGACTGGTAGGATGGAAACCAAGGAGGTCAACAGCAGGTGGCGCCAGAGGCAATGACAGGCAGGTCCACCTAATTCTGGTCCTTCTCCCTGCTGAGTCTTACAAGGGCAACACGGAGGCTGGTGGTTGCAAGTGAGAAGGCAGGCTGGCGATGGCTGGGAAAGGACAGATTTGAGCCTGGTGAGTCACTGCCCCATTTGCCAAAAAAGAGAGTAGTTTACCCCTCACAATTCCTAGCAGCCCTTAACAAACTTCAGTGCCCATAATTCTTTGAATTCTGCAGCCTATGTGCTTTAAAGGAACTTCCAGACGGGTTGTTTATTGAGCAATCATCTGGATTTGTTTTTCAAGGGGATTACACAGGATTGGCGATTTAATATGCCTCCGCTTGGATTTTTCTTCAGGGAGATGACGTAGCGGTGGTCTAATGACCAGCCGCTTGGATTTGTTTGTGGGGAGGCTAGACAAAACCAGCGTTATCGCACATTTTCCAGTTAATTTCCCTGTCACCTGTTGCAAAAACGATCCTGACCTGTTCTGCTCACCCCAAGAGAAGAAAGTTAAGAACATAAGGAGAACCTGCTGGAAAAATTTAGTCCAGAATCCTATTTTCACAGTGGCCAACCAGATGCCTATTATGGGAAACCCACAATCAGGATTTGAACACAAGAGCCCTCTCCCCTCCTGCAATTTCCAGTAACTGGGATTAGATAGATAGATAATCTTTATTGTCATTGCCCCCCTGCGGGAACAACGAGATTCAGAAGCATCGCTGCCTCTGACGTCTCAAGAGACTTCTCCACGAATTTGTCCAATTCTTTTTTAAAGCCATGTAGGTTTATAGGTTGATAGTCATCACAGCCTCCTGTGGAAGTGAGTTCCATAGTTTAGCTACGCACTGCATGAAGAAGGACTTCCTTTTCTCTGTCCTGAGTCTGCCAATACTCAACTTCATTGGATGTCTGCGAGTTCTGCTGCATACCCTCCAACATTTCTCCAATGGAAATAGGGACGTCCAAAAAGGGCTTGCTGATCAGAAGGTCAGCGGTTCGAATCCCTGCAACGGGGTGAGCTTCCGTTGCTCGGTCCCAGCTCCTGCCCACCTAGCAGTTCGAAAGCACATCAAAAAAGTGCAAGTAGATAAATAGGGACCGCTCCGGCGGGAAGGTAAACGGCGTTTCCGTGCGCTGCTCTGGTTCAGCTTTGTCATGCTGGCCACATGACCCGGAAGCTGTCTGTGGACAAACGCCGGCTCCCTCGGCCTATAGAGCGAGATGAGCGCCGCAACCCCAGAGTCGGTCAAGACTGGACCTGATGGTCAGGGGTCCCTTTACCTTTAAGGAAAAGCAGGAGATTCTGGGATCAAATCAGAAACAGGGATGGCTTCTGTAAATCTGAGACTGTCCCTGGAAAAGAGGGGAAAGGGACACTTTTTTCCTGTCCATTTTCTCCACGTGTCAATGAGAAATAACCCAGCAGGATCTGGAATCATGGATGGGAGGAGAAGAGAGTGATGCTCCCCCTTTAGCCGGTAAGATATTCAGAGCACTTTCAAGTCTTGTTTCATTGGATGAATTTCTTGAATATACAGTATGGAAAAGGTGCTTGGATCGGTTTGGGAGACTACCTGTGCTCTGGACCCTTGTCCCTCATGGCTGATAAAATCCAGCAGGGAGGAGACCGCTGTCTGGGCCAGGGAGGTAGTCAATGCCTCTTTATGAGAGGGGGTGTTTTTTTGCCTGTTTGGCAGAGTGATAAGGCCGCTTCTTAAGAAACCACCCCTAAATTCTGAAAACCTAATCAACTACCAGCCAGTTAGCAACATCCCTTTGGGGGGGCAGAAAGTTACTGAGCAGTGATTTCTATCATTCACTAGCTTCTTAGAATTATGGGCACTTTTGCACCCCAAACTCTGCTACCCCAAATCTGTAACAATATGGTGCATCCTAGGCAGGGATGTGGTAAGGCTCTATCGGAGGGACAAGATGGGGCAGCATGGCTTCTCCCCTGGCTCTGCTGAGAGACCAACTCCGCCAAGTCTCTCTTTCCATCACCTGCAGTGGCAAAAGGGAAAGACAGCAGGGTCACTCCATCTGCTTAGCTCGGAGACCAAGACATTTTCATCCCTCCTGTTTTCCATCCCAGCTGATGTTTTACAAGAACTCTGTCACTAGGAACTCCCAGGCCCTTTTCCTCCTTCCTCCCAGGCCCTTTTCCTTTCGTGCCATGTCTCAGCCTGTGAGAAAGGACAATCTTTGGTGGTTCCCGCCCCCTTTACCAGGCATAGGCAAACTCGGCCCTCCAGATGTTTTGACACTGCAACTCCTATCTTCCCTAGCTAACAGGACCAGTGGTCACGGATGATGGGAATTGTAGTCTCAAAACATCTGGAGGGCCGAGTTTGCCTATGCCTGTTCTTTACCAATTGTATGTAAACCTGTTTGATGCTTTTGAATTATGAATTTGAATTTAAAGCTTTTGAATTGATGCTTTTGAATTATGGTGCTGGAGGAGACTCTTGAGAGTCCCATGGACTGCAAGAAGATCAAACCTCTCCATTCTGAAGGAAATCAGCCCTGAGTGCTCACTGGAAGGACAGATCCTGAAGCTGAGGCTCCAATACTTTGGCCACCTCATGAGAAGAGAAGACTCCCTGGAAAAGGCCCTGATGTTGGGAAAGATGTAGGGCACAAGGAGAAGGGGACGACAGAGGACGAGATGGTTGGACAGTGTTCTCGAAGCTACGAACATGAGTTTGACCAAACTGTGGGTTCAGAGTGGAAGACAGGAGTGCCTGGCGTGCTATGGTCCATGGGGTCACAAAGAGTCGGACACAACTAAATGACTAAACAACAACAACTACAATAACATGTAAACCTGTATATGGGAACCATTTCAGAGTGGGATAAAATGTTTTAAATAAGCACATGGATAGCATTTGGGGCTGGGTGGGGAGGTAGAATGCTGTAGCAAGTAGACTCTATCGGTCACCTCAAAATTAGTTGCAGAGAGAAGAAACACCTAAGTGCATGTATTGCGCATGCGCCACCTGCAGTAAAGCACACCTCTCCCATTTCAGTTTCTACAGCCACAGCAGGCGCTGTGACCCTCCAGCAGTTTGACATTGCCCCCAAAGAAGCACTCTCCCATTGCCTCCCAAGACAGACAGATGCCAGAAACTAGTTCTAATGTTGTTTTATTTCTGGTGGCTTGAGGAAGGGGTCAGAGAAATCTTATTTATTTCTTCATTGGCATTTCGAAACCACTTGGTATTAAAAAACATCTAAGCCAGATACAAAAACAACATGCAAAAACAAAAAACCCAGCATCACAAAAGCAGGTACACAACATGGAAACCAGTAAAAGCAGTCTTATAAAAACAAACTTTAAAAAGGAACTCGGTATTAACAGGGCAATGATCTTATAGGTCGGGGAAAGCCTGGGCAAAAGCTGTAGGCTTGAAACAGCTGGTGGATGGTTGTGCTTCATGCACGGCAAAGGTTAAGGGCATTCACGGCACAGGAGAAGTGGTGGGAAATGCCAATTTTTCAGGCTACCCCACACTGTGATATTCTGTAGGGCATGGTGCCACGAGTAGAATTTCCCCAGTGGTTTCCAAAAGCCGTTGTGGGATTACTGGAGGCGGGTGCTAAGAGGCAAGGGGGCACCAGGGGGGCAGGTGGAGGTGAGTGGCTGCCATTTCCTAGCAACAGATGAGCCAAGAGGAACCTCTCCTGCCTTGGTAAGATCAATTGCTATACCAAATCCAGTCCTACTGTTAGGCAGCAGCTCCTGAAGGATGACAATTGTGGGATAGCCAGTCTCAGACATCCAACATGAAGGGGTTAATACCATAGAGTAAGCTGTCCAGCCAGGCTTAGCTAAGTCCGCTTTCCCTCACCTTGGGAGTAACTAGGAAATCAAGTCTTTGTTCACCCCCAGTCTGCATGTGAACTTTGGAGTGTAAGGAGCTCTGAGCTGCTCCTTCCAGCCACATGGCTTTAACAAGCCTCTCTTCAGTTCCTATAATACCAATAATCTAGGAACTTTTGCCACTTTCCAACTAAGCCAAGTTTTACTGCCTGTGCAAATTTGCTGAAGCCCATGAACCTGACCTTTGAAAAGTCTGTAAGTAAACCAATGTTTAACTTACCAAACACGTGCTCTTTTACCTATGCTAGGGGAAGAAGGAAACTTTTAAACTGTTAAAAGGGAAATTTTTTGGAACTCACTTGAAACGTCTAGCATCCTTGTTTTTGTGGTTTTAAACTCTGCTCAGATTCTTGTCCCAAATGTGTGTGTGTGTGTGTGTGTGTGTGTGTGTACAGTGGTACCTTGGTTTACGAACTTAATCCGTTCTGGAAGTCCGTTCTGAAACCAAAGCGTTCTTAAACCGAGGCATGCTTTCCCATAGCAGTGGGGGACTCAATTTGCAAATGGAGCACATTCAACAGGAAGCAAAACATGTTCTTATTCCAAGGCAAAGTTCACAAACCAAAGCGCCTACTTCCGCGTTTGCAGCGCTCTTAATCCAAGTTGTTCATAAACTAAGCTGTTCTTAAACCAAGGTACCGGTACCAGTGGATAGATAGATAAATAAATAAATAGATAGATAGATGATAGATAGATAGATAGATAGATAGATAGATAGATAGATAGATAGATAGAGGGCCCTCCTAAACCCTGGAAATTAAGAAAGTGTAGGATTTTGATTATTTGGAGTATTGAAGGGAAGATTACAGGCCAGTGGAAAAAGACAGGCTTCCTTTCCAACCCAGGGACTCACCTGGGATAGAGGCATTAACTGGACAAAGGGTGTTGATGGCCCATCTAGGAAATCTTGGGCCTGGAGAGACAGAAGGTTGCCTTGATAACTGGGTGTGAAGTGTCAGGAAAAGAGAGTCTTTAGAGCAAGGTGTGCTGGGAAGAAGAGGGGAGAGAGAAAAGGGAGAAATCCATCTTGGGCAGGCTGGCTGAAGGCTGGCTGGGAAAGATGCTTTTGACTCAAGTGTTGCAATGCAGTGGGGGGGGGGGGGACAAGCCCCTCTTGAAATGTCCATGCTGTAAGATCTGGACTCCCTCCGGGCAGACTGAATGTGTCAATATGTGAATAAACCATATTTCTTAAAGCTATGGCAGTCTCCATTGCGTCTTCAATTTTCCAAAGGAGCACAGACCCAGGGCGAATGCCTGGAACGCCCTGGAATCTTGCTATCGCTCTGCAGAGGGTGGGGTTGGTACCCAGCTTCTGTAACACTATTTTTCCTTTGCACCAAGCGGTGGGTGGCAGCTGTGCATGAAGCGGGCTCTGTTCTGCATTTCCTTAAGCTAGCCTGCTCTCCTCAGGTGGGGCAGAAGGCAGCATCTCAGTCTCTGAATTGAAGGAAGGTGCAACTTTCGGTCCTGTTGGCTTTTAGGCGTGGAGCTGGAGGGCGATGACATCTTGTCCTTGGGCTTCAGGCAGCAAAATGTTTTGGGCTGGCTCTGAACTGTCCCATCTCTGCCCAAACCTGACTTCCCCAGGAAAGGCCCAAGGTCCCCCCATTGTCCTTGATCACTGCCTCAAATGACGCCTGAGCATGCAAGGTGAGCATCTTGGGGAAACCCCTGAGGCAGGAGCAGGGAGCAGCTGCCTTCCCTCTTCCTTCTGGATGCCCCTCGCGGCTATGCAGCAGCCTGGGGCTGGTGGACCAGGTCAGTGGCGATGAACATGTGTCCCTGCAGAGGGCGGAAAAACCAACAATGTTAAGATTCTGGATGTTTAAGTATGCTTTTATATTTGTTGGAAGCTGCCCAGAGTGGCTGGGGCAACCCTGTCAAATGGGGAGGGTACAAATAATAATAATAATAATAATAATAATAATAATAATAATAATTATTATTATTATTAAGGTTTTTTACATTTAATTCCTGAACAATTTCTTCTTAACAGCTTGCAAAAAGAAGTTGTTCTTTCTTTCCCCTTTTGCATCATTTTTAAAGGCACTTTATGCAATGAAATTCCATAGAAAGCCAAAGCTTCCGGACAGCCAGTTTTGTGGGTGGGATCCAGTCCCAATACCAGCAGATTCAGACTCTGCAATTATAATGCATTGGGAGGTCTTGCACTGCAAACCAATTTCCTCCATCCCAAAAAGGACTTTTAGACATAAGGAAAGTGATGGAGGGGAATGCATAAGGAAACAGGGGTATCTCTTGCTTGGTGAAACACCATACAGTATAACCTCCCCACAAACAAATCGCTCATTACAAATCAGTAGCTAGTCAATGTTGTCTAACCTCCTTGTAGACAAACAAAACAGAAGAAGAAGAAGAGTTTGGATTTGATATCCTGCTTTATCACTACCCGAAGGAGTGTCAAAGCGGATAACAATCTCCTTTCCCTTCCTCCACCATAACAAACACTTTGTGAGGTGAGTAAGGCTGAGAGACTTCAGAGAAGTGTGACCAGCCCAAGGTCACCCAGCAGCTGCAGGTGGAGGAGCGGAGATGCGAACCCGGTTCCCCAGATTACGAGTCTACCGCTCTTAACCACTACACCACACTGGCTCCCAAGAAACCTGTTTACAGTGGTGCCTCTACTTACGAATTTAATGCATTCCGAACGCACATTCGTAAGTCGAAAAAAATTGTAAGTAGACTCCCATAGGAATGCATTGGGAGAAAAAATTCGTAAGTCGAAGCAACCCTATCTAAAAATTTGGAAGTAGAAAAAATCCTATCTAAACCACATCCAAGATGGCGGACGGAGCTCCATTCGTAAGTAGAAACATTCGTAAGTAGAGTTATTCGTAAGTAGAGGTACCACTGTATTAAGCATTCTAGCTGATTTGTCTTAGGAAAGGCCAGATGACATTGGGTCAAAGCCACAGTGTCCAGTGTGTTTCTCGTCATTTTCTTTATCACAAAAAGGCTGATCTGAAGGAATCAGGTTTGTCACGCAAGACCTCCCAATCAACAATGACTGTGACACCTGATTTTGCAGCTATGCCGTTGAAAAAGCAGAAATTGCAACCATCTTGAAGCTATGACTCCAAGTCTTTCTGCGCACTTCCATAAGTAAAGCATTATATATATACGCCACCTTTGGGCCTTTATATTCCACTTTTTTCCACAAGGAGATCAAGGTGCCATTCAGGGTCCGTCCGTCCGTCCCCCATTTAACCCTCGTTGCAGTTCCCTCGTTGCGAGAAGCCAAGTTGCAGGGAACTAGGCAGAGGGCCTTCTCGGTGGTGGCGCCTGCACTGTGGAACGCCCTCCCAACAGATGTCAAAAAGGAAAACAACTACCAGATTTTTAGAAGACATCTGAAGGCAGCCCTGTTCAGGGAGGCTTTTAATGTTTAATAGATTATTGTGTTTTATTTTTCTGTTGGAAGCCGCCCAGAGTGGCTGGGGAAACCCAGCCAGATGGGCGGGGTATAAATAATAAATTATTATTATTATTAACGCCCCAACAACCCTGTGAGGTAGGTTAGGCTGAGAGGCAGGGACTGGCCCAAGGTCATCCTGTGAAGTTGGAGCTTGATAGCCGAGTGGAGAGTTGAACCCTGGTCTCTCAGGTCTTAGTCCAACACTCTAACCACTACACCACACTGCCTCAGTTTATTCCAAAGAGTGCAATACTCCAGCAAGGGCTGTATCCTTACCCATTGTTTGTGAGGGCTGTGTGGATTCACCTCTTCAGGGAAGAAAGACATTTACAAAATTCTCTGTCCCAGCCTTCCTCAACCAGTGCAGCCATCCAGATGTTTGGGCTGAAACTCCCATCAGCCCCAGTTAGCACAGCTGGTGCTAGTGGGAGTTGTAGTTGGAGAAAGCTGCTCTATTCTTTTATCACTTTCGCTCATAGCTGCCAAGTTATCCCTTTTTTACAGGGATTTTCCCTTATGCTGAATAGGCTTCCTCGCGAGAAAAGTGAAAACTTGGCAGCTATGCTTTCGCTGCCGACTCTTCCTAAAAGGCCCTCAGGCGTCCTCAAAGTGCATCTCAAGCAGGGTGGATTTGATTTAAATCAAACTGATTTAAATCACGATTTAAATCACGATTTAAATCACTAGTCAGTAAGGATTGATTTAAATCATAGTTTTCTACATAAAGACTAATTCTTGCTGGTATAACTTTAATATGCAAGTAGATGAAGATTTTTAGAATAACAACTTTTCATATTAGTTTTTTATCCCCAGTTTAATGGGATATTCATATTTGGACAACTTTACTGTTGTACTTAGGAAGGAGAAAAATAATCATTACCTTAATAATAACAATTTAAATAGATTTATTCAACTGAAACAATAACATTACAGCATATGTTATTTGCTTAAACAAACATCCATGTTTGTTAACTAATTTGGCTAAACAAAAACAATATATATATATTTTAAGAAACTTAGACTGTCAGCCCAGCCTACACATGAAAAACTTAAATACTGTTCACTCCAAACAATCAGAAAAATATTGTTTCTATTCTATTCACTGAACTTCTTGAAACTTAGCACTGAAGGGGTTGTTTCTGTATTCATAGGTTTGTAGAATAGGATTAAGGTCTTTTTCTCAACTCTGTTCATGTTATAACATTTTTGCTGTGAAGAAGAGGCATGTGATCTCTGTTGAGTCAAATTCAGTTTTGAGAACTGCAAAAGTAAACCAAGCATCTGTGATAATATCTTGTAGGCAGAGAAACTGCCCAATAATCTTACAAAAACCTCTGGAAGAGCATGACATTTTGAATGGATTAATGGAATTTATTTACCCAAAAAATTAAACATATACAACCTTATTCTACATAATAAAAAAACTAATCTTTATTTCATGATGGAATAACCTTTGGATGGTAATATATTTTCCTCAAAAAGCATTTTATTTAAAAAAAATCAATTTAAATCAAAAAAATCGATTTAAATCAAAAAAATCCGATTTTTTTGATTTTTTTAAAAAAAAATCATTGATTTTTATCCACCCTGATCTCAAGTAATAATAATAATTGAGTGGCACCCAATAGAATATTAAAAATACATAAAAATAAATGATAAATACATCAAATATTTAAAAACTTCCCTAAACAGGACTGCCTTCAGATGTTTTCTAAAAGTCAGGTAGTTGTTTATTTTCTTGACATCCGATGGGAGGGCGTCCCACAGGGCGGGCGCCACCACCGAGAAGGCCATCTGCCTGGTCATACCTTGCTTTCTCCTCACAGAAGGCATCGCCCTGTGTTGGCATCTGACCTTGGCATGTGACTGAGCCTTGTCCTGTCCAAACTCTCTTGGGTTCCATTTTGGACCCCGGGTGCCATCTTAGCTCCTGAATGGTGCCATTAAAAACCCTGCTTCCTCCTTGACCTTAATCACCCAGAAACATGACCTGGTCTCAGCATGACCAAAGGGAACCATCAAAGCTCTCTCAACTCCTGGAGCAGAATAACGGCGGCGCCTTTTGACATTTTTTTTGCCCGGTGACATTCACAGCCTTCTTAGACTTTGCCCGAACGCGACGGACCTGCTTCAAATTAATCAGATCAAGCCGTGAGCTGGAAAGACCAAACCTTTGTTCTCTGCACCGCATTGTAAGCGACAATATCAAGATCCATTGTGCCAAACAGCCTTTAAGCTGTGCCTTCTTGGCTCTGGGGAAAATCAGAGACCCTCTTTGGACTGAACACTCCCCTGGTCAGAACACCCTGTTTTGCCCAGATGATAAAGCCAGTCTTGAGCTAAGATCGCTGCTTGGCACCCTGCCTCACCTACCTGGGAAGAGGGTCCTGATCCCAACTCATGCTGGTTCCAGGTTCTCCTGTTCCTGGGCAGACAGCGTCCAACCTGCAGAGAGTTCTATTCCTCGCCAGCTTCCATTCTCACCAGCTGCTCCTACTGAACAGCGCTTGCTTGCCTGGTATTAAGCCAAGCAGTAACCAGGCCATGCCATCGACTGCTCCTGCCTTCTGGGTTGACAAAGTCTGGGCCACAAGCAAAGTTAAGCCGCTCCCTAGGAACTCACCTTGTTCATCATGACGGTGGGGTTCAGTAAACTGGAGCCGTACATGTTTGGAAGAGCAATCGCTTCCTTCAGCCGTTCTACAGAAATGCAAATGATTTGTTTAACTGAAAGTTTAACTTACAGGTAGGTAGCCGTGTTGGTCTGACGTAGTTGAAACAAAATAAAAAAATTCCTTCCAGTAGCACCTTAGAGACCAACTAAGGTGCTACTGGAAGGAATTTTTTTTAATGAAAGTTTAACGTCGCCTTTCAGGACACAGCTTTCCCAAGATGCCCAACACCAGGTTAATAGCAGGAGGCAGTGGTGGCCACCAACCTAAAGGTAAAGGACCCCTGGCAGTTAAGTCCAGTCGCAAACAACTCTGGGGTTGTGGCACTCATCTCGCTTTATTGGCCGAGGGAGCCGGCGTACAGCTTCCGGGTCATGTTGCCAGCATGACCAAGCCGCCTCTGGTGAACCAGAGCAGCGCACGGAAATGCTGTTTACCTTCCCGCTGGAGCGGAACCTATTTATCTACTTGCACTTTGATGTGCTTTCGAACTGCTAAGTTGGCAGGAGCTGGGACCGAGCAATGGGAGCTCACCCCATCGCGGGGATTCGAACCACCGACCTTCTGATCGGCAAGCCCTAGGTCTGTGGTTTAACCCACAGCACCACCCGCATCCCTAGCCACTAACCTAGATGGCTTTAAAAGGGGATTGGACAAATTCATGGAACAGAAGAGGGCTATCGATGTCTTGGAACCTTCCCTGGAGGTTTTTAAGCAGAGGTTGGACGGCCACCTGCCAGGGATTATATAGCTGTGAATCTAAAAATAGGACCCCATGAATCTAAAAGGTTCACGGGATCCTATTTTAAAGCCCATAGAAGCGGCCTTATTCCGAGTTAGGAGCCACTGGCCCATCGAGCTCTGTACTGTTGACATGGGCCGGCAGCATTTCTCCATGACGTCAGGCAGGAGATTCCAGGGGCTGAAAATGAGATATTTTGCATGTAAAGCAGATGCTCTATCCCAAATAAGGGGGGAGGAGGCAGAGGAAGGGGGACCCCCCCTAGCAGAAGCAGAAGAGGAAAACTGTTCTGAACTCACTGTTGAGCCTTGACATCCCCAAGTTGCTGGCCGCCTTCAGCAGCGTCTCCAAAACGGTCACCTGCGTAGCACAAAGACAGTGGGCTTGAAAAATGGAGGAGTCAAAAATAGGGGGGGGCACTGTAAAAATGGAGGGTCACCATGCAGGAAGCGGGGAGCTTCTCAGCCTAAGGGCCACATTCACTTTGTCTGGGGGCCACATGGCAGTGTTGGGCATGGCCAGAGGCCAAGCAGGCTGAGAAACTAATGCAAAAATCATTTATTCTTTTATTTCATAAAATGCATGCACCTGGAATAACAATGTACACGAAGGACTACACATGTGAAATGGAATATTTATTTATAAGCTGTAACTGAGGTGCTGTTTGTAAGGTTAAAAAAAAGTAGCCATCTGGAAGAATGGTTTGACGGCAAGTGAAGGATGTCACCTGGACTCCAATAAGAAACGAGGGAATGATGGTGATCATATGTTTGGACTGTAATGAATTGTATTAAATTAAATTAAATTGGTTTGATTTGCAATAATGTGGAAAAATAATTTAAAAATAATTGGGGAGGGGAATCATTTTCCTCAGACACCTGCCCCCTTCCTGTCTGTCTGTCTGTCTGTCTGTCTGTCTGTCTGTCTGTCTGTCTGTCTATCTATCTATCTATCTATCTATCTATCTATCTATCTATCTATCTATCTAACCTATCTATCTATCTATCTATCATCTATCTATCTATCTATCTATCTATCTATCTATCTATCTATCTATCTATCTATCTATCATCTATCTATCTATCTATCTATCTCTTTTGATAACCCAGACGTATAGTTTTAAGCAGTGTTTTTTTTCTTTTAAAAATGTTTAGGGGACTCTCATTTTCCTACTCATATTGAAATACTGCCCCTCAATGAGGCCAAACTTAAATTCACAAAAGGTTTAGGGGTATGCGTACCCCTGAGTACCACCTCCACCCTCATAATCCCACCCCACTCCCCGAAAAAAGCACTGGTTTTAAGGAGGGAAGTGTGGGCACAACTAGGTGCATCTCACAACCCCCGTTTCCAGATTCCAAGCCCCACCCATTCCTTCATCCCCCTGAGTTCCTCCTCCTCCTCCTCCTCCTCCTCCTCCTCCTCCTCCTCCTCCTCCTCCTCCTCCTCCTCCTCCTCTATACTCACCCTGATCTCGCCAACCTTGGACCATTCCTTAGACAGGCGCAACCTGCTGGATACACAAAAGGATGAGAAAGCGCCGAGTCTGGGTTCTTTTATGCTCTCGGGAACAGTGGCTTCTTCATTCCATTTCTTATATCCCACCTTCTCCCTCCAGTTAAGCTGAAGGGGGTAAATGCATTGTTCTCATTTAATCCTTGCAACAACCCTGCGAGGTAGGTTATTAGGCTGACAGGCAGTGACTGGCCCCTCAGCTCACCCAATGAGCTTCATGGCCGAGTTGGGATTTAAACCCTGGTCTCCCAGCTCCTTCCATCTTCACTCAGCAATGCCAGGGACCCAACTTGGAGCTTTCTGCATGCCATGCAGGTGGTGATGGGCAGGGGAAATTAATAATAATAATAATAATAATAATAATAATAATAATAATAATAATTGCACGGAGGCCCGCATTAAAGGTGAGAGAACAGCACACAGGAATCCTGTGCTAATCCTGGGGATTGGGGTTGCAGAATAAGAGGAAGACTCTGGAGCCAGAGAAGAGAAGCGACACTCACTTTTTCAGGGCCACAAAAGCCCCAGCATAGCCAAGGGTCTTCCCAGACTTCCCTGGCTGAAGAAGGGGTTGCACGGTGAGGTTGGCGTCCTGTAAGCCAAAGTGAGAGAATAACGAGACAAAGATGAGCAAAGTCTCGGTTGGGTGATGCATCTAAAGCCGTTCATGCTTCCTGTGCGCATTGGGGAATGGTAGCGCAGGAGGCTGGGAGCCCAACAGCAGGGTGCGCTAAACCAACGCTGGAGGAAGCCAGAGTCAACGGCAGCGACCCATCCACAATGACCCGGGGAGGGAAGAAGCTGACAGGCAAGAAGGCCACTCTCTGGGCTAGCTTTAAGTAAGAAAGCAGGAGCAGTGGGCATCCCCAAACTGCGGCCCTCCAGATGTTTTGGTCTACAACTCCCATGATCCCTAGCTAACAGGACCAGTGGTTGGGGAAGATGGGAATTGTAGTCCAAAACATCTGGAGGGCAGAAGTTTGGGGATGCCTGCCTTACAGCTCCCAGAAGCACACTTATAAAATCGTAGAGTTGGAAGGGATCCCAAGGGTCATCTAGTCCAACCCCGTGCGATGCAGGCACTGTTTTCCTGTGCTAGGAGCAGCAGCAGACCTGTTGACGCACACTTCCCGACACTCTCGTCCTTTAAGACAGTTCATATTGAAGCCTCTCCCCACCACCTCAGAGAAGGGGAGGGATCGCCGTTCCTCCACCACCCCCACCCGTTAACGATGCTTACAATATTCAGCAGGAACACGGAGGCCAGGCTGGCGTTCGGGAGGATGACAAAGGCCTCTGCAAATCCAAAGAGTGTGACCTCCACCCCAGTGGGCTGGAAGCGTAGCTCAGGTTCCTTTTGGGCAGCCAGGTGGAACTCCATGGGCATATTTGGAAAGCGCTCGTTCAGCTGCGGAGGGGAGAAAAGAGAGGCGATGCGATGGAACGGATGTTTCATTACGATTGGGGGGGCACGGGGAGAGATCAATATTTCTGGGTCTGGGGGTGCTTCCACATGAGAATTACTACGGGGTGGGTGTGTCTTGCTAAATGCAAGGTGGTTCTTTTAATGAGATTCAGAAGCAATACAAACACAAGCGAGTGAGAAGATTAAATATTTTATTCTAAACAGCAAGCATTATATACATTACCAAGCAAGCAGTTCGATCTGCCATTGGGAAGCCCCCAAGAATTGGTGAAGTGACACCCCCCCACCCCCCACCCCGGTAACCTCAGGTTGCACGGCCCTGCGGCCATCACTCCATGCATGAGGTTCTCAGAACTCTGCCCCCAAACCATCCGATTTATAGATACCGGTAGCTAACTTGTTAGCCTATGTGCCTTGCCCAACTAGCTAGTGCAGATTAGCTAGCCCCCTCTTCCAATACCGCACGTTCCTCCAAACAATGTCTAACATCAAAGAAGGTCAGAAGGTCCCCTGCATCATCACTTCCTTCCAACAAATTAAAGGCTGTTCTCAACCATCAAAGAGCAGAAAAAGAGATAGGGAGGGGAAGTAAACAGAGGCAGGAAGAAATGACCATGTCAGATCACCAAACTCCTCGAAATACAAATATCTTCCGGAAAAGTTTTCCCCAACAGCAGGGGGGGGAACAGACTTGGCTGGTTCACTCTGTGCACTGTGGGTCGGATCGCGTCTGCGCAGACACGATTTCCGGCACCTGCATCTGCGCAGACGCGATTTCCACCACAGCGGAAGCGAGTCCCCGCTCTGCGGTGTGCCAGTTCAGCGCAGCACACGGGGACTTGCCAAGTGGGTGGCTCGGTCCAGGGGCAGGGTGATGGGCCATTTAAACGATGCCCGTGGGCTGCTTGTGGCCCATGGGCCGCAGGTTGCTGACCCCCGCCCTACAAGGTGCACCTAGCACATGCAAATTTTCTGCAGCATCAACTTTGGCTGTGATTCCTGTGCTGCAGAGGGTTGGACTAAGAGACCCTTGGGATCCCCTCCAACTCTGCAATTCTATGATTCTATTACATAGAATTACATTTACTTCCTTGGGCTCCTTGATCACTGCAGATGGTGACAGCAGTCACGAAATTAAAAGACGCCTGCTTCTTGGGAGAAAAGCAATGACAAACCTAGACAGCATCTTAAAAAGCAGAGACATCACCTTGCCGACAAAGGTCCGTATAGTTAAAGCTATGGTTTTCCCAGTAGTGATGTATGGAAGTGAGAGCTGGACCATAAAGAAGGCTGATCGCTGAAGAATTGATGCTTTTGAATTGTGGTGCTGGAGGAGACTCTTGAGAGTCCCATGGACTGCTAGAAGATCAAACCTATCCATTCTGAAGGAAATCAGCCCCGAGTGCTCAGTGGAAGCACAGATCCTGAAGCTGAGGCTCCAATACTTTGGCCACCTCATGAGAAGAGAAGACTCCCTGGAAAAGACCCTGATGTTGGGAAAGATTGAGGGCACTAGGAGAAGGGGACGACAGAGGACGAGATGGTTGGACAGTGTTGTTGAAGCTACGAACATGAGTCTGACCAAACTGCGGGAGGCAGTGGAAGACAGGAGTGCCTGGCATGCTCTGGTCCATGGGGTCACGAAGAGTCGGACACGACTAAACGACTAAACAACAACAAATTACACAACAAACAAGACCTTTTTGTGACCCATCGCTCCAAAAGAAAGAATGCACCACAAGAGAAAAGATTTCACAAGAGGTTTTCAGTTTTGCATTTGGCTCTTGTGGCTGGGGGGGGGGCAATCACATTTCCCTCTGTTCCTCCCCACCCTCGGCAATAATTTCCCCACCTTCACAAGACTAAACTCACCTCTGGTACAAATATCCCCACATTCTTGGTGTTCAGACGCAAAGGCAACGTTTTGGGGACCTGAAACGACAACACGTGTGAATGTTTGATTGGGGCAGCCCCAGTTTCCAGGCTGACTCATTGGATTTGTTCTCCGTAATCTTTGGAGATAAGGGACCATCCACACCTCTTCTTGCCCTGGGCCTAGAAAGGTTTTACACTTGTCTTGTGTTTTCTAGGTCCAAGTATGAGCGGTCTTGCCTTTGCCCCACAGTTCTCACTTAGATGAGCTGCTCTTTAGTGCTAAATTGGAACAAACAGCCATCCACGGAAAATCCAATTGCCATTTCTCCCGGAGAAGAGGCAGGGCAACCGGAGGTGCAATGGCAGAGCTACATTTTGGGGGACCTTTGGAACCAGCAACAAGGTCCGGGCAACCACTGCTACCATCTTCAGTGGGGTTGTTCCATGACAGATCACCACATTTAAAAAAACAAATTTAACCATACCACCTCTTATTTTGATTAAAATTTGATTAAAATTATCTCACATGTCATAGTCACTTGTGTGAATAAAAATTTTCTATGCCTTATTAGTTTCGAGTTATGGTAGGGGGAGTTAGAAGCTTCATTCGTTCCATAGTAGAGCCACACCTTCAGAGGTTTGGATCATCCCTAAGAGGACTTCAGGCAAGGATCCTGACATGTCCTGGTTTTCAGGTGTAAGCATGGCGTCAGGAGGGGAATTTAGCTGGATTGGCAAAATGTCAGCAAAAACCCAGGTGTATGGCAATGCGACGAAAAAAAGCACCGGAAACAGCTCCTAAAGCTTAAAATCACCATTTTGGGGGAATTTGAGCTTGTTCCCCCAAAAAGCTGGTTTCCTAAAAGAAGTGCACAAATTTTTGTGGGAGTCAATAATTTTACTTTTTGAAAGATGGCAACCCTATGGCAAGCCGAGACCCATCAGACCCTGAGAAGTTGCCTCTTTCCAAGTCAGGACATCACTCCATCTAGCTCAGCATTAATAATTATAATCAGAATTTAATTTACGGAGCGCTAAAAATGAAGCATCTCAAAGAGCTTTCACAATGCAAAAAACCCCCATATATTAAACAATGCGAGAGAGTATACTTTTACCTTTTACCCTGCATCTCTCTCTCTCTCTCTGCGTGTGTGTGTGTGTCTGATTGTCTACAATAATAGCAGCTCTCCAAGCAGGGCTGTAGGAAGGGAGTAGGGGGGGGGGGCTGTCCACCCCAGGTGTCATTCCTGAGGGGGGGTGACAAAATCCTCCTGGGCAGATCGCCATGTTGCCCCCTGGGCACCAATTAACGCACCAATCACCCCCTGGGTGCCTATCATCGTGCCAGTCACCCCCCATGGGCACTGATTGCTGCGTCGATTGCCTCCCTAGGATGCTTGCCGCTCGCTGCGGGCAGCACCTCCCTGGGATGCTCGCCCTGCCCCTGCTCGCTCCGCCCCCCCCCCCCAGGCAGCTAGCCCTGCCCCGGGTGCACAGCATGTGCGCCTCTCCGGGTGCCGGAGCAGCTAGCTCCGCCTCTGTCTCCAATGATTTGTGTTGGGGTCTTTTCAGCCTCATAGCCTGTCAACTGGTGACGCCAGGATTCAAACCTGGGACCATGTACCTGCGCATGATGGCCTTGATGGGCCGTGTGCACACCCACACATCCTTACCATAGCATCTGTGTAGTTCACCCTGAGCGCCCCTGCAGTGTAGTACACAAAGGCAGCTGAGTTGGCGACGAGTTCAGAGATGCCCAGGAGGACCATGGAGTCTGACTGGTTGGGTAAGAGGAAGGGGGCAGGCTGGAAGGGGCCGCCGTGGAGGGTCTTTCCCACCCTGAAGAACTGACCCTTGGAGAGAAGAGGAGGGAAGATAGTCAACTCATGGAGGGCGCTCCACAGTGAGATTGCCGCAGCTATTCAATCTCATAGTGCTACAAAGCTCTACCTACTTTGGGATCAGGCTTCACCAGAAGGCTGGGATGGAGAGGTTTGTAAAAAGGCTTCACAGATCCACAGACAATCTGAAATTATCGGCCAGTTCCCTACTCCCTCCATCTCCCCAAGGTTATCATTACCTTCAGGTCCACATTGCATCGATCCACATCAATCACGGGCTTTCCCACCAAGGAATAGTCTATCCCTGCAATGGGGTCCAACTGGGCCGAGGCTGGAAAAGGAGACGGAGAAAGCCAATGTTTAGCAAGGTGCAGACCAGTGTGCCAAAATTTATTCCCAGAGGGGTGATGAGCTGGTAGCTCCGGGCAAACAAGGTGCTTACCATTCATGGTTTTCAGGATTTCCGCAATCTTGCTGATTCCTTTCTTGACCTCCGAACACAGCTGGAAGGGGAGAAAGCCCAGAACATTCAGAGGGATGGACAGTGAATGTCACCTAGAGTTCTTTTCTCATCACAAATGGAGAGGGGAAATTGGCACCAGCTGACGGGGGGTGGGCAGTCAGCATTGCACACTTAGGAAGGTAGGAAGTGTGTCTGACTATTGGTGTATCCAACTGAGTACTGTCTACACTAACTGTAGAATTTCAAACAGGTGGGGATCTCTCCCATTCCTACCCGGGGATGCACCGGGGATTTAACCTGTAGCCTTCTGCATGAAGAGCAGATGATCTACCATGGACTATCTTGCTAGAGTGGTGAATGCTCTGGTTATCTCCTGCTTGGACTACTGCAATGCACTCTACGTGGGGCTACCTTTAGAGGCGGCCCGGAAACTGCAATTAATCCAGAATGCGGCAACTAGGCTGGTGACTGGGAGTGGCCACCGAGACCATATAACACCAGTCCTGAAAGAGCTACATTGGCTCCCAGTATGTTTCCAAGCACAATTCAAAGTGTTGGTACTGACCTTTAAAGCCCTAAACAGCCTCGGCCCTGTATACCTGAAGGAGCGTCTCCACCCCCATTGCCTACAGACAGCCTACATTGCCTACAGACAGCCACCCAATCTTAAACAACTCCTCACCCACAATAATACAACCACCAGACTTAACATGGACACTGGTACCAGAGCCTGCAATAAACCCAGATGCCAACTTTGCTGCCACATACACCCAGACAACACCATTACTGGCCCCAACAACATCCAACATACCATCTCAGGACTATTTAATTGCTCATCTTCTAACATTGTGTATGCCATCAAATGCCAACAGTGCCCTTCAGCTCTCTATATTGGACAAACAGGCCAAACCCTACGCCAAAGGATAAATGGAAATAAATCTGACATCAGGAACCAGAAGACAGAAAAACCAGTAGGAGAACACTTCAATCTCCCAGGACATTCTATACAAGATCTCAAAGTAGCTGTCTTACTACAAAAGAATTTCAGAAATAGACTGGAAAGAGAAGTTGCTGAATTGCAACTTATCACCAAGCTCAAAACCATGGAGGGACCTGGTTTGAACAGAGATATCGGATTCTTATCTCATTATACATGATAAGCGATCTTCAGCCATCTCAACCCTTGCTTTTTCATGCAAAACCATTTGCAGTCGTTTGCGGTCATCAACAGCTATCAGTCAGTCAATCACCCATTTCCACCACCCTTCTGAGTGATCCCCCCTCCCCATCCCCACCCCTCCCCACCCCTTCTCTACATAAGTGCCTGGAAACTTCCATTTCACTGTATCTGAAGAAGTGTGCATGCACACGAAAGCTCATACCAAAATAAAAACTTAGTTGGTCTTTAAGGTGCTACTGAAGGAATTTTTTTTTATTTTACTTCGATCCAGACCAACACGGCTACCTACCTGTAACCTCCACCCCCATTGTCCAGCCAGGACACTGAGGTCCACCGCTGAGGGCCTTCTGGCGGTTCCCTCCCTGTGAGAAGTGAGGTTACAGGGAACCAGGCAGAGGGCCTCCTCGGTAGTGGTGCCTGCCCTGTGGAACACCCTCCCAGCAGATGTCAAAAAGGGAAACAGCTACCAGATTTTTAGAAGCAACTATTATACTTATGGGACCCAGGTGGCGCTGTGGTTAAACCACTGAGCCTAGGGCTTGCTGATCAGAAGGTCGGCGGTTCGAATCCCTGCAACGGGGTGAGCTCCCATTGCTTGGTCCCAGCTCCTGCCAACCTAGCAGTTCGAAAGCACGTCAAAATGCAAGTAGATAAATAGGAACCGCTACAGTGGGAAGGTAAACGGTGTTTCCATGTGCTGCTCTGGTTTGCCAGAAGTGGCTTTGTCATGCTGGCCACATGACCTGGAAGCTATACGCCGGCTCCCTCAGCCAATAATGCGAGATGAGTGCGCAACCCCAGAGTCGGTCACGACTGGACCTAATGGTAAGGGGTCCCTTTACCTTTTTATACTTATAAAAGACAACTGAACGCGGCCCTGTTTAGGGAAGTTTTTAATTTTTGATGCTGTATTGTGTTTTTAATATTTGATTGGGAGCCGCCCAGAGCGGCTGGGGAAACCTAGCCAGATGGGTGCGGTATAATAAATTTATTATTATTATTATTATTATTATTATATTATTATTATTATTATTATTATTATTATTATTATTATTATTTATTCCGCTCTGGGACTAGGTGATTGCTCCACCACAAACGTATGCATTTAATGCTGGGGGCAAAGGCTTCTGTGGCCCTCCCAGATGTTGAGGGACTCCAACTCCCATCAACCCCTGCAGCCAGCATGGCCAATGCTCAGGGATGATGGGTGTTGTAGTCCAACAGCCTGCACTGGGCCACAGTTTCCCTGTCCCTGATTTAAAGTACCAGGACTTCACGTGCATGGCAGGGCAGGGCCAGGCAGGGCAATGGAGACGGGCAGCAGTAATAAGTTCCAGCTTTTGTCCTTCACCTTAGAAGTTCAAAAATCTTACTTGTTGATTGACTTCTGATTTCAGCATGTCCTTAAGAGCAGACGCTGCAATGTTGTACAGCCAGCTGTGGGAGAAAGAAGGAGCAAATGTCCGTGGGATTAGGGGCACACGCTTCAGTCCATCCCATATGATGGCTAATCTAACGTTGTTCTTCCAACCTAGAGGAGGGGTTTTTGCAGTGGCCTCAAGCAAGAGAGATGCCCCTTCTCTGTGGGACATCGCCCAAGCTTTGGGTAGGGAAGAGAGATTAGATTTTGGTTTATGATCCTCATGCTTTACTGGCTGAGTTACTCCAACAGCGACAATGTGCTACTTTAAACCACATGAGGGCACTGTTTGTTTAGCAATATAGCTATCAATTGTTTGTAGCCTCTCTTTTTAAGCTAACTCCACCCCTAAAAGCTGATCCATTTTCTCTCTTTTCATCTCTACCGATCCTGTAAATAGTTCCTACTAAGATAAATCTGCTCCTGCATGAATAAAGCCTTTGAACTCCAGAAACTGTAAGTGACCATTTCAGTGTAACTTTCCCAAGTTACAAGCTCTTTTTAAAAAAATGTTCCATTAGCTCAGTTGTGGCTCTCTAAGGTTTCAAGCAGGTGTCTTAGTTTCCCACCCCTACCTGGAGATGCTGGGGACTGAGCCTGGGACCTTCTACATGCAAAGCAGGTGCTCTCTCACTGAGCTATAGTCCTTTGCCTCTCAGTGTCTAGGAAAATAAGGAATTAGAGGTACCTGGTTCCCCCGTAGAATGTCAACCTGAAGTCCCCCATGGCAGAACGGCAGCTTTCATACCACACCCGAAGCCGTCCTTCATCGCCCCTGTCCACTCCCATGACCATAGAGATGGTGAGCCGGTCAATGCTGATGTCAATAGTGCCACTGTCATCTCTGTAGGGGAAAGATGCAGTCATTGCATCAGAACGAGGCAAGGAGAGCAGTGATGGTGTGCAGCCAGGACAGCCTCTTGAAGATGGGATGGAGAAACTGAAAGGGTGTCTGAGCTGGCTCTGTTCCGCAGGTAGATGGAGCACAATGCCCAGCCAGAAAGCCCGCGAGAGCCATGGCTTCTTCCATCAGAGGGAAGTGATGTGTGTCTGATGTGAAGGAAAAGATGGTCACCTCTTCCATATCCAGGTAGAGACGTTGACTGGATCAGCAACTGAATCTTTATTCAGCCAGGACAGTTGCAAACACACAAAAGCACACAGCTTTCCCCCTAAAGAATCCTGGGAAATGTACCGTAGTTTGCACCTCACAGAGTTACAGTTCCCAGAACTAAGAAATACTGTAATACTAAAGATGAGAGTTACAAATTGCAATCTAAATAAGAATATTAAAAAAAATGACGATCACTGGGGGAGGGAAGTCACATAATGTTCGTTTTTTTGTGTTCGTATTTATGTATTGTCGGTATTTGAGTTGGTGTAATTGTGTGGTTTTCTCAGTGCTGATGTATGGAAGTGAGAGCTGGACCATTAAGAAGACTGATTGGCAAAGAATTGATGCTTTTGAACTATGGTGCTGGAGGAGACTCTTGAGAGTCCCATGGACTGCAAGAAGATCAAACCTATTCCTACTGAAGGAAATCAGCCCTGAGTGCTCCCTGGAAGGACAGATCGTGAAGCTGAGGCTCCAATACTTTGGCCACCTCATGAGAAGAGAAGACTCCCTGGAAAAGACCCAGTTGTTGGGAAAGATTGAGGGCACTAGGAGAAGGGGATGACAGAGGACGAGATGGTTGGACAGTGTTCTCGATGCTACGAACATGAGTTTGACCAAACTGCGGGAGGCAGTGGAAGACAGGAGTGCCTGGCGTGCTCTGGTCCATGGGGTCATGAAGAGTCGGACACGACTAAATGACTAAACAACAACAGTAAATCTATAAGAAGCCTGATGTGGAGAAGACAATTGGGGGTTGCACAATTCACGTAGGTCTGGCTCCAGGCCAAGACAGGAAGCGCACTGAGAAGGGTAGGCTGTCTAACAGAGAAAGACCTGCCTGGGTTCCCTGTCTTCAGACACAAGCCGGCAGCATAATGCACCGTGCCATGTGCTCGCCAACACTTTGCACATTAGCCAAGCAGAGAAAAGCAGGGCTGCCAACTCCCCTTCTCCCCCACACCAGCCCCAAGGAGTTCCCCCCAAAAATCCTGCCAGTGGAAGACAGGAGTGCCTGGCATGCTCTGGTCCATGGGGTCACGAAGAGTTGGACATGACTAAACGACTAAACAACAACAACAACAACAACAACAATTGTGTGGTTGTATGTGCATTGTAAATAATAAAATATTTTAATTTTTTTTTAAAAAAAACACCAGTTCCCAGAATCCTTAAACTACAGTTCCCAGGATTGTTTGCAGGGAGGGGCCATGTGTTTTGAGCGTACAGTTGTGATGAAGCCCCAACAGCGACAGCAGGCAGCCAAAGCTCTCCCTCCTCCCATCTCCACTGCTTGGAAGTTGAAAGCAGCTCCATGACAGCAGGCAGTTCTTACCCTAAAAAGGATGCCAACTTCCAGTTACCGCTCATCAAGACTTTGGCATCTTGGACGGAAAGGTTGACACCCGTCCCAGGAGCAAACTCGGCGCCTGCCTGGTTCACCTGGAATTCGGTGACCTGGATCCTAAAAAGTGGAACAGAGAGACACTTGAAGGAGGGTTCCCCTCCTGCTGAACACTTCCTTGGGGTGGTATGGGCAGGGGCAGAGGAGGGGGCAGTGGGGGCGGTCTGCCCCGTGTGTCATCACTGAAGGGGGTGACATACGGTGTGCCGCCTGCCCGTGACTCCCCAGCCTACCCTGAGCCCTCAGGGGAAGGGATGGAGCTATGCTGCCTTGCCGGTGGCCTTCCTCCCTTCCCCCTTCATTTTGACAGCTTGGGGGAGGCTTGGGAGTCATGGGCGGGCAGTGCGCCATTGCCCCCCACTCCTGGGCAGCTTCCTGGGGGGGGGAGCCTCCCCTGAGCTGTCAAAAGGAAGAGGGAAGGGAGGAAGGCTGCTGGCAAAACGATGCAGCTCCACACACCCCAAAAGCAGCCAGCCATGGGTGTCTCGCTCTGCCCCCATGGGCGTCTCGCCCCCTGGGACACTCAGCCCGCCCCCTGGGAAGCTCACCCCGGCCCCATGGCCTCGCCTCCAGGTGCACAGCATGTGCGCCGCTCTGGGTCCCGGAGCAGCTAGCTCTGCTTCTGGGTATGGGCAAAGGAAGACAGACAGCTGCTCTATACCAAAGCCAGACTTGGTATTCTGCCTGAAGATCACAGGGCAGTTCACAACATAAAAATACAAAATGAAAACACATACTAGTCTACAGCAGGCATCCCCAAACTGCGGTCCTCCATATGTTTTGGCCTACAACTCCCATGATCCCTAGCTAACAGGACCTGTGGTCAGGGATGATGGGAATTGTAGTCCAAAATATCTGGAGGGCCAAAGTTTGGGGATGTCTGGTCTACAGGATAGCTCAGCTGGTTACAGCATGGTGCTGATAATGCCAAGGCTGCAGGTTTGATCCCCATATGGGACAGCTGCATATTCCTGCATTGCAGGGGGTTGGACTAGATGATCTTCAGGTTCCCACCCAGCTCTACAATTCTATGAGTCTATGATAATAAAGCAAAAGCAGAGCTCTCCAGGGTTTCAGGCAGGGGTCTCACTCAGTCCTCCTTGGTAATGCTGCCTAAATAATACTAATAATAATAATAATAATAATAATAATACTGTAATAATAATAATAAATTATTTATATGCCACCCATCTGACTGGGTTGCCCCAGGCGCTCTGAGGTTTAACCCAGGAGCTTCTGCATGCAAAGCATATCTTTTACCCCAGAGGGACAGCCTTTCCCCATGGGGGCAAGGCACTGGGATCAGAGGGGGTGTCTAGATGTCTTTTGGGTTCCCCTCCAGCCACCCCAACTCAGGATTTATTGTTTTATCTTCTAGTGAGCTGCCTGTGGCCAACCAAATCCAGCTCTGATAGGGAAGACAATGAAGAGGAATTGGGGGTGAAGGCTGCATTTAGGGGCACTCTGGTGGTCTGGAGCCAAGAGGAGGGGATGTGGGGAGCCACACTCTCTCGCTTACCCAGATACAGAATACTGCACTTTCCCAGCAAGCGGGACAGTGTAAGAACCATTTATGTTGTGGAACGTTTCCTTCTTCAGCTCTAACTTCAATATCTCGATTCCAAGTTCCTTTGCTGTAAAGAGGGGGAAAGGGGCAGAATCAGTGAGGTCTGCCTTCTTCCTCTCTCCCAATTAACCTCCGTCTCCAGTGCTCAGTGTTGGGAAGGAGGGCAGAGGAAGACTCTCCAGGACCCACCCTTCATGACATCACTAGGGGTCACCCTTGGATCTCAGGTTTGGGCCCTGAGATCTTAGGTTCTGGGGTGCTCCTGGGCCGACAACCCTGGGGTGGGGGTAGGTGAAGAATACCTTTGAGAAATAACTGCCCAAAATACATTTCATACATACAGATAAGCAAGCACCCCCCTTGCCCCACAGGAAAATCCAATGGTTCCCAAACTTTTTCTGGCCACTCCCCTCATCTTCAATGCCCCCCTACCCCAGTGCTTTTTTCTGGGGGGACGCATACCCCTAAACATTTTGTGAATCTTTGTACTTTTGTCTATTTCCTGTATTTATTTTCCCCAATTTGAACTATAAAATGGTGATTTTCTTGAGTCAAAATGAGAGTACCCCTAAACATTTATTTAGGGGGGGAAACTGCCCTACCCTATAAAAAACTTTTTTTCCAGAATAGCAATTTGCATGGCCCACTAAGGAAGATAATAGCGCAATAAACTTCAAAGCAGTAACAATTAATTGCACATTTATTCAATTAAAACTATTTAGTTTAATTAATTCGACAGAATGGATGAACTTGATTCCAGTGATAGCAGCTTTTAAAAGTCTGGCCGTCGTTTGCACCTCTGGCGGCCCCACCCCACCGCCTTGCCTCTGAGGGTCTCCCTAGGTAATCCTGCCCCCCACCTCCTCCTCTGGGAACCACTGCCTTAATGAAAACACTACATTTTTAAAAGTACTTTCTGCACCAACAAGTTCTCAATTTGAGCATTTCTGGGAGACTCTTTTTTAAAATTGGCTCAAGGCCAATTATGGAGGTTGCTGTGAAGTCACGCACCATAATTCAACCCCTTCTGGGTCACTTGGACCTTCAAGCCTCCATCCGCTCCCATGGCCGTCTGCACGCAAGAGGCCAAAAGAGCCAGAGAAATTGGCCAGAGCATCCTCTGTGGGCCCAAGGTGTGTGCAAAGGTCATCTGCGTTACCTGGAGGAGAAAGGAAAGAAAGGGCACTTAAAACTATGCTGTATGAGACACGCACCCGGTAGACCAAAAAATGTAGACCAAAAAATGTAGACCAAAAAATGAAAAGGATCTAGGAGTCTAGATCTAGATCTAGGAGTAGACCACAGACTTGACATGAGTCAGCAGTGTGATGCAGCAGCTAAAAAAGCCAATGCAGTTCTGGGCTGCATCAATAGGAGTATAACATCTAGATCAGGGGAAGTAATAGTACCACTGTATTTCGCTCTGGTCAGACCTCACCTAGAATACTGTGTCCAGTTCTGGGCACCACAATTCAAGAAGGATACTGACAAGCTGGAACGTGTCCAGAAGAGGGCAACCAAAATGGTCAAAGGCCTGGAAACGATGCCTTATGAGGAACGGCTTAGGGAGCTGGGTATGTTTAGCCTGGAGAAGAGAAGGTTAAGGGGTGATATGATAGCCATGTTCAAAATATATTAAATAATGCCATATAGAGGAGGGAGAAAAGTTCAAATATATGAAAGGATCTCATATGGAGGAGGGAGAAAGATTGTTTTCTGCTGCTCCAGAGAAGCGGACACGGAGCAATGGATTCAAACTACAAGAAAGAAGATTCCACCTAAATATTAGGAAGAACTTCCTGACAGTAGGAGCTGTTTGGCAGTGGAATTTGCTCCCAAGGAGTGTGGTGGAGTCTCCTTCTTTGGAGGTCTTTAAGCAGAGGCTTGACAGGCATATGTCAAGAATGCTTTGATGGTGTTTCCTGCTTGGCAGGGGGTTGGACTGGATGGCCCTTGTGGTCTCTTCCAACTCTATGATTCTATGATTCAGTGTATCTAGGAGTTAGTGATCTAACACAGAGCCCTTCCTGCCTCTGTTCCTTCCCCCTCCCTCGCTCTTGTTAAGTTCTTTGATGGTGTGAGAACAGTCTTTGATGTCTTAATCAGTTGGGAGGAGGTGAAGACCCCCCCCCAACTGCGTTAATCACCTGTGGAGGATACCGTAGTTCCTTCTTTGATGTTGGAAATTGTTGTGGGAAAGTGAGGCATTGGGAGAGGGTGGCTATCTATAAAACCAGATGGTTTGGACACAGTTTTTCAGAAGCTCCTACAAGGACTGTGCAAACTGAGGCTACCTGGGGGAGTCACTTCGCCGCTTCTTGAGGGCTTCCAAGTGGCAGATAGAAGTGCAGGCTTGGTATGTATATATTGCTTGCTGTTTAGAAATAAAATCTTCTTCTTCCCACTCACTTGTGTTTTGCATTGCTTCTGAGTCTCCTTTTAAAAGAACCACCTTGCTTTTGGCAAGACAGATGCAAAGGAGCACAGCTCCACGAGAACTATCTCAAAGTACTGAATATTTTTGACGACACCAATGCAGATGCCGCAAAATACCCGTCCACACTTGTAAGAACTTGATCGTTTAGTGTGGCGGACCTGGAACTCCCTGCCTCTTGATCTGAAGCAGGCATCCTCACTGTATTATGTTCAGAGTCTTTCTCTGTGTCTGGGCCGGCTTTCCTAAACAAGTACCATATACACTCGAGTATAACCCTACCTTTTCAGCACCAAAAATGTGCTGAAAAAGCCACCCTCGGCTTATATTCAAGCCGAATATAAGGCAGGAGTGGGGAAAGGCACAGGACCGGGGGTTCGGAGAAGCGCTGCACTGCGACTCTCCGAACCCCCGTCCTATCTGGAGAAGAGAAGGTTAAGGGGTGATATGATAACCATGTTCAAATATATAAAAGGATGTCATATAAAGGAGGGAGAAAGGTTGTTTTCTGCTGCTCCAGAGAAGCGGACACGGAGCAACGGATTCAAACTACAAGAAAGAAAATTCCACCTAAACATTAGGAAGAACTTCCTGACAGTAAGAGCTGTTCGGCAGTGGAATTTGCTGCCAAGGAGTGTGGTGGAGTCTCCTTCTTTGGAGGCCTTTAAGCAGAGGCTTGACAGCCATCTGTCCGGAATGCTTTGATGGTGTTTCCTGCTTGGCAGGGGGTTGGACTGGATGGCCCTTGTGGTCTCTTCCAACTCTATGATTCTATGATTCTATGATTCTATGATTCTATGCCTGCTCTGTGCGAGACGGCGGGGAGCAAGAAGTGGCAAGGAAGGGATCCTTCCTCGCCACTTCTCCCCCCACCGGCCGCCGACAGCTGGGAAAGGCATAGGGTGGTATTTACAGGGCCATCCTAAGCATATCTAGCGCCCTGGTGCCGTGGTGCAAAGATCCCTCCAGCGCCCCCCCGCCCCGTTTTCCCCCCAGCGCAGCTGTCTGGCGGGCGCCGCAACGCAGCACCCCCCTGGCACCCTGAGCCACCCAGCCTTGCCGTAGGGCCGGCCCTGGGTGTTTATTTTTATTTTTGAAATTTACCAGTAGCTGCTGCATTTCCCACGCTCGGTTTATACTCGAGTCAATAAGTTTTCCCAGGGTTTTTTTTAGGTAAAATCAGGTGCCTCGGCTTATATTCGGGTCGGCTTATACTCGAGTTTATACGGTATGTTTTTCACAGGCACCAAAAGAGTACAGTGAAGGCATTGGATTGACGTCAACAGGCAGGGAGTTCCAAAGTGCAGCTGCCAGAATATCAAGTTCTTACAAATGCAGAATCGGGCCAATTCCGCATATTGAAGCAGTTGAGAGTTATGGGAAGGTGATCTCACAGGTATATTGGTCCCAAATTGTTAAGGCTTTATATACTAATGGCAACGCTTTGAATGTGGCTCAATAGCAAATCAGCAACCAGCACAGGTGCAATATGCGTTATATGAAACACGAGTATTATCGTGTTTCAGATTTGGGGGGGGACTCCCCCTAAACCCTAGAAATTAATAAATGGTAGGTTTTTGTATCAACAGAAGTATAGTGTCCAGATCAAGGGAAGTAATAGTACCACTCTATTCTGCCTTAGTCAGACCACACCTGGAATCCTGTGTCCAGTTCTGGGCGCCACAATTTAAGAAGGATGTTGACAAGCTGGAAGGTGTGCAGAGGAGGGCGGCCAAGGTGATCAAGGGTCTGGAAAACAAGCCTTATGAGGAATGGTTGAGGGAGTTGGGAATGTTTAGCCTGGAAAAGAGGAGACTAAAAGGAAATAGGAGAGCCGTCTTCAAATATCTTATGGGCTGTCACCAGGAAGAAAGAGCATGCTTGTTTTCTCTTTTTCTGAAGGGTAGGACTCAAACCAATGGCTTCAAGTTGCAAGAAGGGAGATTCCGACTAAACATTTGGAAAAAACTTTCTGACAGCAAGAGCTCTTTGACAGTGGAACAGACACCCACGAGAGGTGGTGGATTCTCCTTCCTTGGAGATTTTAAAACAGAGGTTGGATGGCCATCTGTCACGGATGCTTTAGCTGAGATTCCTGCATTGAAGGGGGTTGGACTGGATGACCCTTGGGGTCCCTTCCAACTCTAAGATTCTATGATTAATTGGGATATGGATGAAAGTACAAGCTGAAGAGCCCTGCCAGAGAAGGATTCCCAGGGCTGGCTGATGCAAACCAGCTTGGCTGGCCTGGTGAAGAGTAAATCTGTTAACATGATCATAGAATAGAATCATAGAATTGTAGAGTTGGAAGAGACCACAAGGGCCATCCAGTCCAACCCCCTGCCAAGCAGGAAACACCATCAAAGCATTCTTGACATATGCCTGGGGAATGGCTGGGGTGCGGAGCTACCGGTAGGAGAGGCGTAGGCTCCCTCTGCTGGAAAGCGTCTTCCAGCAGCAGGAATCATAGAAGCATAGAGTTGGAAGAGACCACAAGGGCCATCCAGTCCAACCCCCTGCCAAGCAGGAAACACCATCAAAGCATTCTTGACATATGCCTGTCAAGCCTCTGCTTAAAGACCCCCAAAGAAGGAGACTCCACCACACTCCTTGGTAGCAAATTCCACTGCCGAACCGCTCTTACTGTCAGGTAGTTCTTCCTAATGTTTAGGTGGAATCTTCTTTCTTGTTGTTTGAATCTATTGCTCCGTGTCCGCTTCTCTGGAGCAGCAGAAAACAACATTTCTCCCTCCTCTATATGACATCCTTTTATATATTTGAACATGGCTATCATATCACCCCTTAACCTTCTCTTCTCCAGGCTAAACATACCCAGCTCCCTAAGCCGTTCCTCATACGGCATCGTTTCCAGGCCTTCGCCCATTTTGGTTGCCCTCTTCTGGACACGTTCCAGCTTGTCAGTATCCTTCTTGAACTGTGGTGCCCAGAACTGGACACAGTACTCCAGGTGAGGTCTGACCAGAGCAGAATACAGTGGTACTATTACTTCCCTAGATCTAGATGCTATACTCCTATTGATGCAGCCCAGAATTGCATTGGCTTTTTTAGCTGCTGCATCACACTGCTGACTCATGTCAAGTTTGTGGTCTACCAAGACTCCTAGATCCTTTTCACATGTACTGCTCCCAAGCCAGGTGTCTCCCATCCTGTATTTGTGCCTTTCATTTTTTTTGCCCAAGTGTAGTACTTTACATTTCTCCTTGTTAAAATTCATCTTGTTTGATAAAGGGGGTTGATGGGCCATCAGAGAGGAATCTTTTGGCCTGGGGAGACAGATGTTGCCAAGGTCATGGGGTGTGTGTTTGAAGCTACAGGAAAGAGTTTCTTTAGCAAGGTGTTCTGGGAAGAAGGAGGGGAGAGAAAAAGGAGAGATCCATATTGGGCAGGCTGGCTGAAGGCAGGCTGGAAAACAGGTTTTTGATTCAAGTGTTGCACTGCAATGTGGGGCAAGCCCCTCTTGAAATGACCATGCTGTAAGATCTGACCTCCCTCCACGCAGTCTCCGCCATGTCTCGATTCTCCAAAGGAACCATAGCTGTCAAGTTTTCCCTTTTCTCGTGAGGAAGCCTATTCAGCATAAGGGAATTTCCCTTAAAAAGGGGAGAACCTGACAGCTATGCAAAGGAACGCAGACCCCATGTGAGTGCCAGGAACCCCCTGGGATCTTGCTACCATTTGGCAGAGAAAGGGGGAGGCACCCAACTTTTGTAACAATAGAAAGTGCTGCCTCCAAGTGAGGGAAAGCCTCATGGCAAATAGCCATCGATAGCCCTCTCCTCCAATCTTCCTAAAGCCATCTAGGTGGGTGGCCATTTTTGCCTCTTGGGGGAGCAAGTTCCATAGTTTAACGATGAGCTGTGCAAAGCTTGTTTTGCCCTTTATAAAAACCCAGCTGATATAGAAATCAGACAGCAGCTTCCCACACACATCTGAATGCGTAATCTAGTGATAAACCAGTAGCACCAGAAGCTGCAACCACAGAGGTATTGTAGAATCGGCACATTTACCTCCCCTGGAGTTGTTTAAAAACCCATGTGTTTTATTTTTTCCAAAGAGGAGTGAGAAAATCACTCCTTTAGAAGGCATGCAAAACACTTGCTCCCAGATGCATGGTGTGGTATTTATTTTAAAGGCAAACTCTACCACTTCAACCTCTCAAACCCCAAACCAGTTTCCCTTCTAAGTTACAACACCACAATATATATATATATATATATATATATATATATATATATATATATTGGTTCTGTCTTTCAGAGCATTTACACTGCAAGGTGACATAAAGAGAGAATTGTTTGATTTGTTTTCAGAGCTACAGTTCCTTCCTGGAAATGCGATATCAGAACCTCTGATCATGTGCAAAGTGCCTCCCCAAAGTCTCTGTGAATCTGTGCCAACATGCTTATTTATTTTAATCAGAAAAATTATATACCCCTTGCTCAAACACACACACACACACACACACACACAGAGAGAGAGAGAGAGAGAGAGAGAGAGAGAGAGAGAGAGAGAATCCTCCAAGCGGTGTGCAATTTCAATTATATAAATATATAATCTGGCTAAAATACACAGACCAACAAAAAGCAAGGATGCAGAAAACCTTCACTGAAAACAGAGATAGCACATGCCTATTGTCCTCACAGAGACTTATTTTGCAGAGTGGTTTAACGGCCAATCTCTCTTCCCAGGGAACTCTGGGAACAGTCTCTCTGTGAAGGGAACTGAGGAGGCCCGACAATTCCCCGCACCCTTAGCAAACTACAGCTCCCAGAATTCTCTGGGGGAAGCCACGGCGCCTTAAAGTGGCATCATGGGTGGTTTAAAAGTTTGGTGCGAATGTGGCCTCAGCCAAGGAAAGGAGAAGGAGGAGAAGGGTTTGCACAGCAACGAGGGGGTCATGTCACCCCAAGATGACAGCAGCCTGGTCAGGCTCAAAATCAGAAGACAGGAGAGGACAGGGTGGGCAAGGGGAGAGAGAATTCTGCCGGCTGGTGGACTTGTAGCCAGAGGAGGAGGGATGAGTACCTGTCCGTGTTTCTGCAAAGCAGCTGCCTGATGTGTTGGAGTTCAGGGTGCCTTAGATGGAAGGAGCTCCAGCGCTTGATGCAGAAGGCAATGGTCCATCCACTCACTGCGGCTTCCTATTGCTACCCTGTTATGCCGCTGCAAAAATAACCAGCTACTTATATAGCCCCTTGGCCATTGTGCTTTGCAGGAGAGGGCACCCTGCAGATACCGTCTTATCAGGAGGTCTGCAGACACCGACCAGACAAGGCGCCACCTCTATCAACTGTCGAAGACTGCCCTTTTCCAGCAAGCCTTTTAAGGGACCACCTCTATCCCAGTGTCATCAGATTGAAGGTTGTTTTCTTGCACGTGGCGCTTCACCCGGAAGCTGCCGTTACGATGCAGAATGCTGCAGCACAATTGCTGACAGGGGTGAGACCCTGCCAGGTGGTACAGGTCTGCCCCAGCTGCTGATTTGTTACTAGGCAGAGTTCAAGGTGCCACTATTAGTATGAAAAGAAAGCACTTAGTAGGGAACAGTTTATCTGAAGGGCAGAGGAAAGCGACCAAGGAGAAATGAGACCTACACAGGTCCAGAGAGGGGTCCCTAAGGCGGTTGGATGGCACCTTGTGTGCCACCTTCTGGCAACTCCTGCAGCCAAGCTTGTGCCAGACATATTGCTTTACTTTACTTTGGACCACATCAGTGAGGCCAAGAGGTGGGGTCTTGCCATCCACGCAGCCCAGCAGGATCTCCAGACATAATGCTTGGCAGTGGGTTGGACTGGATGACCCTTGTGGTCTCTTCCAACTCTATGATTCTATGATTCTATGCCCAGGCTTGCACACTGGAGGGTGATAATTTTATTGTTTTATCTTTTTTGGTAATGTTTCCAGGCACAATTCAAAGTGTTGGTGCCAACCTTTAAAACCCTAAACAGCCTCGGCCCAGTATACCTGAAGGAACGTCTCCAACCCCATCGTTCAGCCCAGACACTGAGGTCCAATGCCGAAGGCCTTCTGGCGGTTACTTCCCTGAGAGAAGTGAAGCTACAGGGAAGCAGGCACAGGGCCTTCTCAGTAGTGGCACCCACCCTGTGGAACACGCTCCCATCAGATGTCAAGGAAATAAACAACTATCTGACTTTTAGAAAACATCTGAAGGCAGCCCTGTTTAGGGACGTTTTTCATGTTTGATCTTTTACTATGTTTTTAATATCCTGTTGGAAGCCATATTTATTTATTTGCTTGCTTGTTTACTTTTTGAGGTTTGTTTGTTTGCTTGCTTGCTTGCTTACTTTCTTTACAATAAAGCAGTACAGTCATACATTGGTTGCCAAACGCCTTGGAACTCATACATTTCGGCTCCTGAACGATCGAAAACCAGAAGCAAGTGTTCCGGTTTTCGAACGATTTTCAGAAGCCAAACGTCCGGCACGGCTTCCTTGGCTTCCGATGGGCTGCAGAAGCTTCCTGCAGCCCATCGGAAGCTGTGCTTTGGTTTCCAAATGTTTTGGAAGTTGAACGGATTTCTGAAACGGATTCCATTTGACTTCCAAGGTACGACTGTATATAAATTTTATGAAATAAGCAAATAACAGCTAAGATGGTTTAAAGCAACACAGTAAATAATAGCAGGCAAATTTAAAAGCAATACTGAGCAGACACCCAGGGGCAGAGACCTATTCCTCCTGGCAGAATTGTTTCCGGAAAGTGCAGATAGCTGGTGCCTGTCGTGCCCTAAAACGCCTTGTTATCATGCCTCTTAAAGGAAGGAGGCAATAATTCAGCTGAGGCAATATGTCTGGGTAACATCTAGAGCGGAGCCTCGGGCCACTGAAAGATCTTGACTGGTTTTTAGGGGGGCGGGGTGTAGAGAAAAGGAAGAAGTTATCGTTACAAATGATAAGGGAGGATGGGAAAGATTTGCAGCTAAATCAAAGGATTTAGCAAGAGCTGCTGCAACTCAGTTTGCTTGAGCTGCCCCCGCCTGAGTTACTGCAATGGAATCTCTCGCCTTGCTTCTCGAGGCCAAAAGAGAGCTTCTTTCCTAGGTGCAGTCTACCACCCTGATAGCAAAAGCATGATTTAGGGGTACATTGTAACACTGCTCTCACTGCTCTCTAACACTGAGTCTCAGCAAAATAAAAAAATTCCTTCAGTAGCACCTTAAAGACCAACTAAGTTTATATTTTGGTATGAGCTTTCGTGTGCATGCACACTTCTTCAGAGTCTCACCTGAGTCTCAGGTGAGGATCCATTTATAACACTAGCAGAGAAAAATAATAATAATAATAATAATAATAATAATAATAATAATAATAATTTATTTATACCCCAGCCACTCTGGGCGGCTTCCAACAAAATATTAAAAAACAATCCTGTAGCGATCCCAAAAGAATGGAGTAAACACTGAAATAGCAGAAAAATTAAGAACCGTCCATAAAAATGCTTGCTAAACTCACACAAAAAGCCACCCCCACCCCAATAAAAGTTACCACTGAACCATGCCCCCCCTCCAAGGCTTCCTATCTGAGTGTGTGTGGCTCTGCATATGGATTGTGCAACCACCGAGCTCATATGGAAACAGCTTTTTCTTTTCTATAATTTTATAACGACCCGTCTCATTGCGCATGCAAAAAATTAAAACTGGATGCCCTCTGCAGGCCAAGCAGACACACCTGACCAACGTAGCCAGCTAATTCTACCCTGTTTCTCATATTTTAAGACATACCCATAAAATAAGCCATAGCAGGATTTTTAAGCATTCGAGGAATATAAGCCATACCCCGAAAATAAGACATAGTGATAGGTGCAGCAGCAATGCCAGCCGTGGCAGGAGGAGGAGGAAAAAAATAAGACATCCCTTGAAAATAAGCCATAGTGTGTTTTTTTGAGGAAAAAATAAATATAAGACATGTCTTATAATATGAGAAACACGGTAACCAATTCCATGAAATTACAGAGGCGATGGACCACCTGAGAAGATGAAGATTGATTTGGAGCAGCAGGAACAGCTGGTTTCAGTGTTGTGTGCTCCTTTTAAACAGACCAGTGTTCTCCAACCTGGTGCTCTCCAGATGTGCAGGACTACAATTCTCACCAGCTTCCAGCCACCGCAGGTGCTGCAGTGAAAAACATCTGGAGGGCATCAAATTGGAGAAGGATGAGGTCCATCTAGTTCAGGGGTCCCCAAACTAAGGTCCGGGGGCCGGATGCGGCCCAATCGCCTTCTAAATCCAGCCCGCGGACGGTCCAGGAATCAGCATGTTTTTACATTAGTAGAATGTGTCCTTTTATTTAAAATGCATCTCTGGGTTATTTGTAATAATAATAATAATACATTTTTATTTATACCCCGCCCTCCCCAGTCAAAACCGGACTCAGGGCAGCTCACACCAATAAAATTACAATAAAACATAAAAAGCAATTGATTAAAATACAGTATTAAAATTTAAGTTTAAAATGCAGCCTGATTTTAAGTAGTCCATAAAATCAGGGGCCTGCCTGGTGTTTTTACGGTACATGAGTAGAATGTGTCCTTTTATTTAAAATGCATCTCTGGGTTATTTGTGGGGCATAGGAATTCGTTCATTTTTCTTTCTTCGAAATATAGTCTGGCCCCCCACAAGCTCTGAAGGACAGTGGACCAGCCCCCTGCTGAAAAAGTTTGCTGACCCCTGATCTAGTTTATTGCTCTGATGTTGGACCCCAAGCAGGCAACAGACTGCAGATTAGCCACTTTTCTGGCAGTGGACCCCATCTGAACTTCTGCTTCCTCCCTACCTAAGGATGACTGAACCACCCAAGTGACCCCAGGGAAGAAACTGCAATTCTGTTGTCACTAAGAACAGCATTACTGTACTGTATTTCTAACTGGTCATTTGGCCTGCTGCTGTTTGCTTCTCAGCTACAGAAACCAGAGAGGGACCTTTAGCTTTAGCTGAGATTCCTGCATTGCAAGGGGGTTGGACTGGATTATCCTTGAGGGTCCCTTCCAACTTTATAGTTCAATGTAACTTCATATTTCCAAAGGAAAGCTAAAAGGGGAAATCAGGCAAGAGCTTGGAACACAGCTTGAGGAAGATTGGCTCTAGCAAGCCACTTTCTTTGTAGCAACGGTCCTGAAACTAAGACAGGCAATTTCCTACCTAGTGCAATAAAGTAACTGTGCTTGATTGTCAACCCCCCAAAGATTTGAGATCTGGCCTTTGTATGATTCTAGAGTTGCAACCTGCCATTTACTGCCGCCTTACAAGAGACCATGGAGTTCCTCTCTGACTGCTCTGGACGTAAGAACATACCGTAAGAGCTTGCTGGATCAGGTCTTTGGCCTATCTAGTCCAGCATCTTGTTCCAAAAGTAGCTGACCAGATGCCCGTAGAAATCTGGATTCAAGCACAAGAGCCCTCTCTCCTCCTGTGGTTTCCAACAACTGGCATCCAAAAGCGTTGCTCCCTCCAGCCGTGGAGACAATAGCAGAGCCCTCCTGGCTAGCAGCCACCAATAGTCATGAATTCATCTGACTAATCCTCTTTTAAAACCATCTAGGTTGGTGGCAATCATGGCCTCCTGTGGGAGGGAGTTCCACAGTTCAACTAAGGTCTCCTTGAAAAAAGACTTTCATTTATCTGCCCTGAATCTTCCAACATTCAGCTTCTTCACTGGGTACCCAAAAATTCCAGTGCAGAGGTTTTCAACCTTTTTGAGTCCACGGCTCCCTTGACATTCTTTCTGCGGCACCCCTGTGGGGCTCAGGAGCCCAGTTATGTCACCCCTTGCCTGCAGAGCCGGCAGTCTCTCACCCTTTCTCAAACACCCTCCCTTGTGGAAGGTTCCCCCAGCCTCCTCTCTTCTCCTCTCCCCTCTCCTTGGGAATCCTCCCCCTGGTCTCTGAGCTGAGAGGTGCCTCCTCACACTGCCCCACAAGGGCCTGGGTCTTGTCTAGCCATTCCCAACAGCAAGGGCTGGTGGGCTGGCTGGCTGGGCTCCCTCACCCACTTGCTTGCATACCTCGATGCCATCTCAGCCCCTGGCACCCAGCAGCTCCTGGCCAGCCCCAGAGGCACCATTCGCCTGCGGAGCTTGTAGCCAGGGCTGCTGCAACAAACAGCCATGCAAGCCTTTGGGAGGCAGAGATGCGAGAGGGCATCAGAGGAGGGAGGGAAGGAAAGAGGGACAGAGGCCAGTGTTGCCCGTGGCATCCCTAAACATCCTTCAAAGCACCCCAGGGTGTCACGGCACGCTGGTTGAAAACCACTGTTCTAGTGTTGTGAAAGAGGGACAATAACTTTTCTCTGCCTACTTTCTGCCTGCCATGCATCTTTTTAGAGACTCTTATCGTGTCTCCTCTTCCTTGCCTTTTCTGTAAAAGGTCCCAAACTCTGCAACCATTCTTCATAGGGGAGTCGTTCCCTTGACCAAACCTGCAGAAGTCCTGCCACCTCAAATAGTCGTAGAATCATAGAATCATAGAGTTGGAAGAGACCACAAGGGCCATCCAGTCCAACCCCCTGCCAAGCAGGAAACACCATCAAAGCATTCTTGACATATGGCTGTCAAGCCTCTGCTTAAAGACCTCCAAAGAAGGAGACTCCACCACACTCCTTGGCAGCAAATTCCACTGCCGAACAGCTCTTACTGTCAGGAAGTTCTTCCTAATGTTTAGGTGGAATCTTCTTTCTTGAAGTTTGAATCCATTGCTCCGTGTCCGCTTCTCTGGACACGGAGTCCTGCCACCTCAAATAGTCAAGTGGGCTACCCAGCCAGCAGGGCAACCAGCCTTCCTGAACCCCTAGAATGCAAATCTTGAACGAGTGTTACTTACAAGCGTCTTGAGCTCCAAAGGGACAGCTGGACTGGACACTATCCGATGGTTTTATCAACCCCCCTGGAGCCTTTATAATTATTCCCCGCCATTCCTAGACTTCCCTATATTGCAAGTGACTGACAGTAATTCGTCTATCCGGGCCCCACGGAATGCCCCCACAGTTCCCCATCTCCAGTCACTCCACCAGAGAGAAAGAAAGGAAGTGATGATCGTTTATCCGGGCAATGTACTCGGAGGTGTTCTCTCTCTCTCGTGAGAAAATCCAACCACATTATTTATCATCGAGGGAACTCCGGCGGGATGACAAAAGCCCGAATGTCTTTTGTATTGACACAGATGAAGGTTGCCCAATATATTCGACGTTTGTGGCAACATGAACGTCATGTCAGGTTCAGCACAAGGAAGTGTTACGAGATGAACCTTCGGGCAAAATAATATTAATTCTAACTTCAAATATGCAATGACGTGGTCTGAACTCCTGATGAGCAACCGGGGGGGGGGAGTATACTGTATTTTTCCGTGTATAAGACGCCCCCATGTATAAGACGGCCCCTGTTTTCTTGAACCCAAAATTAAGAAAATGAAACCCTGAACTAGAAGTGAAAATCTGGATTGGCAGCGGCAAGTTGTTGATCTTTTTTGGGGCAACCGCCCTCAAAGTTTCCAGCATGAGCTGTACGCAGCTGTATTCCAGCATGAGCTGGTGCAGAAGCAAAGGCAGCGACGGGGGGGAGGGACCCCACGCTCTCCCTCGGTGGCAGCTCCTGCTGCTCCTGCGAGGAAGCAGGCTCCCAAGCAGGATGCCAAGGAATAGCCGGGGTGAGGCAGCGGCCGCTCTGCACTGGGCCATGCCATCAAGCAAACTGAGCTGAGGAAGGTGGTGAGCGGGCTGCGGGCAGGGTGGGAGTTTGAGAGGGGAAGAGGGGGGAAAGGAAAGAAGGGCAAGGAGAGGTAGCTGAGGCAGCTCTCAGCGGTGGCAGCTGCTCTCGATCCGGTGGTCGAGCCAGCGGGGGCTTCAGGAGGCGAGCCAGTTGCCAGCATGCAGCCCGGAGCAGGGGGTGGGGGGGGAGAAAGGGGGGGTGGCAGCCAGAAGGACCGCCTCAGCTCACCCAAGCCAAAATCCCAGACATATGCTTAAATATTTTTGAAATTCCCCCATATGCCCATGTTCCGTGTACAAGACGACCCCCAATTTTCTACTAATTTTTTTAAAGCAAAAAAAGTGTGTCTTATACACGGGAAATTATGGTATATTTTACCAGCTTTGTCTGGTTCACCAGCTACGGCCATTCCTGGACAGCCTGACCACTGTGGTCCATGCACTGGTAACCTCAGGGCTGGGTTACTGCAATGCGCTCTGCGTGGGGCTGCCCTTGGATCTGATTTGGGAGCTCCAGTTGGTGCAGATGTGGCAACCAGACTGCTGATGAGAGCTTCAGACCAAGAACATGTGACACCATTGTTCAAACAGCCGCCCTGGCTGCCCAGTCGCTGCCAAGCCAGTTGTAAGGTCCGTGCATTCATTTGCAAACCCCTGAACAACTTAGGTCCAGGATAGCTCAGGGATCATTTCAACCCTAATATTCCAGCTCAGTCACTGATTTTATCTGCAGGATAATTGTTTCATTCTCTAAGTTGGTGAGGCTCTCTAAACTAAGCCTTTGGTGTCATTGGCCCAGCCCTGTGGAACTCTCTGATACTGGAGATTCACCAGGTGCCTTCTTTCCAACCCTTTAAACAACTGCCGAAAAATTCTCTATTCCGCCAGACCTGTGCTGGCAATTAAGAATACACCCTTCCACAATGGTTAATGGATGTCCATTTTTAACTTTTAAAATTGTTTTTATTGTGCGTTTTTTATGTTTTTGTTGCTATAATCAGCTTTTTTTAATGACACAGTGGTGGTATACAATTTTTTAAAATAAGCAACAATGTAGATAACTTTGGAGATGGGATTAGTATAGCTCAGTGAGGATGCTGACCCAGCCTGCAAAACTTGCAGCCTGCAAAACTTACAACTGCAAAACATCCTGCAAAACTTACAACTGCCAGTGTTGTACAGTAATTGCATTTCACAAATCTAGGAAATGACCAGGTCCTGGTACAATACTCTAACCACTACATTGCACTACCTCTAATCAGATGGTTATAATGCAGCAGCTAGACTGGTGTCTGGGAGCGGCTGCTGAGACCACATAACACCGGTCTTGAAAGATCTACATTGGCTCCCAGTACGTTTCCAAGCACAATTCAAAGTGTTGGTGCTGACCTTTAAAGCCCTAAACGGCCTTGGTCCAGTATACCCGAAGGAGCGCCTCCACCCCCATCACTCTGCCCGGACACTGAGGTCCAGTACCGAGGGCCTTCTGGCGGTTCCCTCGCTACGAGAAGCCAAGTTGCAGGGAACCAGGCAGAGGGCCTTCTCGGTAGTGGCGCCCACCCTGTGGAATGCCCTCCCACCAGAGGTCAAAGAGAAAAAACAACTACCAGGCTTTTAGGAAACATCTGAAGGCAGCCCTGTTTAGGGAAGCTTTTAATATCTGAAGGACTATTGTATTTTAATATTTTGTTGGAAGCCGCCAAGAGTGGCTGGGGAAACCCACCCAGATGGGTGGGGTATAAATAAATTATTATTATTATTATTATTACGGTATTATTATTAAGCTGGAAGTGTTTTGGATTTAACCTATAAAGTATTATATGGCTCAGTGCCTCGTACAATCCCTGTCCTGACCAGCTATGACCCTACTCAGATCCTAAGATAGCAAGCCAGAGGCCATTTTTCTGAGTGGCTCCTCCAAAAGAAGTTGGAGTGTGTCAGCTTGGGAGAGGGGCCTTTTAGTGGTGGCCCCTGACATGGGATGTTTTCTCCGGTGAGGCCTTCCTGGCAGCACCACTTTCAGCTCCAGGTTAAATCCATCCCTCTTCTCCCAGTGTTTGATGAAATACAATGAGCTGCGTGCAACCGCATGTACATTGGGGTTGCCTTTTTTGAGTGGCTTCCAATATTAACATAGCTTTCTTCTGAGAGGTTTGCTTTTCATTGCACTGCGATTATTATTTGTTGTTTTAAACACTTTGCAAAGCAATATTTGCATTTTTTTAAAGAAAAAAATTGTTGCACATCAGGCGGAAACTCACTGGTGTTAAGCGAAGAACAAAGGCAAGGGAGTTGATGGTCAAAGGCCTGGAAACGATGCCTTATGAGGAACGACTTAGGGAGCTGGGTATATTTAGCCTGGAGAAGAAAAGGTTAAGGGGTGATATGATAGCCATGTTCAAATATATGAAAGGATGTCATATGGAGGAGGGAGAAAGATTGTTTTCTGCTGCTCCAGAGAAGCGGACACGGAGCAATGGATTCAAACTTCAAGAAAGAAGATTCCACCTAAACATTAGGAAGAACTTCCTGACAGTAAGAGCTGTTCGGCAGTGGAATTTGCTGCCAAGGAGTGTGGTGGAGTCTCCTTCTTTGGAGGCCTTTAAGCAGAGGCTTGACAGGCATATGTCAAGAATGCTTTGATGGTGTTTCCTGCTTGGCAGGGGGTTGGACTGGATGGCCCTTGTGGTCTCTTCCAACTCTATGATTCTATGATGCAGAGGTCTGCAAGCCTCAGCACTGCTCAGCAGAATTAATGCAGATTTGCCGAGCTTTGACTTACAGAGTTTCATGCTTTCTACAGTGGCATTTAAGATTAGAAACTTGCTTTTTTAAAAGAAAAAAGAAAGGCGGGAAATAGAATGAAAACTGAG